>NW_026057577.1:148312564-148369542 GCF_023721935.1 Panthera uncia
GCCCCCAACATCGCAGGCTGGCCCCCAACATCACAGGCTGGTCCCCAACATCGCCCCCAACATCACAGGCTGGTCCCCAACATCATCCCCAAAATCACAGGCTGGCCCCAAACATCGCAGGCTGGCCCCCAACATCGCAGGCTGGCCCGCAACATCACAGGCTGGCCCGCACCATCACAGGCTGGTCCCCAACATTGACCCCAACATCACAGGCTGGCCCCCAACATCGCAGGCTGGTTTCCTGCAGCATTCCATGAGGTGGCATAGGACCAAGGGCCAAATGATCCTTTCACATTCCAGGTGACCACCCCCACCCCTGCTAAGGAAGCTCAGCCTCCCCCAGACTCCCCATGCCCAGGCTGGCCTTCCTAAACCTCATTCCTGGGGGATTTAGGACATGCTACGGCACAGTCTAGCAACATCGCTCCACTTTATTCTTCCTAGCCTCAAACTTTTTGTTTTCCTTTCTTGCTCCCCCGATGTATTCTTTAGAAAATGACGAGCCAGGGGCGCCTGGGTGGCGCAGTCGGTTAAGTGTCCGACTTCAGCCAGGACACGATCTCGCGGTCCGTGAGTTCGAGCCCCGCGTCAGGCTCTGGGCTGATGGCTCGGAGCCTGGAGCCTGTTTCCGATTCTGTGTCTCCCTCTCTCTCTGCCCCTCCCCCGTTCATGCTCTGTCTCTCTCTGTCCCAAAAATAAATAAAAAACGTTGAAAAAAAAAAAATTTTAAAAGAAAATGACGAGCCAGATGAGCCGACCAGCCTCATCCGTCTCTGTTTTTAGATCCTGGAACCTTTTTCTCCCTCTTCCCTTCACGGTGTCCCCGCCCACTATGTGCAGAGGGAGAGACGACTATTCCTGCCCCCGGCCGTCAGCTGGGAGGCAGGCTGCACCCCTCAAGGAAATCGGCCTGCTCATATTGTTGGGGAAGGACCCCTCTTTGGCTGTAGACAGTGATCACCGAGCCAACTGCAGGATGTAATTTGGGAAAAACCCATAACCATGTTTTTGTTTCATCCTGGATGTTTGCCCACTAATAAAAATGCTGCCTAAGCAAGAGTGTGGGGCTAAATATAAGTCCGATCTGTGCACTGGGGAAACAGCCAATCCAGGCAGCTTGGCACACGGTCTGCTTCTTAGTTTTTACAAAAATAATGTTTTGAGCTATTTTCCTCATTATTAATTTATAGAAGAATCATGAAGAGAAAATTCACGAAGACCAGCATTGTCAGAGGTGGAAAAGACCTTTAAAAGTCTTTACTTCTGTTTGCATTGACTTACGGAGGCAGGGAGCAGGGGGCACGAGCTGGGGAGAAAGTGACTGCATTCGGATCACCAGCACTGGGCCACAGCATCAACCCAGGACGGAGGCCCTGGCCCCAGCCTGGGGTCTGTCCCCATACATAGCTGCTCTTTGGGCCATTGACTGTGGTTTTATGGACCTTGCTTCTCAGATGCGAGCTTGCATATAGTTTTTACCATTTAATTTATTTTAGTGCTTACTTATGTTTGAGAGAGAGACAGAGCGTGAGCGGGGGAGGGGCAGAGAGAGAGGGAGACACGGAATCCGAAGCAGGCTCCAGGCTCCGAGCTGTCAGCACAGAGCCCGACACGGGGCTCGAACTCACGGACCGCGAGATCATGACCTGAGCCGGAGTCAGATGCTTAGCCGACTGAGGCGCTCAGGCGCCCGGATAGTTTTTACTATTTAAAAATAAATCATGAGATATAGGGGTACAGATGATCTTTGCATGCTCCTTTGTTCTTAGCGAATTCAAATATTATTAAATACTTGAAAGGCAAAGTGTGAAATTTTAAGGGAAAAAACGGTAAAACATTTAAAACAAGGTTAAAAGTTAAGCACAGTTGGTGGAAATCTTCACTGTATCTCTTATTCTTTGTATGCGGGGGAACTCCAAAGAGTGTCTTTGATGGGTCCTAACGCCCTTCTGTCACAAGGCCACACAGTGTGGGGGATGTGGTGGATCAGTAAGCAAGCCCCCCCCCCCCCCCAGTGTCTGGCGGGTCTGGGAGCCGAAGAGACTCCATTGTTTTAGGTGTGAGAGATACACATGCATGTTGGGCAGTAACATTTGGAGGAATGAATAAATCCTCATCGTTTGGTGTTTACCGCTTTCTGAAGGAAGCCTTTATCCCTGCGGTTCGAATTGCTTCATTAATAAAATCTAGCTATTAAAAACAACCTCTTTCGGTAGAAAGAGATTACTCTTTTTTTTTTTTTTTTTTTAAATTTTTTTTTTTCAACGTTTTTTATTTATTTTTGAGACAGAGAGAGACAGAGCATGAACGGGGGAGGGGCAGAGAGAGAGGGAGACACAGAATCGGAAACAGGCTCCAGGCTCCGAGCCATCAGCCTAGAGCCTGACGCGGGGCTCGAACTCACGGACCGTGAGATCGTGACCTGGCTGAAGTCGGACGCTTAACCGACTGCGCCACCCAGGCGCCCCAAGAGATTACTCTTTATGTGAATCAATTGCTTTCTCTTCATGCTAAAAAGTCACCTTGGGAAAGAATGGAAGGAATTTTCGCAAGATGGGGGGAGGGGGGCGGACAGAAAGGCGGAGAACTAAACTCTTTCCGTTGCTGAGAAAGAACACCCCCTAAGACCAGGGTTCCTGTGGTCAGTCCTGTCAGTCCATCAGGACACGCTGATGCCCCTTCCGCCGGCCACTGTGCCCTGACGTCGTGGGGACTGGATACACGGAGGGTCACTGCTAGGCGGGAGTTGACGGATGTCCCCTCGGCTGGCCACCTCCTTTTAAATCGTCCCAGGGGCTCCTGGGCATCATTGATGGGGATGGATGATGGATGGACAGCGTGGCACGGCGATGCCTGCTAGGCCTTCGGGTCCCGTTAGGGCACGACCTGTGGGTCAGACTGGGGCTTCTCCGCACACCCCGCAGGCCACCCCGATGAGAGGCAAGGACGCGGAAGGTGAAGAACCACGCTCTCTGCTGCGTCTCCCACCACAACCCAACCGTCCGTGTCTTTCTGTGGGAGTTCTCCCCCACCCCCACCCCCACGCCCCACCAAGTCCAGTCAACGCTTCTGCCCGAAGGCCCTCCCCACGCTCCGGCTGCCCAGTTCCGAGGCGCCCCGTTTGTCCTTGAGTGCCCCCCGCTGCCTCCTAACTGATCCTTCCGCCTCCAGACTCTCTCCAGACTCAGCGCAGCCTGGCTCTGTGCACAGCTCGCATTTTATTTTCTTCTAAAGCACTTCTAAACCGCTCCCAACCAATTTACATCACAGTACACAGAGCGGGCCTGGGGATTGTGATGGTTAACAGGACAGATGAAAATGCCCTACTCCCTGCAGAGGAACTTCAGTACAGGGAGTAAACGAACATTAAAGTACACCCCCCCCCCCCAGTCTAAGATTCTGGGAGATGGAAAATACAACCTAAATGCCAGTGAACTGCACATCGAGCTCTAGAAGGGTGACCGAGACCTGTATTGGGCTATTACCCACACGCTGCCTGTAAAGAAATACTTAGCACTGCTGTTGGCCGAATGCCGAGCTTGCGGGAGGGGGTTCTGCAACATTCTGAAATGTTCCACCATGTCCAGAGTGATGCCACCCACACGCTCAGGGAGGGGCAGAGATAACCCTCGAACTGGGGGGAGGGGGGGCTCTCGGTGCTGCTAGTTCATTGAGCGCCTACAAAGCTCTCCCTGCGTTCTTCAAGAAGGAACGGTGTGAGCTCGTTGGACGATCCCTCGTCTTGACTCGGGCAGGTTTTCCTTGATGAAGGGGCACCGAGCCCAGGGCCCTTCTCTGTGCATTTACGGCTGATCTGGAAGGGAAAAGGCCAGAGAGTTACTATGGAAACCACAACTGGTGGAGCGGACAACACCTCTAATCCGGAGACGTGGATGAACCGGAGAACCGGAGAAAATGCCTCTTGGCAAATACGCACCAGCCGGCGTTTGGAGTCCTGGCCCGGACACCCCTCGCCTTCGTCCTCCAGCGCTGTCTCTGCTACAGCCGCGATTTCCTCTTGCCTGGGTCCCTGCCTGCTGCCAGCAACCACCGTTGCCATCTCCCAGCCACATTCTTCCAAAACCCGCACAGTACTTACAACCGAAAATCTTCCCAAGTACTCCGTCCCCCACTCCTCTCTGCAGAGCCTTGCACCGACCACTTCCCTCTCATTTTTTTTTTTAAATTTTTTAACCTTTATTTATTTTTGAGAGACAGAAACAGAGTGCAAGCCGGGTAAGGTCAGAGAGAGAGGCAGACACCAAATCCGAAGCAGGCTCTGAAGTGTCAGCACAGAGCCCGACGTGGGACTCAAACCCACAAACCATGAGATCAAGACCTGAGGCGCAGCTGGACGCTGAAGCGACTGAGCCACCCAGGCGCCCCGCACTGACCACTTCTCGAGCATCGTCCCTCTCGCCTCCATAACACCCCCCACTCCCCCGGGAGTACAGGTCTTCTTCATGCAACTCACCCACAATGCCTCGGGGCATCTGCACACAGGACCCCCTAACATACGGCACCCTCAGGGCCGAGCCGCGGTTTCCTATTTTGTTCTTCTCTATACTCTTGGCTCCTCGCAGATTCCTGCCAGTGGGGTGTGGGAAGCCCGGAGGCACAGAACTGTGAGAAGCCCAGTGATCAGGCTGAAAACAGGCAGATGGGAGGGTTTGGCTCCACCGAGAGAAAGTGCCTGGCATTCTGGTGTCGTAGGACAGGTAAGAGAAGGTAGAGCCTTTCCAACAAGGTCGGTGTTTAGTATAAAACAGGGACCACACTGGGGTATTATAGTTTCGTGCTTGATGACTGCAGTGACCGTCCAGCAGGTGTCCTTCTCCCTCACCGGACTGAACTTGAGACTGCAAAGACCTTAATCCTCCTTATCTTCAGGGCACAAGGTCTGGTGCACAGCACATGACCGACGATTGCTTTACTGACTCCTCTGCTGTGCTGTAGGCATTGTGATTTTATATAGTAAATTCAGCGAGACTCTATAATTGGTGCAGGGACTTGAATCCAAAGTCTTCTCCTAAAAGTGAACCTTATTTTTTTTTATTATTTTTTTAATGTTTATTTATTTTTGAGACAGAGAGAGACAGAGCATGAACGGGGGAGGGTCAGAGAGAGAGGGAGACACAGAATCTGAAGCAGGCTCCAGGCTCCGAGCTGTCAGCACAGAGCCCGACGCGGGGCTCGAACTCACGGACCGCGAGATCATGACGCCAGCCCAAGTCGGACGCTTAACCGACTGAGCCACCCAGGCGCCCCCTAAAAGTGAACTTTAAATGTGGAGGCGTGAATCATTCCCACTGCTCAGAGCCGCTCACGTGTGACGTGAGACAGACAGAGAAGGAGTCACCACGACAAGACACAGGTGTTCCCCAGGTGCTGGGCCGGCAGATGCAGCTTCCACGGTGCTGTAATGAGATTCCAAAACCTCCGAGGGGGGAGACCGGGGTAAAGACGGACTGCCCTGAGTCATTTGGCAGGTGTATCCTTCGTAGTGCGGGTATAATGGTGATGAGACGGAGCGTGCGCACAGCTAGCTTATTAGCATACACTTTTATTCTAGTCAGGACTGGAACAATTAATCACACCAGCTCTAAGCCAGACTTCCAATTTCCATGGTGCTATCTATTAATTTTAAATGAATGCTGTGGCCTTTGTGAACGAGCTTGTGGTGCTTCATAATAAGAAAATAAACATAAGTACATAATGTAAGAACATTCTTGACATCCTCTTTTTTTTTTTTTTTTTTTTTTTAAATGACGCCAACGTGGAACTCTGGTTTCAGTGTGAGAGCCGAGCTGTAGCCGAGAGCCCTGTGTCCCTGTGTGAGATGGGCTCTGGGGGGAAGACAGCCCATGCCCAGCCGGCGGAGTTCTGGGATCTTGGGTCATCTGGTCTGACCCCCGGCCCCCTCCTTCATTCTGTTAGAGACAAGCACGAATGACTGTCCCCGCCTGTGGGTTTTCTGTAAGAAGGGGGGAGGGGTAACACATCAATCGGGCTTCTGGTACCAGCCGAAGGCATACTCCAATGGGGAGGTTTGAGGAATGATTCTTCCAAGGACTGTTTACCGAGCCGTAGGGGCAGGATGTAGGGCACGCCCAATGGGTAGTGCTCTACGCTCGGATGGGGTGAAGGCACAGGGTCGTTGGGATGCCAGACACAGAGAAGCAGATGGAAAAGGACCATGAGAAGAGCTGAAACCTTCACTGGTGAGTCACAGACAGCCCGTGACAATCCTGTGGTCAAGATAAACACACTGACCTAACCCTGCTCCCTTCTCCTAGAGTGACCCAGTTGTTTCACTGGATGAAGATAAATTAAGGAAGCCCTAACTGACACAGCTCATACGGGTCAGGCTTCCAGAGCAAATGGCAGACATCCAGCAGGACGATTTACACACAGGGGCGCCTGGGGGGCTCAGTCGGTGAAGCGTCCGACTCCTGGTTTCAGCTCAGGTCATGATCTCAAGTTTTGTGAGTTCAAACCCCATGTCGGGCTCTGCACTCATAGTACGGAGCCTGCTTGGGATTCCCTCTCTCCCTCTCTCTCTCCCCTGCTGTCACGGCTAAGATGTTTTATCACATCTCTTTAAAGAACATGTAAGGGAATCAGCATGGAAAATCCCAAACCATATAATCAGGGAATAATGCATTTGAATGCTTACTTTGAAGTTCCTGAGATCAGAAATATACTGGTGTTTAATTGTGATAGAGCCTATTTTTTTAACTACACTAAAAAGCTTTATAGACTATAAAATAAAAGAAATGCGACCTTATAAAGAAAAAGTCATCTAGGACAAGCATTGCCTCAATGAGTGCCTTCAAGGTGCCACAGTCTCTCACTTGAAGGTCTTTAAGAATCACAGAATCACCGAATGTATTTAGAATCACAGAAATACCCAAGCTCCCTGTCCGGGGGCTGGTATCCTGATGTCCCTAATCTCTAGCTGGCCTTTCCTTTCTACAGGTAAAGAACAAGAATAGTGGTGCGGGTGCCATGGTGGGGGCTGGGATAATGGATCATTTTCAATGGAATGTGTTTATTTCAATAGGGCCCAGCTCTTATTTTAAATTACTATCTACCAAAGTACAGCGAATACGCCTGTGTATCAGCCACATGCCCACTGAAACGACAAAGCTATCTACAATGTCTGACATTTATATCACCTTACTGCACGGCGCCTCCTGCCTGAGAGGAGGGAGGAAGAGACCATTCATGAAGGATTCGTTTGTCTCATCTGCATATGCAGATTCGTTGCCTATATTCAGGTAACAAATTGCCCCAATCTCCACAGCTTAAGACAACAACATTTTATTTTTCATTTTTACATTTTCTTGGCTTTATTGAGGTACCACTGATACGTGAAAATGTGCGTAGCTTGAACACATACATCTTGATGACTCCGGAGATCTGCGAACACCATGATGCCACGACCACAACTAAGATGTGAAACGCGTCCGTCACTTCCAAACAATGGTCTTGTGTTCTTCGGTGTGTGTGCTTTTAATTTGGGAAGAACACTCAATGTGGGATTTAGCCTCTTCGCGTGTTTTAAAGTGCACGATACTATGTTAAGGAGACCGTGTACCATCAACAGTCTCTGTGGGTCAGGAGTTGGAAGACAGCTCATGAACTTGGTCCTCTGCTGAGGGCCTCACAAGGTGACAATACTCTGCCCAAGGATGACTTCTCATCGGGAGCTCAAGTGGGGAAGGCTTCGCCTCCCTGCTCCCTGAGGATGCTGGCAGACTTCATTTCTTGAAGCCGGAGGACTGAAGTCCTGGCCTCCCACTGGCTATCAGAGGCCGCCCCCACCAACCTGCACCGTGGCCGCTTCTGTCTTCAACCGGCACAGGAGAACTTCTCCAGAGGAGCCTGCTCAGACAGCCTTAGATAATGTCATGTGATCCCAGAAGTGACCTTTGCCATATCCGGCTGTTAAGAAGCAAGCTACAGGGGCGCCTGGGTGGCTCAGTCGGTTAAGCATCCCACTTCGGCTCAGGTCATGATCTTGCAGTTCTTGAGTTCGAGCCCCGTGTCGGCTCTCTGCTGACAGCCAGGAACCTGGAGCCTGCTTTGGATTCTGTGTTTCCCTCTCTCTCTGTCCCTCCCTTTTTTGTGCTCTCTTTCTCTCTCTCTCTCTCTCAAAAATAATGAATAGACATTAAAATTTTTTTTAAAAAAATCAAGGCACAGGAACTTACTACTCAAGGGTGTACCTACCTTTCTTCAGAGGATGAGGGGCCTCCTTAAAAGTCTAGCTGCTTCTAAAAACCCTCCAGTACAGACCCCCGTTAGGCAAATAACCACCACCCTCCTGCTCTGTGTGATTCATTTCCACACATTTTCCTGAAGGTAAGGAGTATTTGTACGAGGGGCTTTTGTGGGGAGCATGTTAATGTAACATGAACCCTGTAAGAGAGGCTGATATCACACATATCGTGCACACGTGCATCCACACACACGCACATGCTAGCATGAAGATACACACACACACACACACACACACGCATCCCAGATTCCGTATATTATGACAAGGTGCTACAAATGTTATAGGTAGTTATAATGTTGGAGGAGCCCCATTTGGACAGGAATGAGCCCATTCTCATACCCCAGCCGTGCTCAGTCACTGGCTGGGAGCAGCTCAGGCCCCAGAAGGGCGGGGTCTAGGGCTGTCAGCCAGCCCTGCCTCCTGCAGCAGGTTCTTGAAGGTCTGCGGGTGGCCCCCTATGGCCGTTAGTGGGGGACAGAGCCCGAACTCAAAGGCCACATCTCCGATTGCAGACAAACAGGATTATTGCTCTACACAAAATATTCCTTTAGACATTCCACTAGAATATTGAAAACACACTTCAATTTTCAAAGATTTAACTAGGCAAGTGTTTAAGGCTTTGATTTACGAAATTGACATCGTACCTCCCTTTTATTTTCAAACTTCCCAGAACTGAGACCCTCAGGGAGGGAGAGGTCGTTACTTTGTTTCCAAGGCTACAGGCACCGGCAAGCCCGACAAGACTTCCAGGGGAAATAAAAGCATGGGGAAACAGAATGAGAGAGATCTATACACATATACATGATGGATGATATGTATCTATGCTCAGTTTATACATACATATACCCCCATGTCTCTATATATGTGCATACATGTATTTTGGATTTTTTAAAATTTTAGATTAGAAGCAAAAGGAATGGAATAAAACAGCCACAAATGCCCCCAAATTGCCCTTCTACGGATACCCGTTTCATAGATAGAACAGCCTACAATGAGTTCTTCTTTCATCTAAAGGAATAATGGCAAAAATCATGTACAAAAGCACAATGCTAAAGGCAAGCCATAATCATTTGCAACTGAAAATTTTTAGCTAAAAAAGCCACCACCTGAATCTTCCATTTTCTCAAAAGCAGTTGAGCGTTCTGCTTGGAGCAGCCAGCGGGCACGGTCCCACGTAACCCTCACAACGGCTGTGAGCAGCAGGTGCCGTTAATGTCCTCATGCCAGGAGTTGGGACTCAAGGCTCACACAGATGATGCCAACTTCCCCCCTCCTATTTTAATCCAATTTCTTTGCAAGTACATAAGCTAATAAAAACAAGGGTTTTGCAGCATGGAGACTGGATAGAAGGATCTAAAATGCTGGCACTTTTTCAGGCAGTATTCCAAAATCAAATTTGGAAACAACCCGAGAGAGGCTGGACCGAACGCTACGGGTGATTTGCTGCATGCACCGTCTTTTGCCTTCCACTTGAGTTAGGGAGGGATCCTTGCACACCCGAGCAGGACGCAGCAACAGATCAGGGCTCGGCATGGTTAGTTGTGCGATGCTTTTTGCCTCGTTTAAGAACCACTGGGGGAGGGGCACCTGGGTGGTCAGTTGGTTGAGCGTCCGACAAGGCTCAGGTCATGATCTTGTGGTTCGTGGGCTCAAGCCCTGCATCAGGCTCTGTGCTGACAGCTCAGAGCTCGGAGCCTGCTTCAGATTCTGGGTCTCCCTCTCTGGCTGCCCCTCTCCCAGTCATTCTCTCTCTCTCTCTCTCTCTCTGTCTCTCTCTCTGTCAAAATAAATAAACGCTAAACAAACAAGCAAAAAAACAAAAAACAACTACTGGGGGAAAAGTAAGCCATTGGTACCAACATGGACTCAGCCTGCTTCTTTCGGGAACCGTCTACACTTAGATGGAGGGATCACCGTGGGAAGAACTTTCTCTCACACGGTGTCCGTGCAGGACCCTATGCCAGAAGGAGAAAGCGCAGCCTGGTGCAGCCTTGCCAGTCAGATGGCAAGTCAGACCGAACCCAACCCCACTGGTGGAGCTGGCATCACACACGAATGCCCGCTGTGCTGTTACTTCAGCTCTGTGCAGGCAGAACGCGGAACCTGGTCCTGGGACACATCACGGGAGCCGCGCTTCGAGTTGGTTTCTAATATGCTAAGTCTGGCCGACATCAAGGGGGTCAGCGTGATGGGGTGAGAACGACAGGACCATATGGCTCCAGATCATTGACACCTGAGTCACTTCTTCCAGATGCCAGTTTAAGGCAGCGTCCTGATGATAAACAAAACCCAAAGGGCCAAGTGCCAGAGGCGTGACGCTGGTTTACGCTATTTTAAACCCCAAAGGCACTTGGCTCCTCCTTTCTGGAGTGGGATAAGCCACGGTTAACGGAAGCAGGCTCTGAATCCAGATGCTGATCTTCAATCTAACGATTCTAAGTCTGGGGGCGCCTGGGTGGCTCCGTCGGTGGAGCGTCCGGCTTCGGCTCAGGTCACGATCTCGCGGTTTGTGAGTTCGAGCCCCGCGTCGGGCTCTGGGCTGGAGATGTAATTGACACGTGACGTTGTGTAAGTTTAAGGTGCACAACGTAATGAGTTGATACATGTGTTGTGGTGATCACCACAATAAGGTGAGTTAACACATCATCCCATCTGACGTAACGTTATTTCTATCTCCTCACATAAGGATCCTTATTTTTTGCGTGTGTCATAAGAACATTTAAGATCTACACTCTTAGCAAATTTCAAGTACACAATACGGTATTATTAACAATGGTCACCAGGCTGTGTATTCGATCCCCAAAACTTACATAAGTAGACATTTGTACCTTTGGATTAACATCTTCTCATTTGCCCCACCTCCTACCCCCAGCCCCCAGCAACCACCAAGCTTCTCTATGTTTCTATGAGTCCAGCTTTTATATATCCCACATATAAGCAAGATCATACGATATTTGTCTTTCTCTGTGTGACTTATTTCACTTAACATAATGTCTTCAAGTTTCATCCATCTTATCACAAATGACAGGATTTCCTTCTTTTTTTATGGCTGAGTAACTTTCCATTGTATTTACAGAATCCATTTTCTTTATCCATTCATCCATCAATGGACACTGAGGTTGTTTTCAAGTCTTGTTTGTGAATGAACATGGGGGTGCGTATATCTCTTTGAAACAGTGATTTCACTTCCTTTGGCTATATATACAGAAGTGGGTTGCTAGATCACATGGGAGTTCTGTTTTTAATTTTTTGAGGAAGCTCCATATTCTTTTCCATAGTGGCTACACCAGTTTGCATTCCCACCAACAGTGCACAAGGCGTCCCCTTTTTCCATATCTTCACCAATACCTGTTATCACTTATCTTTTTGATAAGAGTTGTGTGTGAAGTGACATCTCACAGGTGTGAAGTGATGTCTCCTTATCGTTTTGATTCGCATTTTCCTGAAGATTAGTGGTGTTAAGCACCCTTACATATACCTGTTGGCCAGTTCTGTGCCCTCTTTAGAAAGCTTTCTATTCAGGTTGCTCATCTATTTTGTAACTGAATTCTTCGCTCTTTTTTTTGCTGTTGAGTTATAGGAGTTACTTCTATATTTTGGATGTTAACCTCTTATCAGATATATGGCTTGCAGATATCTTCTCCCATTCCATAGGCTGCTTTTTCACTGTGTTGGCTGTTTCGTTTGCTGTGCAGAAGCTTTTTAATTTTATGCAGTCCACTTGTTTGCTCCTGTTGTTTGTGCTTTGAGATTCATGTCCAAAAAGTCATTGCTAAGACCAATGTCAAGGAATTTTCTCCATATGTTTTCATCTAGGCGTTTTAAGGTTTCGGGTATTATATTTATCTTTACTCCATTTCAAGTAAATTCTTGTGAGTCGTGTAAGATAATGGCCCAATTTCCTTTTTTGTAACATGAGACTATCCAGTTTTCTCAACACCATTTATCGAAGAGACTATTTTCCCCCCATTAAGTATTCTTGGTTTTCTAGTCAGATATTATTCGACCGTTTACATGTGGGTTTATTTCTGCTCTCACTTCTGTTCCTTTCTTCTATGTATCTGTTTTTGTGCCAGCACCATAGTGTTTTGCTTACTATAGCTTTGTAATGTAGTTGAAATCGGGGATCATGATGTTTTCAACTTTGTCCTTCTTTTCAGTCCTGCTTTGTTACTTAGTGTCTTTTGGTGTTCATATGAATTTTACGATTGTTCTATTTCTGTGAAAAATGCCGTTGGAATTTTGGTTGGGTTTGCACTGAATTCATCAATGGCTTTGAGTAGTAGGAGCATATTAACGATGTTAATACTTCCAATCCATGAACATAGGATATCTTTCCATTTATTTGTGTCTTCTTCCATTTCTGTCATCAGCGTCTTATAGTTTTCAATGTACAGATCTTTCACCACTTTGGTAAAATTTACTCCTATGTAATCCAGTTTTTTCAATAGTATCATAAATGGAATTTTTTATTTCTTTCTCAGATAGTTTGTTATTAGTGTATAGAAACACATTGACCTTTGTATGCTGCTTTTACATATATCCTGAAATTTACTGAATTCTATATCAGTTCTAACAGTTTTGTTAGTGGAATCTTGAGCATTTTCTCTGCATAAGATTGTGTCATCTGCAAACAGAGACCATTTTACTTCTTCTTTTCTGATTTAGATGCTTTTATTTCTTTTTCTTGTCTAATTGCTCTGGCTAGGATGTCCAGTACTTTCTTGAGGAAAAGGGATAAGAGCAGATACGCTTTCTTGTTCCTGATCTTAGAAGAAAGGCTTTCCAACTTTCATTGTTGAGTTTGATGTTATATATGAGTTTATTCTTTTGATGTATGTTCCTTCTGTCTCCTATGTGTTAAGAGTTTTTGTCATAAATCATGCCAAATTTTGTCAGATGCTTTTTCTTCATCTATAGAAATGGTCATGTGGTTCTTTCATTTTGTTAATATAGTGCATCACATGTATTGATGTGCATACATCGAACCATGCTTGCATCCTAGGGATAAATCCCACTTGATCATAGTGTACGATTCTTGTAATATGCTACAGAATTTCGTTCACTATATATTTTTGTTGAGAACTTTTGCATCTATATCTGGCATGTGTTTTTGTTTGTTTGTCTTTGTAATGTCCTTCACTGGTTTGGCATCGAGGAAGCCTCCATTTCCTTGGGGTTTCTTACTGGAAAGTTATTGTGTTCCTTTTGTGGTGTCACATTTCCTTGATTTTTCATGTTGTGGTAAGTCTTACGTTGCAGTCTTCACATTTGAAGAAGTAGCCACCTCCTCCAGTCTTTCCTGACTGGCTCAAGAGGGAAATACCTTCTGTGAGCTCTGCTGGGGATTCTGAGGCTTTCTCATCTTCTTTCTGTGGCTGTATCTGCTCCCCATTTCTCTTTTCCTCTTGGCTTGGGGGACGATTTCTTAAGATTGTATGCTTTCTCTCAATCCTACAAAGCCAGGCTGGGTGCTGACAACTTCCCATTTGCTTTCCCTGGGATGGGGCTAAATGGTTAACTCTGTGTGTTTTCTACCAATCCCACCAAGTCAGACTGCTCTTGTGCAAAACTCACTATCACCATCATCAGGGGTACATCCATGGAATGGAGGTATGTGTGGGTGAGGCACGCAGAGTAATCAGGGGAATTTGCATTGAGCCAACCCAGCAGCTCATGCTCAGGCTTCCTGATGGAACCCACAAAACGATTAGTAGGATCAGCGTTCCTTTGATGTCCTCCAGGACCCTAAACTACTCCACATGACTCAGTCGCACAGCACAGCTCAGTAACCTGGATGGGGCAGAGCTCCACACAGGTACTCACTCACACATTCATTTTCCACCAGAAGACAAATCATGAGCCGAGAAAGCTCTGTTGGCACTGAGCTGTGCTGCCTTGGAGGGAAGCAGTGATGTGGATGAAATGAAAATATTCTTCTTACCCTCTTCAATGTGTCCAATTGGGGTTTTTCGGTTTTGTTTCGGGGTCTTCTTTGGGGGGGGTTGTGTGCGTTTTTTTCCTCCAATGTAAGGGTGGAACATCTCTGCTGGAACTTCCACAAAATCACTCCCATCCATTGTGATGGTCAAGATCAGTGTTCTTTATGGGGAAGACCGTAGAAAACTGCTATTGCACCATTTTGATGACACTGGTCTTGAAGAAATCAGAGGTATTTTTTATCACGACTGAGAACCCGAGAGCCAAGCCAATCTCACTAATCAGCCAAACGAGAACAAAAAGAACCATAACGAAAGAAGCTACAGGTGCATAAAGTGATCTAAAAAGATTTAACAGTAATAATCAGCCAAGAAAAGCATGGGTTTTTACAGGCATCACCGGCCTTTAGTTGTTAGGAGGAGGAAGATCTCAAAAGTAGGAACAGGGCCGAAGAGAAAGATCAAGAAGGAAACAACAATCTAACGTCTGATACTGAAGGTGGGACAGGATGTTACAGGTCCTCTCAATTCTAAAAACATCAGATTATATGCATGTCTTGTAAAATAATCAGTGAACGGTGTCTGAAAAAGAACACTGGGGTCGCAAGGTCTGCTGACCCGTAGGGTCAGACTCAGCTTCCAGAAAAGCCTCTTTCCCTCCCACTCCCCACACCCAGATGCACCCCTGGGTCCTGAGGATGAGACGGGTGCATTCCTTGCCTCCCGAGCCTCTGTCACCAGGGTCCGTGGTGCATGAAACCATTTGTGTTTTATTTTAGGTCAAAGTATATTGTCATCTGCAGGAATTGTTTGCATAGCACATACTCTTAACATCATCTAAAATGATTAGTGAACACTTACTTTACTATAATTCTTAAGTATTGCCACCACCATTCTTCCTAAAAAGGTGAGGTGAACTGGGAACCAGTGTGAATTTTGTCTGTCTACGGGTTTTTGCTACCCTTACCTTCCGTGAACAACATAGGCTTTCCTACGATTAAGTTACACAGCTGCCCCTTGAACAAACACACTGCCAACGCTTGGGTCCACGTCCCCCATGAGTGTTTTCAATAAACACAGTACAGGACTATATATGGATTTTATTTTCCTTATGATTTTCTCTTTTTAACTTTATTTATTTATTTTGAGAGACAGAGAGAGAGCATGAGACAGCAGAGTTGGGGCAGAGAGAGAGAGAGAGAGAAAGAATCCCAAGCGGGCTCCCCGATCTCAGTGCAGAGGACCACATGGGGCTTGAACTCATGAACTGTGAGATCACAAGCTGAAGGGAAGTCAAGAATCAGATGCCCAACCGGCTGAGCTCCCCAGGTGCTCCCCCCTTATAATTTTCTTAATAACATTTTCTTTTCTCTGTCATATAGTTTATCATAAGAGTATAATATATAACACATATAATGTACAGAATATGTGTTAATTGACCAAAGGCTTCTGGTCAACAGCAGGCTATAAGTAGTGGTTAGCAGCTGAGTTTGGGGGAAGTCAAAAGCCACACGTGAATTTTCTACCACATGGGGGCTGACATCCCAACCACACTGTTGTTCGGGGATCCACTGTATTTCAGGTTCTATGTTCACAAAAGTTGTCAGAACAAAAGGAAGGTGGGCCTTCAGGAGGTCCCCAAAACGTCAGGGCATGTGTTCGTATTTCAACTCTGTACCGCGTGACAAAAGGTGGCATGCGTGGAAGGGTAAGCCACAGTTCGGGGATGGCCAACGCCACTTATCCTGACAAAGGCCAACTTGTTAGCATTTCAGCACCAGAGACAAGCCTTGTGATAGCAGGGCGAAATCTCCCCGGGGAACCCCTCTCTTTATAAACTAAGTAGAAAATGGTATCTCTTTCACGCTGGGGTGTCTCAGGTGAAGGCTTGTTTCCACAAATATCTCGAAGGCCTTTCCATCTTGCAACGGTCATCCACTCTGCAAGATAAGCAGTCTTTCTATAGGGACGGCAGGCTTTCCCGGCGCTCGCTTCCGGAGGAAGTACTCATTTGGCTCCTGGCATGATCTTCTTCAGTTTTGTCTGCACGAGGAGGAAGTTCATGCAGGCAGGAAGCCATTCTTCGGTTTTCAAGACTATTCGGTTTCCAGGCAGGCCGGGCGCTAATCCGGAGTGTTCCCCCGGGGTGCTCACTGCAGACCAAACTCCGGGTAAGTCAGCCCGGTGTGCCTTACCTGAGTCAAGCAGAGGGCAAGTTAACCATCTAATTGGGATCCAGGCCCTGCATCTGGCGGGATCTCGCGGGGCTGTCCCCGGAGGGCCCCGTTTCTAAAACCAGTCATCAGGCAGGTGCTGGCCTGGAGGGGTCGGGACGGTGACCTCTGAACGGTGAGCCGGGCCACCTGCCTTCAGGCCCTTCCCGCAAGGACCACAGCACGGAGGCGCCTGCAGGTCCCCGGGTGCTCTCACCACCCCGCCGTCTCCCGCTCCCCTTGCACCGCAGGGTGAAACGTTCCTGACTCGGAAGGAACCCACGTGAGCCACACCCACGGTGCATGCGCTCCGAGAGGTGGTCCCAGAAGCGGACGGGGGGAGCACACGGGGGGGGGGGTGGCAGGGGTGAGGCCGCCGAGAGCTGGATGGGGCAGGGGGGTGGGGGGGCTCCTCACCCAAGGGGGCCTGCAGGCTTAGGGTCCCTGTCCTGTGCTGAGTTGTGAACCACACCCCCAGCGCTCACTGATGCAGGGGCCGAGTCTGTGCGCAGACAGGGACACAGAGATCACACACACACACACACACACACACCACAGAACCCATATTCCATGCATCACACACGCAATCACTTGAGATGACCTTAGAAACGAAAGTTCTCATGCACATGAGGAAAAGCACGGCCATGAAGGTTGAGGAAGGAGTCATTCCAGAGAAAGAACAGTCCTCCAGATGAAGGAACCGTGTCCAAAAATCCATGATAAGAATCATACAACAAAAGGCTAACATAAAACAACCAGAGATTTTTTTTAAGTCAATTAGAAGTCTCAAAAATAAAGTATCAACGGGAAAAATACTGGAAAATAGAAAAAAGTCTTTAGAGAATGAAAAAGCAGTACCGAAGTCTGGAACCTGAACAACGAGACATAAAGAGGGAAAATAGGAACTTGATCCTCAAATGATGAAAGAAGAACTGAGAAGCTCCAACATTCACGTGGAATGGGGACCAGGCAGCCTGGGGGCGCCAGGGGCTTAGAAACTCCCTCGGGGGAGGGCGACGGGCGTTCAGCCGCCACAAGCGCATCTTCAGCGCCCAACAGGGTGGATTTTACAAAAAATCTGTTTCTAGTTACATCCTGAGGAAACCGAAGAGTATCAAGGGCAGAAAGAAACTTACAAAAGCTTCCAGGGAAAGAGAAGCGAAATTAACCCAGTAAAGACTGATAAGCCCTTAAACCAGCGTTAAAAGTAACCACCAGCTGGAAAAATCCCTCAGGGGACCGAGATCAGCTCCTGAAGCGCTTGGTCCGTGCAGGTAACACAGTTGCTGGTGATCTGAGCACAGCGGTCGCACCAAGAAAGACTGTTCCCGGCACAGCGTCACGTTCCTCAGAGCCACACGCTCTTGTCCCAGCGTGGCCGAGTCCTGCCCCCCTTTTGCTCTGCCTACACATCACCGTCCGCCAAGTTGGTATTGGCACATGGACGCCCCTCGCGTTCCTGTTCCCCACGACCCGGCACCCACACCTGTGACCACCGAGCCTCCCCTCTCGGCCCGAAGCCCCGCTCGGAAAGCTCTTCGGGCTGCAGGAGGAGGTTGCGTTAGTTGGCTTGCTGCTTCGTAATTTCCGGGTGCCATTTGCATCCGCCGTGTCGTATTTACACGCTGCTTTTCGATTTATTTGCATGTCGCAGTGCTACGTGTCTTCCGTGTGGGGCAAAGTTACATGACTTGCGCTGTTCACAACTACGTTGCTATTGTGTTGCGAGAAAACCCTCTAGTTGTTCATGAAATGTTAAAAAAAAAAAAAAAACTACGGAAATGATTTTAAAACTATTTTCTAGCAGGCACAAACCACCAAGGGGTTGGGGGTATAAATCCAAACGTGCGGTAGCACCAGTCGAGGACGCGGGGGGCGGGCGTGATTGTTGGCTGGGAAGCACCAAACCCGTTCTACCTTTTCGATGCAGAACAATGAAACACAGCCCCTGCCTTCCGAAAGCGCAGGGGCGAGTTAGATTTGGGTCACGAGAGGCGCCAGGATTTGTCAACTGTCACTTAGTTCTCGCTGCCACAATGCTGTGTTCACTTTCTGATTGAAGAGCGTGTTGTGCGGGCACAAAAGCAGGGGGTCTACAGAAAGCTCGGGGAAGGGTCCCACGTGGCTGGGTCTCTTCGGCATGACCCCGTCCTGCCCACTCCTCATCCGTTCCCGTAGGCCAGGCCTACCTATTCTTGGGGTGCATGTTGATTGCACCCCCAGAGCCGAAGCACCCCAGCCTCGGTTAGAAACCCAGGCAGACTCAAGCCGGGAGGCAAGAGGTCCTACAGGCCAGCAATCCGTAACCAGCTAACTGTGCAGACCCAGCCCGCTCCAGACAGCTAAGGAAAGACTCCTTGTTTATCTGTGAGGGGCTCAGACCACCCCCCCGAGGTCCCACTCCCTCTTCCTAAATGATGAGCTGGATTCCTTGTGCCCACTGACCGAGCCGCACAAAATACTTGACTTGTGCCAACATCTCTCCCTCCTGCCGGCCTCCGAATTTGGACCCGCCAAGGCTGAGCCAGCAGACAACCTTTCCCAAGAACCGCGACCTTCAAAGAAGGGCGTTCCTCCATCAGCTGTCCGACAGGCCACCCACGCCCCACACCCGATTCTGGGTAGCCCCGTCCACGCCTCCCTGGAAAGAGAACTCCTTCCTGGGGCACCTGGGTGGCTCCGTCAGTTGAGCGTCCGACCTCAGCTCAGGCGGTGATCTCCCGGTTCGTGAGTTCGAGCCCCGTGTCGGGCTCTGTGCTGTCAACGCGGACCCCATTTCAGATCCTCTGCCTCCCTCTCTCTCTGCCCCTGGCCTGCGCTCTCTCAAAACTAAATACACATTAAAAAATACTTTATTAAAAAAAGAGAGAGAACTCCTTCCTGCCTGACCTCTGGGGTAGTCATAGATCTCAGGGTCGGGATGATCTTGCTACAGCCAGGTCTCTGCCCCTTACCTCAAGAGTCCCTTTGAGCACACCCCTAGGTCCAGATTTGTTTTCATCTGACATCATGTACGCAGATCTTTAAAGCCTGGGCTCTGGGTGTGCTATGGCGATTTATAAGAAATATGTATTTGCTCTTCATCCCCAATTCTGACAGTTTCCTAAGTGGTGAGAGCAATGAAGGTGACTTTTAGTGTGTTCAGGAGGTGACTTTTGGACCCCTACCTAAGGTTGGGGGGCTGGTTACCTAGAGAAACAGAGAGGGTTGGAATTTTCAGTCCCACCCACCCCCATGACCTCCTGGGAAGGATGAGAACCTGAAGGTTGGATCAATCACCAATGGCCAAGGATTCGATCAACCATGCCTCTGTAATGAAGCCTCCATAAAAACCCAAAAGGACGAGTTTCGAGAGAGCCTCCAGATCGGTGAACGCGGGGAGATTTGGGGAGGGTGGGCCCTGGAGAAGGCCTGGGAGCTCTGAGACCCTCTGCATATCTTCTATCTGGCTGTTCCTGAGTCATATCCTTTTATAGTAACCAGTAGCCCGGTAAATAAAATATTTCTCTGCACTCTGTGAGCCACGGCAGCAAATCAAACCTCGGAAAGGGGCAGCAGGAACCTCTGATTTACAGCCAGTTGGTCAGAAGTGCAGGCGACAACATTTACAACACCCTGCTGGTGTCCAGGAATTGCCGCTTGGGGTGGGGAAGTCTCCACACGCGCGCACGTGGGGACTGCGTTCAGGAAACGTGCACTGGGTCTAAGCTTTTGTTTCTGAAATTGCAACACAGATACACATCCTGTCCTGAAACCCCTAGCGGGCGGCCGGCACCTCCTGCGCAGACATGACTGGCTTCGCCCGTGGAAGCTGCAAGGTTGCTGATCTCGGCCGGCCTCTGACTCGGGGCCCGGGTGCACCCACGGGGGCTGTCTCCTATAGTGCTGGATGCCATTCATTCATTCGTTCATTCATTCGATAAACACTCACTAAATCACGTGGGCCCGTTCATGCGGCTGGACAGGGCTTCCCCCTTCCCCCAGTGCGTCCAGCTGTGGACATTTCTCGTTCCCTCCCTCAGCCCCGTGGGCAGGCCTTGCCTCAAGGTCAGGCCCCTTAGACTCTTCGTAATCTCACTTCGTAATCTCAAATATGGAAAAACCATACCTTGTAGTTCTTTTAGTCAAAAATAAGAGAAAATACTGAGCAAGGTACGTTCACAAAACCCAAAGACGGCAAAATATTTCGCGGGGCTTCTAACATTAAAACAGATAATAAAGTAATTGCCTTTCCTTAAATAAATGGATTTAAAAATTTGGTCTATGTATGTGATGAACCATTATACAACATTTAAACAAGCAATCTAGATCTTAATGAATCAATACAGTTAGATCTAAAAAAAAAAATGCTGAGTTTAATGTTTTGGCTTGAATTGCTTTGAGAATTACAAATATTAAATTTCCAATAGATTGGCCTATCTCCCAGATTCCGAACTATGAAGCAAGTAAGATATGTTGGCTGCAACTTTTCCCTAAGATTAATCTTTTGTGAATAATTTGAATTAAACTGTCTATATCAGGATGTTCACTACCCTTCTGGCACAGCAAACATCTCCTAACTAATTTCTTTGTGCTCAGAATCCATGCCCAAACTTTGTTGAAATAATTTTATTTGGAAACCTAAGGTCGTCCCTGGAGAAGCTTGGAAACCTTAGGGCTTCTCATGAAGCACTCACGAGAAATTCTTTTCTCCTTGGAGTTTTTCTCCAATAACTAACCTCGACCTGGGCTTGCGTGGGTAGAGGACACGTCACCTCATCTGTAACGATTTCAAACACGGGATTCCAGATGCCGACTCCAGAGTAGAGGACTCAGCAACCGCCCGGCACAAACCGTCATTTTCTCTTGGTTACGAGAGTCACACTCAAGTGCTCAGGAACCATAGCCATTCTGTTGGAAACGTCAGGTGACATGTCTCAGACTGCCATCTGAGATGCATCACCCTCTTAGTGACAAGCTGCTCCCGGGAGAAAGAAGTGCATGGTGGGGAGAGAGCACAGGTGCTGAGCCAGGCATGTGGCAGCCGTGAGTTCTGACCGTCCTGCTTGCAAGCTTGGTGGCCGTGGCCGACTCCCCTAAAAACTTGGTTCTCACCACTTCTCCTCCATCTGCCAGAAGCTCGAGGTTACGTCCTTGTGGCATCATTATCCTGCGGGGAGATGACATGAGATGACACATCTTGAAACCAGGGTTTCAAGAAGGCTGAGGGCATGACTTCCGTGAAAGTCACCGTCGTCCAAAGCAGGGGAAACACCTGTGCTGGCTTTGATTCCAGGGCCCCCAGGCCGGTGTGATCTCAGTGCAGGACCCATTACAAGACTAATCTTGCCTTCCACCACATGAAATAAGCATGAATATTTTGTAAACCCAGAATAAAGTGTCCTTAAAGACCTGAAAAATGGCAAGCCCCAGAAAATTGCTAGTTACTTGTAACTAAGCGGTAGAAATGGGAGTCGAGCTGCAGCCTGAGAAAAACTGCCCCGGGAACAGACACCGGGATGAGAACCTATGTGTCACTGAGATTCCAGGAAGTTTGTGCCTGATGATCACAGTGAAGCTTTACTAACACAGACATTGGTATCTCAAATAGACATTCAGGGCCCATGAGAACAAGTCCCGAGTGAAAAACTGTGCACCTGGGCCACCTTCTGTTGGCACGATTGTTAAACGGCTTCTCTTACAGAGCAGAACCAGGATGAAACCGGGATGTGACCCCATATGCAAACCTGACTTATAACAATGGACCCGGGTTTCAAGAAGGCACCTATGTGTAGGCTGAGTTGTCTGCCAAAACCAACCAATCAGGACGAGGTCCTTCCAACCAGTCAGGACAAAGCACTGTTTTTCCCTTCCCTCATTAGCATATTGGACCAGAACCTCGAACTTGAGCGGGAACTTCCTCTGTAGAAGCAGAGCCTCCCCTTGCACTGGGGGCCCAGCCTAACGGCTCTCCCTTGGTGTTGTGTCTCCTCCCTCCAGCTCAAGTTGCAGCCCCAATAAAGCCTTGCCTGTGCCTTTGACTTTGGGGGCCAGCCTGGTTTCCATCATTGTCTGGCCCAAGAACCTGACTCTGGTAACCTTAAGTTGGGGTGTTGGGTGTTTCCCTAATAAACACAGAAACTACATGGCATTGATGTGAGGGCTGCAGAGCAGGAAGTAAGATAACTAATATGAGAGGCTGGAAGATGGTCATCCTCGTTACATGGTGACAAACATTTCTCCAGACCATTATCTCTGATAACTTGAAGGCAGGTAATTACTGATGAATGCACCCGTGTCTCTGGGCAGACACTGTGTTAGGGTGAGTTCATTGTTAGTATTCTATTTCATAAGAACCTATGGGAAAGTTCGATCTCTGAAAAGAACTGTCTAGTTTCAAGCAGAGTTAGAGGGAATAGGTGGAATCCCAAAATTTCAGAATCTGAAGATTTGGAAAATAAGACGATGCTGATGTGTGTTTACACGGACGCGCCAAGCACAGCTCACCTTCGCGCCACACTCAAGGCATGAGAGGCAGAGCTACGGGGTAGATGGATGAGCTTCCGGGGGTCTTGCTGCATTTGCAATGTGTTGAGTAGACAGTCTACCGGATACCCATTTCCCATATTTCGAGAAATAGTGTTTTCCTCTCTCCAGATTCGCAGAGATTTCTGATTCCGAGAGGTGATAACAAGGAGCTGTTCCATAGGAACTTACAGAGGGCTGTATCCACCTTGATTCTGTAGCTCGGGTGCCACCAGAGGGGCCGTGATAGACGCTGCTGGACAGCCCAGCTGCTCTCACACTACAGGTCGCTGACTTCATTTCTTTGTCTAGCCTGGCAGTGCTCCCAGAAGATCCTTCTAGTGTCGGTCTCTTATGTCAATATACAAGTGGTCTCTTGCTTCTCCATTGACACCTCTGAAGTCAAGAATTATGGAAATGTTCAAAGCAGGTAATATATGGTTGGTTTCTCACTGTTCGAGTGGAAGGCTGACGATAAGGGAAAGGAGGAGTGATCCAGGTGGTTAAGGGTTGCAGCTGGAGAAATCAACATAAACTCACATCTAGCTTAATATAGAGGCATGGCAACGTGTAGAAATATTTATAGATATGCACATGTACCTGTTAGCACACACATACATTTCCTTGATATGTCAGCTGATTAAGGACACGAAAACACTGGCAGAGAAGAGTGCATCAAGCATCCAGACCTTGATTTCCAACACCACTCTCCGGTGACAGGAACACGGGCTCCAAGAGAAATGGCTGATTCTAAGACTAAACAGAAAATACGGAAGGTGAAGCGAGAGCATCTTACGTTGCCCTGCAGTAGGGAAGTCTGAACATGTGCATGCACACACACACACACACACACACACACACACACACACTGATGGGACTTTGTCAAATACAGGTTCCAACTGAAAAACTCCCAATGCCCAAAGCAAGAAGAACAATTTGAGTAACAAAATAAATAGAGTAGTATTGTTTCATGGAATAAATATCCATGAGTCCATAGTGATGTAAATAAATAATTGAATAAATAGGGGAAGAAAAGAGATAAATCTGGGCAAAATCATTGTAAATACCACATATAGACACCCTGCCCTCACGGAGGGGGAACTAGGTGTCCACGCCTCAGGGATAGGCTACACAGTGTGACTTCCTTCCATAGAGTATAGTGTAGAAAGGCAAAAGAGCACCTGCACATTGGGGACACCTGACCAATGTCACATCAGCCATGTCATCAAGGCCAACATCACCAGTGGTAAGTTGTGTGGGTAGCATGTAGCCTTGATGAGACGTGATGGGAGCCACACTTCACCCGTGTGGTCTTCCTGCCAAAAGGCATGACCCCAGGCCAATCATGCAAGGGCATCAGACGAATCCCTCTTGGGGGAGATTCTACAAACTAGCTGACCAGTAGCCTTCAGAATTGTCAAGGTCATCGAAAACAAGGAAAGTCTGGGAAAGTGTCACAGCCTGGAAGATCCTGAAGAGACATCACAACTAAATGACATCCTGGAGGGGACCCTGGGAGAGAAAAAGGACATTAGGACACACAAATGAAGTGTGGACTCCAGTTAATAATCATGCATCGGTAACGGTTCATTGACTGTAACAAAGGTCTCACACTAACGCAAGACAGGAGCTCCCTGTACTACATTCATAAGTGTTTTCTGTAAATCTAAAACTTTCCTCAAATAGAATGCTTATTAAAACTTTTCTAAAATAGGAAGCTTATTATATAACAATGAAGCAATCACGAGGTGAGCATCTCATTTTGTTGACACTTAGGAAGTTAAAGGGACCAAAGCAAAGCAAATATTTCCCGATTCTGCCCAGGGAGGCTGGATTTGGAGGAACAGGAAGTGAAAATGCAGAAGCACTGTTAGCATTTCAAGCAAGGAATTTACTGTCAGGAAGTTCATTCGGGGTGATGCCAATCTCTCCAGCAGAGGGAAAGAAAGGCAGCGAGAGTCCCAAACACTTCAGGGCAGGTGCCTATGCGAAATGTTAAAAGGCAGACGATGGTGGAGTCTGCCCATGACTTGAGCAGAAGCATCACATTAAAGACACCGTTCCAAGCACAGCCGTGCCCTTGGGGGCTGTACAACCTCAAGCAAAGAGCATGCAATACGTTATGAGTTGAAGTGTGTTTCCCAAAGGCTGTCGAAGTTGTAATCCCCAGTACCTGGGAGTCTGACTTATCTGGAAAGAGCCTTCGCAGGTGGTCATGTGGAGATGAGGTCATCATAGCAGTTTGATTCCAACAGAGCCGATGCGAGAAGGGAAGATTTGGACACAGACACTCACACGGGAGACGCCATGTGAGGACTGAAGTCACACCGCCCCAGCCAAGGGACACAAAGGCTGCCATCAAGCCACCAGGAGCTGGAGAGGGGGCCTGGGTCAGTGTATCCCTCACAGCCCCAGGAGGAATCAGCTCTGCCTTGATTTTGGACTTCTGGCCACCAGAACTGGGGGACAGGAAACTTGTGTTGATTAAGTCGTTAAGTTTCTGGTACTTTGTTGGAGCTGCCCTAGCAAGCGCATGCACACTCATTTTTCTTTCTCTTTCTCTCTTTTTTAAGCATGGCTTTGCCCATTGCTTGGTACATGCTTCACAACTATTCACTTCTGGGGTCTCATATATGAAGAAGGGACACCACCTACTGTTTCCAGTCTAGACTCGGGCTGCCTACTCTTGTCCATTTTCAGCTCCTCCCAAGCAGCACATGACTAGATACTCTCTCTTACCCCTTTCACCCCAAGCCTTACTTGAGCAAACTTTTTACTCACTAAGAAACCTTTGCTTTAATATTGTCTTGTTTCTAAATTTTGCTTTGCAAGGCTTTTTTGCATCAATTATGTATGTTTAACATATTATTTCCTTATTTATGTTACATTACATGTTCATTTCAGCGTGGAAGGAAAATGTAATTTGCATCTGAGTTTGCACGGTATCCCCGTGTACTGCAAACAAATGCACCATCTACTGAGTTCATTAAACGCTCAATAATTAGGTAACTGGTATTTTAAATTATTTATACTGTAGAGAAACCAGTGCAGAACTGTTAAAAATGTGTTAAGCATATTTGGGCTAAAAAGGGGACAGCCTCGGTGCCTCTGTGACATATTGTTTTTGTCCTCTTATAGCTAAACTGCTGTCCCACAGAAGTCTTATGAGTCAGCAGCTGCAGTGGCACTTAAAGCATCTGTGGCAGGTGGGGATGCTGAAAGCAGACTATGATACATCCCAACAAATGAGTCACAGTGCAGACCTTAGGTTTCTGGAACAAAGACTCAAAAACATTCTGCTTTTAAGCCATGTCTCCCCACTTGCTATTGAATCCTCTGGGTCACCAAGGCTTAGGATTGAGTGTGAGCGGCAGAAAAATCCATCATCTAGTGGAAAAGGCATATAAAATAACAAAGCGTGATCAAATCGTTGAACCAAACTTAAATTGCCTGATCATCTTGCTTAGAGTCTCATGGAACTTGTTCCTATTACCTCCTATCCTAAGACCTCACACAGAGTTCTCTTTCATCAATAGATTACAGATGAAAAATGACAATCAAGTCTATAAATCCCAGACTTGATTATCTTTCTTTTTGTTAGAATAATTTTTATGATAGGGGCGCCTGGGTGGCTCCGTTGTTTAAGCGTCCGACTTCGGCTCAGGTCATGATCTCACAGTCTGTGGGTTCGAGCCCCGCATCGGGCTCTGTGCTGATGGCTCGGAGCCTGGAGCCTGCTTCGGATTCTGTGTCTCCTTCTCTCTCTGCCCCTCCTCTGCCTGTGTTCTGTCTCACTCTGTTTCTCAAAAATAAATGTAAAAACAAAAGAAAATTTTAATAAATTTTTATGATATAATGGCCTCAATCCATGGTTAACAGCTGGAACATTGTGGCATTATACAGGGATGTCCATAAATGATCAGAGTTGAAAGCAAATACTCCTCATGGCCAGAACTTAAACAATGTAAGTATGGCCCACTTTTTCTAGACCAAAACCCAGCAGAAGAAGTTTTCTTCACTGATTTGCAAGCTTTGGTGAGTGGGTTGGCTGGATGGTCAGAGACTTGGAATAAACAGGACTCAAAGCTTACAGAATAGGTAGATGGAAGGATCGTGTAGAACGGGCACAGGCTGTGAGGATGTTTGCAAACAATGTGAATGCCTACCAGAGGGCATCTCTGCAGAGGAGGCTGGCAAACCAGGTGGATAAAATGACTTGTTCCATCAGGTGTCTTCCTCCCCCAGCCACACTGGTGCCAGATGAAATGTCGTGGCATTTGCAACGAAGCAACACATGGGCTCAACAACATGGAACGCCGTCACCAGTTCCAGTCTGGCTCCGGTTGCTGTTGAGTTCCTACCCTGCCAACAGAACCGCGGGCCAAGTTGGTTGGACGAAATGCTTTCCATCATAGAAGGGGTAATAATTTGTCCTTCCAGCATAGACACGAATTTTGGATGTGGACATGACTTTGTGACCTATAATGCCTCTGCCAGCCCCAATATCCGTGGATGTGTGGGATGCCCAATTCACTGTTGTGGTAACTCACCATCACGGCTCCTAATAGAACAACAAATGTCACAACAAAAGACATACAGTAATGGACTTGTGTCACTGGAATTTTTTGGTTTTAGTATATAACCCATCATTGAGAAGCAGATGGTCAGATAAAATAGTAAACTGATCTAACTCTTTAGTTGTGGTTCCAGTTAAGAAACAATAACCTAAACATCTGGGGACTGTCGTAGAGGAAGCCATATATATATATATATATATATAT
Organism: Panthera uncia; assembly: GCF_023721935.1. Classification (NCBI taxonomy): domain Eukaryota; kingdom Metazoa; phylum Chordata; class Mammalia; order Carnivora; family Felidae; genus Panthera; species Panthera uncia. Next base: position 148,340,286 of record NW_026057577.1, read on the forward strand.
ATATATATATATATAATATAATATATTATATAATATAATATATTTTATAAAGTATTATATATTACCTAAATATTTAATTTATATAATTATAAATTATTATAATTGTAAATACTTTAAATTTAAATTAAATTTAATATTATTTAAATAAATAGTATTTAATAACTATTTAAATAAATATTTAAATAAATTCAAATTAAATTTAAATATTATAATTATAAATATTATATAAATTATAATTATAACTATAGTTAATTAAAATTATATATATTATATAAATATAAATATTATTTATAGAAAATTTATAAATATTATATATTTATTTATGTATATATATATATATATATTTTTTTTTTTAATCCAGTGAACATAAAGTGTTGTTTCTCTCATGGGCAGTATGGACTAATCCTGAAATCCAAGAGGTGGAAACTGATGTTCTCTCTTACAATCCTGTCTCACTCGTACACGTAGCAACATGCTTGCAGAATCTTTTCCCCTGTGCTCCCCTCTCTAAGCCTCACTGAATTAGGGCAGGGACAGGTTTAGGGTAAGACAAGGAAGACAGTTGCCTCAACCGTCAAGTTGAAAGGGCACCATGGGACGGATGCCTGGATGGCTCAGTTGGTTAAGCATCTGACTCTTGATTTTGGCTCAGATCACAATCTCACGATTTGTGGGTTTGAGCCTTGCGTCGGGCTCTGCGCTGAAAGCACAGAGTCTGCTTGGGATTCTCTCTCCCTCTCTACCTGCCCCTCCCCTGTTCTCTCTCTCTCTCTTTCTCAAAATAAATAAGCGTTTAAAAGTAAAGTTAAGACAATAAAATAAAATTTAAAGGTCACCCCAAATTCAGTCATCAGGATAGATTACATTCTAATGTAATATTTAAAAGAATAAATGTTAATGCAAAACATCTCTGATGAACAAAATGTCAGAAATTTCAATAAAGATAGGGTTAGCAACCTGAAGTTAATTCAACCTTATTTAAGATTGTCACTTGGTGAAGAGACAGTGTTAAATATGGCAATTCTCTCAGTTGAAATAAGGGAAATGAAAAAGATGACACTGGAGATATTATCGATGAGCTTTTCTATTAAAGCCAGAAAAGTAGTGTTGTAATGAATTCTGCTTTTGATATAAGTAAAATATACAAATTTCATACTGTAAGTTTCAATACACCTACTTTCAAATTTTCAATAGCTTTTAAGCATTTTAATGCACACAAAAAAACTAACCACCAAAACAAAATACATAAAATCATGTATATATAAGGGCCCACATTTTTCCTTTTGCCTCAGGCTCCAATATGCCTTTGCTAATGTCAGATCTTGTCTTCATTTCAAATGTTGATAATTTTTCTCATCGTGAATTTTTTTGCATTGATTTTGATTTTGTAAATATTGCATTAAAATATTATTTATAGATTTCGGTGCCCCTTAAACTTCGTGCCTGGGGCAAATGCTTCACTTGTTTCCCTGAATGCCAATCCTCAGTCTTAGTTCCTACGTTGGGATTTTCCAGAGAAACAGGTAAACAGCCTGTTGCCATCTTTTTTACATAAGTATTTGGCCATTACGAAAGTTCAGGAACCCCAAGATCTGCCGTTGACAAGCCGGAGACCCAGAGGAGCTGATGGTGTAGCTCCGGTCTGAAAGCTGGTGGACTGGAGACCCGAGAAGAACCAATGTTTTGGTTCGAGTCAGAAGGCTAGATAAAGACCCAGGTGTCAGCTCGAGGTGGACACACAGGCAGAATTCCCCGTTATGCACAGGCCGGTCAGCCTTTTTTGTTCTGTTCAGGTCATCCAATCGACTGGATGAGGCCCATCCAAGTTAGAGAAGGCAACCATACTGCACTGTGAAACCCCTTCTCACACTTTCTCACCCATTTCCTCTTACGTGTTGTAGGTGGAGACACTGGACAAGGACAAGAAGGGCATGTCCTTCCTGGCTCAAGCCCCCCTAAGCGTCTCCCCACCTACTTCCCAGGGCAGCCATGGCTCAAGGCTCTCACTTCCTTGGGCACTAACTCCCACGACAGCTGCACATCACACTCCTGGTGTTTTGGGGTCTACATATGGTGACTCACTCTCGGATCTAAATCCAGCTGTCCCTTAGTTCTGACGTCTGAGCACCAGCCTTGTGGGGGTCCCCCCCCCCCAAGCACCAACCTTCAAAGTTGATCATCCCATTTCTTCCTTGTGTTTCCCCGAACTGTGGAGGTGTTAGCAGCTTCCTTCACTCACTAATAAATGGGTTACACAAACACTGGATGTGCTAGGTGCTTCTGAGATTCACCAACACCCAGGCTACTCCTTTTTACCTTTTCAGATGTTCAGCATCTGTATGAACGGTTACCTGTGTCCTCTCTGTTGGAGACAGCCCCCATGGTTTCTGTTTTCCCAACAGTCCCCTCAGGGATTCAGCTCCTCCGGGGAAGTCCACACTCTGGTATTCAGAATATTCCTCCAGCACACCTTGCAAGTCTTAGAACTGAAGCCAGTTCCTTCTGAGACAGACTGTGACCCACCAGAGAAGTGCAGAAAAATGAGCATGGGTTCTGCAAGGCCTTCACTAACTGTGAAGAGGTAAGAAATAATAAAATGAAGACACTGGATTGTGCTGAGCCCAAGTCTGGCAGAAACCACAGAACGCGTTCTAACATTTCAGCAGTGAGGGGATGGTCTGCAAGAGAAAAAAGTCAGGGTTTGATTTTACAGAGTAGATTAATTACCTTGACTTTCAGAGAATCACCTGGAAAGGGGGAGGCATGGAAAGTGATGTTTAGCCTGCTATATGGGACTCTGACTTTCTAAAGAAAATAAAACTCTTCCTGGAGAAGAAGGATCCCCAACATAGATAAATAGCTTCAGAATTTCAGGAGGCCCACTGGGACCAAACCCCAAGAACTGGCTTCCAAAGTCAGGGACCCAGGGCCCAGTCTTCAAGGCCACCCCTCAGCCTGCACTGCACCTAATGTCCTATAGCTTATTAAGACTTTTAGAGCTGAAAGCCTACCACCAAGTGACAATCTGGCTAAGAAAATGCTGGTCTGAACAGCCATCGTACAAGAATGTTCTGAAACAAGAACTGCTTTTTTTTTTTTTTTAAGTAAATTCATCCAAATATAGATAGTCCCTCTCTCCTTTCATCGGAGGAAATTTCCCCCCAAATAGAACAGCATGTGACATAACTACGTTCCCCAGGACGGAACGAAGAATAAAGTTGTGGGTGATGACGGAGTGATACAGGTAAGTTGTCGCAGTCAACCTCAGCACGTCAAGTGCAATTTTGGCGTCTGTCTTGGGAATGACGGGTGACTGTGTCAGCGACACCAGGCACTGCCTCCATCTTACAGAAATACAACCCTCCTTGGACAGCAACTGATGCCAGGAATCCTGGAGGTCTCGAAAATGGAACACTGGGCGTTGCTGGTGTGGATTTCTTCGCGTCTGATGTCTCATGCCGAGCACCCCCGAGACCTACACGAATCACACTGAGCAGCTCAGGCAAGCCAACAAGCTCAGGGTGCACAAGCCTGAGCCACATGCACCTGACCGGCCGGTGCTTTGGCAAGGCATTATTGGGGCGTACTGGCGCAGGTAGCTCTGACGTCCCGCAAATGCGTCTTCTTTATATCGTCCAATCTCTGAAATAGACAAGATGGATCAGTTCGCAGCGGTGGATGCCATCTGGTGCCCTGCAGCCGTTCCTCATAATTCAGATGCTGCGGCGTGCGGGCAATTTGCCATCCCGGTGGCTCACGGTTATCTTTGTCTTCTGCACACTTGATTATGTTTAAAATGTGTTCATTTTTTTCAGGATCTGATAGGATCCTCAAAGTGACATTTGATTGTTTTTTTCTATTAAATATAACTCATTGTCTAACTGGTCTCCATCCAACACCCAGTGCTCATCCCAACAGCTGCCCTCCTCCGTGCCCATCACCACTTTCCCCTCTCCCCCGCCCCCCCACCAACCCTCAGTTTGTTTTCAGTGTTTAAGAGTGACATTTGAGAACTGTCAGGGACATTTAACACCTCATCCTGTTACAACAGTGTGCTAGGTTCTGTGAGGGCCATGCAGCAGGGTGAGTTACCACCTCCCGATTTATTGGGATCCTATCAATTCGGTTTTCTTAAAGGGAATTTAAGACCTGAATTTGCACGTTCACATGCGCATTTGCCAAAGAAAACAAGCCTCCCTTGACCACTGATATGTAAAGACAACCGCAAGGCTCTTCTTTCAAAAAAAAAAAAAAAAGATTTTAAGGCATGGAGCCTCAAATCTTACTTTATGAAATTTGTCATTTTATAATCATAGGAAATACGTTTATTTTCCCTTGGGGTTACTTTATTCTTTCCTCACTGTCATCTGGTCTCCCAAGTGGATTTTTTTTTTTTGTTTTCCTCGTAGAACAGCAGGTTTGAAAAGTCTAGAACCCAAGGCGCACTGAGTCTGTGCTGCTCGGAGGGAGGACTCAGGCCGCGGACAGGTACGCCCCAATGCCACTCATGGCTCAACATGACACGTGGGGCGTGTCACCGAGCCCCAAGATTTCGACAATGACTTTAGTGCCACCGAATCATCTCAACATAGTGTATAATAAAGGACTGCTTTCTGGCCTGGACAAAAAAATGTCAGATATATTTTTGCCCATTTTACAATGACGCCCAGAGTCACCCTTAACTTCTTTAAGTTAAAAATTCCAGGAAAAAAAATGCTCTAAGCTTGTTTCTTCCTTCCAATGCTCCTCAGATTTAGACAGATTCATTTCCTAGTCTCCTTTGAGAATACTTACTTGTGTGGTGCTAAGATTTGTTTTGTATAAAACGTGGCTCATTTTCTGATGACTAGTTGAGGGTTATGTGGCCCCAACATAGATGATCCCCCCCCCACCACAGGTACAGTGAACACGAATTATCTCCGAATCTTGCACTAGCTCGGGGAACGCAGTGTTTGAGGGAACAGACAACGGCCAACACCTGGTAGAAATGAATGTCTGCCATAGCAAAGACAATCACATACCATAAGGTGCTCCAAGGGGGTTCCCCAAAATACTTGGGGAGGACACTCTACGAAACCAGGATTCTTCATCATCAAGTTGCAGAGAAGCCAGTGAAATCCAAGTTAATATAGGCATGGCCATGCCATAGGTCTCCCAAGGCTGTTGTGGTCTGGGAGACACTGGCCATCCTTATATAAGACAAATGGGATTTATTACAATTGAAAGCCAAGGCCCACCTGGATGGCTCAGTCAGTTAAACGTCCAACTTTGGCTCAGGTCATGATCTCACGGTTCATGAGTTCGAACCCCGCATCGGGCTCTATGCTGACAGCTCAGAGCCCGGAGCCTGCTTCGGATCTTCCGTCCCCTTCTCTCTCTGCCCCTCCCCAGCTCTCTCTCTCTCTCAAAAATAAATAAAAATTTAAAAAATTAAGAATTAAAAGCCAATTATTTTCAAACGCCAGATACATTTATATTGATTGTGCGGTTGGAGTTCGAGTTGAAAGGTGGCAGGCCCTCTCCAGGGACACAAGCAACAAGAGGGATTTGGATGCAAAAAGAAAGGGCGCCCAAGCAAGGACAGGTCCCAAGAGTGCAGGCAGGGAGTGAGCAATACACCATCAAGTCTGGTCCTATATGATCCAAATCTCTCCTGATGTGCCTCCTTCTGGGACTTCCTGGAGCTTTCCTGGGTTATCTCTGAGAATAATTGCTTTCTGTGGCCAGAAAAATACACAACGCCTCTGTGGAATAAGTCACCTTGCTGTGCTCCAGACAACAGATAAGGAAGAATAGAAATGTACAAGCTGGTGGGAAGGTCACACAGGAAATCAGGAGCTCGTGGCAGGCACTCAGCAAGGCCCAGAAGTCCCGCTGTGTCTGAGAAATCAGAGCAGTTTACCAGTTCAGAAAACCGTCACTGAAAAAGAGAAAGAAAAGTATTTTTCAGATTTCCATTTACGGCTGTAAAATACGAGACAGGTCTCTACCAATTGCTATGTGGCTGTTCTAAAACAGCATGTTTATTGGAAAACAGCAACAATTAAACAGGGAGACAATAAAAGGAGACAAGAAAGCAAACAAGCTATTAATTCCTGGCTCAAATGGATGCTGTTTTGTACCGGAGGGTCAGCGAGCCATAGCAACACCATTTACCCGGAGCCTTGATTTTCAGCAACGTCGATTTTGTGTCAGCATGTAGCTGTGATGAGAGCCCATGGATAGAAACTTTTCGAACCACTTCACATTGGAAAATTGTACGTGAAATATATAGGCCTTTTTTTGTTTATCTTTCTCGTCTGTGCACAGTGCTCACGCGTATCTCACGCACGATGCTTTCTGGGGGGCCACGGGGCTGTGGGTGTGCCGTGTCACAAATTAGCCACAAACTTAACCACTGAAGACAACCCTTATATGTTACAGGTCTGGAGGGCAGAAATCTGGTGCAGGTCTCAGCAGCCTAAATCCTTTATGTGTCAGGAGGTGGTGGTCCTTCCTGTTGGTCTAGGGAAGAATCTGTTTCCTGAGGGCAGAATTCAACACCTCCAGAAAGGGCTGGGGCCCCTGTGTCAGCTGAAGGCTGTTTTCAGCCTCCAGGAGCCATCTGCAATCCTTGGCTGTGACCCCTTCCTCCGCATTCATGTCAGCAAAGGTGTGTTGAACCTTTCACAGGCTTCAGAGCCTGCTGAAGCCTCTCCTGCTGGTACATCCCTTTGGTAAGTCTTCTGCTTCCTTTCCCCATGTTCCAAGGCTTCCATGATGATACTGAGACCGCCGATAATCAGGATAATCTCCCTATTTTCAGATCTGTAACCTTAATTCCATCTGCAAAGTTCGTCTGGACATACCATATTCATGGATCCCAGGGATGAGGATATGGGCATCTGGGGGCATTATTCACCCTGCCGTACTTTCCAGATGAAAGCAGCATTTGTGAGACCCAATTGTGTCAGAATTCACAAACGTGTCCTTCCATGCTCTTTCATATCTCTCCTTTCTGCCCTTAAGAAATAATAGCAAAGATGAAGGGACAGAACTTGCTGATGTACGGGTGCTTAGGGACAGCTACACAGCATCCACATAGCCCCTTTCTCCGTCAGATCCTTCACTAGCTAAAAACAACTCTGGGCTATCAATACTCTCCTACCTGAAGTGTCTCCCCGATTCAGAGCAGAAAACTGCTGACTTGTCAGAGAACTTGGCTTTCTGTGGAACAGACTTCTGTCTCAGGGACACTGAGCATGGAGAGGTTTTTGCTGATCCTCGATTTTTGGTGACTGGATAAAGCTGTCCATTATGTCATCTGCACCTCATTTCCCCATCGGTGACCATTTATTTACAGAAATTATCATGAGTATCATCATGGGAAAAGTCATTTACACCAGGAAGATAAAGCTTTGGGTCGGTGTTTTGGTTCAGAAGGTCCAGGATGCATTTTTCATGCCCAGTTATAGTCGGTTGAGGACAGTGACGGTAACCCAAGAGCATCAGGGAAGAGAGGAATCACTCATGTTCTGGGATGAACTGCGAATACAGTAAGGTGGAGAGGGCAAGGACAACGTTGTCAATCACTTTGTGCTTGCAGTCTGCATGCTTATAAGACCAACACACATCAAGGCAGCATCTTCTAACCCAATAAGAGAGTTGAAGCCTTTCCCATTTCTCTGATCATTGGGAAAGATAATGGAAATTAGGGGTTGCAAGTAAAGCTAAGAAGGGACACCTGGGTGGCTCAGTCAGTTAAGCATCCGACTTGATTTCAGCTCAGGTCATGATCCCAGGTCATGACAGTGCAGAGCCTGCTTGGGATTCTCTCTCCCTCTCTCTCTGTCCCCCTTCTGCTCATACACTTGCTCTCTCTCTATCAAAAATAAATAAACTTTGGGGGAAAAAGAAAGAAAGTAAAGCTGGGAAAAGCTTTAGGCCCTCTAGAAAAGGAACCAGGAGACTTCAATCAGGAAGGACTACAGAAAAACAATATCAGGTGGCTCAGGAGAGACCTGAACATAGAAAGTTCTACTAAAACAAGGGTATTTTATTATTTTTATTATTTTTTAATGTTTATTTACTTTTGAGAGAGAGAGAGAGAGAGAGAGAGAGAATCCAAAGCAGAGTCCAGGCTCTGAGCTGCCAACGAATAGCCTGATGCAGGACTTAAACTCAGGGACTATGAGATCGTGACCTGAGCTGAAGTCAGATGTCCAGCTGACTGAGTCACCCAGGTGCCCCTAAAGCAAGGGTATTTTAGACCCCACTCTTGAAAAATTACAAGGCAAGATCGCTGCCCCCAGTGCAGAGCCCCTGAGCTGTGTGATTAGACAAGGTCTTGGGGGCAGAAGCCTATCTCCACATGCCAGATTACATTTCTCTTCCCTCCCACATGACCTACAATAGGACAGGCACAAGCTTCCTCTCTGGGAAAGAACACCTTCCCTGACTACACACACACACATACACACACACACACACACACACACACACACACACACACACCTGGATCTCCTCAAGGTGAAGAGAGTCAAGGGGTACATCACTTCTGTGCTATTCTTGCCAAAAATGCAGAACCTCGGTCTAACCATGAGATACCATCAGGCAAACCCGAATCAAGGAACCTTCTACAAAGTGTCTGACCGGCAAGATTGCGGAAGATGTACTATGGAAACAACCTGGTGCAAAGGGGCAGGGTGATGCTCCATAGGGCAGGCACGTGGACGGATAGAAATCTTGTCCCCAAAGGTGCTTCTATGTTGTTTTGTCACACGGACTTGTCTTGGTAGATCAGCCGGGGAGCTAAAACCGGCTGCAGAGAACTGCCGATGTGAAAAACTCAGATCGCGTGTTGCAGGTATAAAAGCACTGTAGAGTTCAAAGAAGAGGAAGGACCGGTTATACCCAGCTGCTAGATTAGAAATGCGGGTGGATGTTGGGGCATGTGCAGAAGGCTTTTTGAAGGAGAAAGCAAATCTGAGCGTGCCCGGAGACATGAATGGTATGGACTTGGGGAGGAACAAGGATGCTGACACAGGCAGCCTGGATGTGTGGAGGGCAGCTCCCGACTCTGCAGAACTATTTGCAAGCCTTCCGAAGACGGCAGTGTCTCCTAGGCTCCTGAGCTCTCATACCATGAGCAAGGTGGTCGTCTCTGAGTTAATAATTCCTAGCTCTGAGTCATGTATTGGTGTCCCACAGCCGCTCACATTATCCGATTATGTCACACCCGTGAAGTCAAAAGTCCAAAGTGAGTCTTCAGGGCCGAAATCACCGTGTGGGCAGGGCTGGTCCCGAGGCTCCAGGGGGAGAATCTAATGTCGCCTCGGCTGGCTCCTCAGGGCCACCCACCTCCTTGGCTCCTGGGGCGCCGCTCCAATCTCAGCCTCGTTGTCCATCGCTGTGCCTCCCACACCGACTCCCTGGCCGCCCTTTTATAAGCCACCCAGATAAGCCAGGACAATTGTGAGCCACGAGGGTGACACGGGTGGAGGAGAACTGGAGAGGACCTCAGGACGAGTAGGTGAGGTAGACTTTTCATAATCACAATTAGCCAGGAACAAACTGACGGCATTTTCAGTTGGTGCCAGTGTAAGAAAAGACAGGCTTACGAGCAAATGAATGTTCAGTCCTGCTGAGCAGGGAGTGAGGGAGAAAGGAAACACAAGCGGGGGGCCGCTCCAGGCCTGGCAACCCCCACACTGGGGACAAGTGGGAGGGGCTGGGGAAGCTCCTTTGCCACCTGGAAGCCACTGCATTATTTCCCTCCCTGCCCCGGTTGTCTGGGATGTTGACTTGCACACACTTTGATCAGCAAATGAGTCTTTCAAGAAAGCTTTGTCAGTAGAGAATAGGTTATGAAAAAGTTACATTTACACAATAACAAAAATCAGAAAAATTTGTTACAAAGGCTGTAAAAAACCAAGCACACATCGATCTTCCGAAATAACAGCACCTTTATCTGTACTCAGTACAATGCATTTCCTTTTCCTCGTCTTACGCAAACGACACCCAACCCGTGCTCTCGCTGGAGTTACTTGGAAATGTCAAATCAAAGCACCGTGGGATCATGCGGCGGGCATTCATCGGCTTTATTTGGTTCAAATACTTCAAAAAGGAAATGTGGTCCCTTGCAACAGGCGCCTAAATTGGTCCCTGATTGCATATTCAGATGGAAAATCAACAGGTCCATGAAAATCTTCATGTGAAAACCCAACAGGCAGAATTGCAGGGAAGAATCCTTCTTCCGTCTCTTGAAAGCAAGCACGGTGAATTCAACTCATTTACTCCAGAAAGGACTCAGCCAGGTTTTTCCTCCATGCATTGTGTTCTTGGGAATATGTTTATATGCTGATTAACTTTTCTCTCGAATGTTCTTATGCTGTTCATGTCTTCACAAGACTTCTGGGTAGAAGTAAGGCTGAAAAGGTACAAGAAGCACCATTTGGGGGAATTTGGCAAAGAAGTTATGATCGAAGTGTTTGTCTTCTTCACTTTCAATATAAATGGAATACGCGAGCGGTATATTGAGCCAGACACATGACGATATCGAGACAGAATCTCTTTTTTGCTTGGGAAGTGAGTAAAATTGTCCTGTCTTTCCGTCCCTTGTCACTCCCAGCCCAGACAGTGCCTCCAAACCTTCTACGTGGCCACCCCCGTGGGCTCCTGAGACAGTGTGTTTGTGTCCAATGGCCTCACCATCTCCGCCTGTGACAATAGTCTTGGCACCCTGGCTCAGCGAGAAACGTATTGTCTAAAACATTTGAAAACTCATTTTATTTAATTATTATATTTTGCCTCCTGTATGCACTCAATGTGACTCACAGTCCACCCTCCCCCCCCACCAGGCACGTGGTAAGAACAGAGGCTCTCAGAGGGAGTCTAATCTGGAACAAAAATGAAAGAAACGGAAACAAGAATGGAGCTCACCTTGCTGGAACAAACCCTTCTCCATTAAATCGCACTCAATACAAACAGAGGGACATAAAAATACGAGGCGTTCTACTAGCGGGCGCCTACATTCAGACACCTCCTAACACTCCCCAGTTCCTTCCCTGCCTTTCCTTTCCGCACCAAGAGTGGTTTCCAGACGTCAAAACAGCAGTAGCAAAATATCTCACTTCAACATGAAAGGAAACTATTTCTCAAAGGCAATCAGAGCCAGTTGTGTTTTCCTCTTTCGTCTACAGAATAAAAGCCCTCTGAGTGGGCGGGAGACTGTGCTGGGTCCCAGACTGCACACCTCTGCGCCCCTCTCTCTGGAGACGATGGGGACTCAGAGCCAGGGAAGGCCTGGTGAGCAGGACACAGGACGTGTAGCTTCATCCTCGGAGCGGCTTGGGGGAAACCCATGCCATCCGCTCTGCAGGGGTCTAGAAAGTCCCGGGGCTTCTGCAGCTGGTGGGGATACAGCAGCCTTGGTGACGCGGGTCCCGTGGGGTCCTGCAAAGCCACGCTGGAAGGGCCCTGTGCGGTTTTCGGCTCCGCTGTGGCCATCTTCATAATCCTTAACAGTAGGGACAAGAGCCCTGCATGCAAGAACTCGGCGTGCTGGGGCCCCACAAATCATGCAGCCGGCCCTCACCCCTGGTCTATTGCCACCTCTGAAACCTATTTTTACTTCCATCTTAAAAAAAAAAAAGTTCCTATCATTTAATCTAAAATATTCGAACTGCATTTTCACTATCAAATTATTCTTGAGTGGAAAAACTAATTAAAACAACTATATATAGGGGCGCCTGGGTGGCTCAGTCGGTGAAGCGTCCGACTTCGGCTCAGGTCACGATCTCGCGGTCCGTGAGTCCGAGCCCCGCGTCAGGCTCTGTGCCGACAGCTCGGGGCCCGGAGCCTGCTTCCGATTCTGCGTCTCCCTCTCTCCTGTGTGGAGCATCTGGAAGTCTGCTGGATAGAAGGCGGTCACAGATCCACCTGTCACGCGGGAGAGAGGAGCTGTCCAGGACGGCGGCTTTGCAACTTTCATTGGCCGCAAGTCTCACGTGAGGAATACGTGTCCCGTTTCAATCCAGGGCACGCTCACACACACACAGCACCACAACACGTTTTCACGCAACAGGGAACCACTCCTATGTTGAAGCACTATCCCCAGGTCCTGAGGATCTGGATGCGTTTCTAGACAGGCCATTTAGAGAGGTGGTACTGTGAGGTTGTTGGGGTAGGGCACTGACCCAAGAGGACTGCTGTCCTTCCAGGAAAAGGAAGACACACCAGGGACACACATGCACAGAGAAAGGCCATGTGTGGACACAGGGAGAAGAAGGCCATCTGCAAGCCAAGGACAGAGGCCTCAGAAGGAACCAACTCTGCCAGACCGTGATCTGGGGCCTCGAGCCTCCAGAACTGGGAGAAACAAATGTCTGCTGTGTGAGTCCCCCGGCTGTGGAACTTCGTAATGGCAGCCTGAGCCAACGGGGACAAGGACCTTTAGTTCAAGATGGCCACCTGAACACAGCTGTTCATCTTCACCCCTCCCATCGCCCTCCTAGACGACAATAAAGGAGTTAAAATGGATAAACTACAAGAAACAAGAGCTGAGAAGCAGAGGGCTGAACGAATCTGCCTCAGAAACCAGAACAGGTGAGTCCCCATCCCTAAGCGAGCACCACAAGTCACTCTGCCACAGTGGTCAAAACCGCGTAGTTAGTATTCTCAGAAATAAAGGAAGACGTGGCATCAGTTACCACAAGTAGCAACATAATATCCCCTAGAGTGACGGTAAGATCATTCATGAACTACACCTTAGCTGTGGATGGAGGTTCAGACTGTTTTCCAGGGTTTTTTGATACTCAAAAAATGTAATGGTTCTTTAAAAATGGGGTTGCTGGGGCCAGGGTACGTGTTTGTAACATTTTTCAGGGGTACATTTCAAAACGCTGTAGAAATTCTCATCTCCACCAGAAACGACTGCTGGGTTTGTCTCTCTAAATCCTCATCCAGACTCATGTAGAGAAGCAAGGACCAGTTCTGATGTGGCATCATCAGTGGAGAGCATCACCCTGAAAGGGAACTGCAGAAGAGTTCTGCTCGTTCTTTCTTTCTTTCTTTCTTTCTTTCTTTCTTTCTTTCTTTCTCTTTCCTTCCTTCTTTTTCTTTTCTTTCTTTCCCTCCCTCCCCCTTCCTTCCTTCTTTCCTTTCTTTCCCTTTTCTCCCTTTCTCTCTCTCTCTCTCTTCCCCTTCCTCCCTCCCTTCCTTCCTTCCTTTTTCTTCCTTCCTTCCTTCCTTCCTTCCTTCCTTCCTTCCTTCCTTTCTTCTTTTGAGGAGAATATTTAGAGAAGAGTGCTACTTCTAGGAACATGTACAGGAGGTGACATTTTACAACTAAAGATAAAAACTGGTAGAATTACTTCACTTCTGTAATTGAAACATAGTTGAGGTACAATGTTATATTAGTTTCAGGTATACAATGTAGTGATGCTACAATTTTACACATCACTCAGTGCTCATGCACCCTCTGTCCCGATGCACCTTATTACAATATTATTGACTGTATTCCTATGTTGTACTTTTCACCCCCCCCCCCCCCCCCCCCTGACTTACTTATTCTAGAACTGGAAGTTTGTATCTTTTAATCTCCTTCACCCATTTTGTCCATCCCACCACCTCCTCCCCTCTGGCAACCACCAGCTTGTTCTTTGTATTTGTAAGTCTTTGTGTGTGTGTTTGTTTCTTTGTTTTGTTTTGTTTTTAGATTCCACATATAAGGGAAATCATGCAGTATTTGCCTTTCTCTGTCTGACTTATTTCATTTAGCTTAATACCTTCTAGGTCCATCCATATTACGGGACCTTCATAGGCACATATTAGCACAAGTAAGAACACTTGACCTTGGTTTTGATAAGCAAACCTTTCCCATTCAATGCACCTGCCCAGGAAATGCTATATATAGATAGAGAACAAAGGAGAGTGGGTCGTGTGTTATGCAAACAACAAGGATCACTCCCTCACATAAGGTACTTTCTTATGATTTGTTACCTGGATGTGCTGTGACTCTCTATGGTTGAGATACACCCATGAATGCCTAGGAGTGTGTGTGTGTGTGTGTGTGTGTGTGTGTGTGTGTGTAGGCTCTAGAAAGGCTATTCTGCAGGGATGTATCTTCACTTTCGGAGCCGTAACAGAAGACTGTTATTTATCTTGAAAAAAAACAAAGACGATTTTCAGAAGGGAACCCTCAAAGCTACCACGTCAATTGCCAATACGACGAGGCAGGTGCTTCGGACGGCTTGTGGACTCATCTTTACAGCCCAAGGCCCTGGCTCTTACCGACAGGCTCACTAGGGTTTGGAACCCCAGGCAGAGAGGGTATGGGAAGGCTTATCTCGCCAGATCCACCCAGCCATGCGTCTGGCGCTAGTCCAGAGTCTATCAAATCTCAAGCTTCCAGAAGCTCGGTCTCAGTGTGTGTTAATCTGATGTTTATTAAACGAGGATTCACAAATTCAGATTTGCTGAGGGTACATTTCACTCACAAATTCTCTTCTCCAAATGACGCTGTTTGCTTCTAAATGAATTTGTGGAAGGGGTGGGGTGTAGGGTTGACCTAAAAGCTATGTAGGTACCATAACTCTCAGAGTTTATGCCTTTAGTTCTTTAATTCAAACACGCCAGAGGACTGTGTGTTGTTCCTTCAGTGCGCACTATGGGTGACTGGCCCTGGGCACGCCACCGCCATGGGCACCGCCACCAGCTGAGCCCCCGAGATCGAGTGGACCTCAGGCTGTCACCTGTGCTCCCTTCAAACCTGTACCTTCTTTCTTCTAGTCTGTGTTTTGCTTCCCATCAACACATCCATTCTTTCTGGAATCTTCCCTGTCTTTGTATGTAGATGGACTAAATTTTAACGTATCGAATTCGGTAAACTGGGACTTGCTATGCTCCATTACTAATTTGAAAACCAGACAAGGAGGATTCCTCTATCTCTCACTTAAGCAGCAAACGGAACTAAATTACTTTTTTACATATGTCATGAAGCAGTTGTGTGGGTGGGTGATGACCTTCAACCAAAGGAAGCTTCCTCATTCTTACAGAATGTCTACTTCTTGGATTAAATACTTTTCAACCATACAAGAGGCTCCAGTTACGTTTGAAGCATCTCTTTGCCCCGAGAACTGGGCAGCCTCACCCATGTTTCTGTGGCCTCCATCAGGGCATTTTCCGGCCCGTGGAAGACAGTCGTTTATTATGGGGTCAACCACATGCAAACGTTGCTGTGGTTTTTATTTGAGTTGGGCGACAAAGCCCCATTTTAAAATTCACTTTCGCCGTGAACTAGAGTTAGAAGCAGAAAGAAAAAAAAAAAAAGCATTCAACGCTTCAAATAATTCTTTTCTGTTGCATAACTAGTCGAGGGCTGTCTGCGTTCACTGCAGTTCAAGGCTCAAGGATGAAAGCTTCCCCTGAAAAAGCAGTTATTGCCTTATGTTGTGAAATACAAATCTATCAGATACCAATTCTATTTCCAATGCGCTTTCTCATAGGAGACGAGAGTAAATGCGAGAAATCAAAACACAGATTTTCCCCATTTCTCTCAAAATGATGGATGCTATCAGCACATACACACGCAAGAAAGGAATCTGGTTCTAATTGCCATTTCTTGATATTTTCACATAGCGCCGAAAAAAAAACCACTGTGTTAGAGCTGATAAAAATCAGTTTCCCCTGAAGTCTTTTGTTTTATTTTTAACCTCTTTCTTTCTTTTTTTTTTCTGGCAGAAATGGCCGTGAGCCACGGGATCGTGGGGCTCACTGAGCCTCGGGCAAGGGCCTGACTGTGCAGGAACCAGAGTCTTCCACGCCTCCCTCCTGATTAGTAAATTGCACGCACCTCAAGGAGGACAAAACACTGTCGATGCAAAACTTTCAAGAGCGAAAGAGAATCTAAGAGCGATTTAATTTGGGGAAACAGAACATAATGAGGCTCAAACAACCTAATTTATCCCTAAAGCAGATAAAGTAATTTTGAGGTTTGTCTTCCACAGTCAGCCAAGCGTTGGAGTGGTTGTTTTATGATTTTCAATGTGAAAGCCATGTGATCTGATTATGCGTTCCAGAAGCCCGGCAGCCAGGCAAAAACTTGGTTCCGATCCAGGGCAGAGCTAAATTTGCTGAGAGCTGTCTGAGATCTCCCATTTGCCAGACTCAAAACAATCTTTCAAAGATGAAGCTTCAGAAACACCCGTTGGTCTGAGTGGCCTGCATTGGAGCAGTCTGCAACACGGAGGACTGTGTGGTGCCGGCGTCCTGCTCCCCATGGGGGGAGGGGGAGGAGAGGCCCACCCTGTGATCAGAATCAGGTTGGAGTGATTATCAGCAGTTCTGGGGCCAGAAGAGATGTCTGCCTCAGGGCATCACTGGTGCTGTTTGCAGACTCCAGCTGCCTGGGGGCCTGCTTAAGCTCTGCAAACAGCCTCAGAAGTGGGCTTGGGAGCTTCCTCAGCAGCTGCTGGCTGTCAGTTAGTTCCCTCTCAGGAACTGCTGCAAGGACAGAAGCGGGCAAATAAGAGACAAGTGGTTCCCTTTCAGTAGCCAGGCTCTCTGGTCAAATGACAGGTCTACATATTCAGGGCAAGCCGCTCTAGTTTTACATGCAGACATTTCTAGAAGAGTTATTACTTCTCCAAGACATTCAGAGATTTACTTGCGTGTGTGTATTTTCGATTAGCATTGTCATAAGTGCACAGAAATACTGCGGTACCACAGAGAGCGGTAGATCATCCCCCAAAGAGCCACTATCTGGTAGAGAAATGGAATCCAGATGTGCCCTCCCAACGGCCACCTGCCCTCCTTCGGAAGGATCGCCATTGTCCTGACTTTCATCGCCACGGATTAACTCTGCCGGTTTTGAAACTTGGTATAATTGGAATCATGTAATGTGTAGGCTCTGCTCAGCATTACATTTGTGAAGTTCATCCGTGTTGCATGTAACGCTTTATTAATTTCCATTGCTTCGTACTCTTCCTTTGTGTAAACAGAACGGTTTCTTCACCCGTTGTGGTTTTTCACGGTTTGGGGCTATCCCAGATAATGCTGCCATGAACGTGACATACGGGTACGTGGGCACACTGTTGGGCGTTGTTACTTACCTGATGCTATGTGCCAAATCTTTCCCAAAATGAGTGTGCTGGACAAAGTCCCTTGGTATTTCTCCGTGATTCCGATGGGTCGGGAGCTTTGGGAGGGCAGTTGTTACCTGCGGTCTGTCCTGTGCTTGGGGTCAGATGTCAGTCGGGACTGCAGACGTCTGAGTCACGACTCCCATGGCCTGTGGATGGGCTGTCCCTGGGAGAACTGGTGCCTCTCTCCCTGGGTGTCTCCATGAAGCTGCTGGAGTAGGCTCCCACATGGTTTCCCCAGAGTGAGCCAGGACAGCAGGGGTTCCCTGGGTCTCTTTCTGGTTTCTCCTGTGCCTCTTGGTTCTTACTCACCCAAGTCTGCCCCCTGCTGGGCCTGATGACGGCTTGCTGAGGGCCGGACACCGAGTAGGGACATCCGCGGAAATATCTGAGTCTCTTGTGTGCTCACGTTCCTCTAACGGAGACGAGCTTCTCGTGACCTGGAAGGCGTTCAGGTGATGAGCAGGTCACTTTCATCTGAATTGGATTACGCTGAAAGACACCAGGGTCCTTGTTTTCTGGTTCTGGGGTCCTTTCTGAGAATTTGACAAGTTTACAAGGACACCTCTTTTGAAGGCCTTGAATACCAAGTCCTGCCCCTCTCCATGTCTCCCTGCCTGAAGCTGCCTCCAGATCAGCAAATGTCTGAAGGACGCCGAAGGTCATGCTCACCTGACTGCGTTCCCTCTCCTCGACGATTTGGCCTCTCGACTCTGTGATTCCTTAGTCACTCTAAACCCCACATTTTGGACCAGCGGCCAACCTTGACTCAGGCTCCCAAACACTCGTTTGCTGCTTTTTTGCTCAAATATTTATCTCCGGGCCCTGCAATGCTTATGAGTTAACAAACGTCTTAAAGAGTAAAGTATCACATAATCCTGGAGTCCTCTCAGGGATTTCCTCTGGGACACTCTTGTAATTTCCAGCTGCACAAGTAGTTCTCTGAGGGTTATTTCTCAGGATTTTCTAGTTGTTTCCAGTAGTGGGTGGATCTAAGAGTTTCTTATGCCATCATCAGAAGCAGAGCCTATCCAGGTTCTAAGCCATGCATTTGGGATGCTGGAGCATTCAAAGAGAAGAAGAATCGTAAGTGTTGTGGTAGGTGAAATAATGCTGCCCCCAAAGGTGTCCCCACCCTAATCCCAAGAGCCTGTTACATTACATGACAAAGAGGAATTAAGGCAACAGATGGAATTAAGGTTGATAATCAGTTGATCTAAAGACAGGATGATTAACCTGAATTACCCACTGGATCCAATACAATCAACAGGGTCCCTATAAGTAGGAGAAGGAGACAGAAGAGAAGTCAAAATGACAGAGACATCTGAAGATGCTCAGTCTGGCTTTACAGATGGAGAAAAGGGTCATGGGCCAAGGGGTGCAGGTGGTTTCTAGAAGCCAGAAGAGGCAAAGGGGCAGGTTTTCCCTGTGGCCTCCAGAAGGATCACAGTCTTGCCACCATCTTGGTTTTAGCCTAGTCAATTTCTGACGTCCTGAACTGTAAGGTAATAAATTTATGTTGTTCTCAACCACAGTTTTGTGGTAATGGGTTACAGCAGCAATAGGAAACTAATGTAAGTGTGCCCCATCATATATTATTAAATGTAGCTTTTGGGGCGCTTGTGTGGCTCAATCAGTTAAGTGTCCAACTTCAGCTCAGGTCATGATCTCACGGTCCATGAGTTCGAGCCCTGCGTCGGGCTCTGTGCTGACGGCTCAGAGCCCGGAGCCTGCTTCAGATTCTGTGTCTCCCTTTCTCTCTGCCCCTCCCCCACTCACACTCTCTTTCTCAAAAATAAATAAATATTAAATCTTTTTTTTTTTAATTTAAACGTAGCTTTCTAAATTTCTCCAAGAAAACTGTGACTGAGCTCCAAATTACACAGCAAAGTACGTGGCAGGGCATCCCAGCTGGTCAATTAAAATCAGCTTCATATTTATGCAGTGCTGGGCGACACTATAAACATGACAGAATGAACAAAGAAATAAAGCTTTTCGTAAAATTTCACCAGTGTGTAACATCAGATGTCCAGATCACCTGGATGGAGGGCAGCGTAGGGAAAGTGTGTTCCCTGAGTCGGACATCGCCTCCTCGGGGTCACTCTTTTACAGGTTCCGCTGGAAATCCCCACCCTTGCCCCGTGCCTGGCATGCAAAGGCAGTGAACCCCGATTGCCCACACTTCCAAATCCCCTCTGCTCCGTAGATCTCTAAAAGGCGGGCACTGGGTCTTATCTGTTGCAGCGTTTCGACCATAGTAAGAACAACAGAATGGATAATTAATCGATATTGGTTGAAGCGAATTTAATTAAGAGACGTGGAATGGATTCAGGAGCTGAAGACCTCACGGGGAAAACTGGCAGGGAAGCTTAGTAATGTTTTGTGTTCACCACAATCAATAACAAAGACAGAAGCTAAATGAAAACAATGCTGGTTATAGTCTGCTTTGAAAGCATCAATACTCAGCAAGTTATATTTATTATGTTTACAATTCCCTTTTTTTTTTTTTACAAAATGCTTTGCACACCCCATGCCACTTGCCGTGACCCTCTCCGAATGTCAGGGCCCACATCTGCCCACCACCCCCCCCCCCCCCCGTCTCTTCCCATGGGCTGCAGTATAATCTGGAAATGCTGAAATGCAAATTTGGGGACACTCTTGAAAATGTGGCGGGAGAAATTCACACAATAGCCATATGCATCTACTTGATATGTGTTCTAAGACCTATTTCCTGCTGTAATTTTAGAGCAGTTCAGGAGGAAAAGGAGAAAACCGTAGCATTCATGATGATGTTATTTCCAACAGAATGAAGCGAAGGAAGAGAGGGAGACATTAGAGCCTTAAGGCAAAGTGTCTGATGAGGAGTTGGGGACCAGGGATATTCAGTGACAACTGGGGATCACTGGCAGAAAGTAAGAGATCAGAATCAAGTGAGAACACACGCAGGGGTTACTGGAATCAGGACAAGAGTTGGCTACAAAGTGGGTGAAGACAAGACCCAGAGACCACACAGGACCACCCACTGCCTAGCGCGGCAGGGGAAGCTGGGGGGCTGCGTGGGACAGAGAAAGGCAGGAGAAGCAGGGAGCAGCACCTATAATTCCAACCTGGGTTCCAAGAACACTGCCTGCTTTTCCTGTCTCCTAGGAGGAGGGATTAAAGTTGATCCTGATAAAGGGGAGGGAGCAGGTACCTGGGAACACCTGGAGAAGTGACACGTTCTGGGGAAGGGACTGAAACTGCAGATCAGGCAGCAATGGGCAGCGCAGGGGGGGTCTGGGGTGACCTTACAGAGAATGACCTGTGAACAGCCCCTGGGCTGCCTGCTGCCATTGAGGAGTCTGAACCATGCCACACTGTCTTTTTTTAGGACAATAAAGATCTCAGTTGCACAAACAGAAAGACATCTAAATGTATTTGAATGTAAGCAACAGAAAGTCATTTCGCTAAGACAGAAAGCAGGAAGCAAATAACAAAGTTCTTTGGCCATACTTAAAATAAAATGAATGTTGTTCAGATATCTTTTTTCCCATTAAACATTTGGACATTAAGTTTCCACTAATTTAGCAGACAGATGTAAAAGAGTATGATAAAATCCGACAGATCTCAGGTCCCTAAAAATATCTCTGAATAAAACAAGCAGAAAGTCTCTGAAGCAGAAATCGGGGTCAGCAATATTTACGGGTTAGTGCTCACGAGCTTTTTAATAGGACCGCTTCTGGGCTGGCTTAGCATTCATTACTACGGTTCCATCAAAACAGGCCCAAATAATTGCATCCGGAGATAGACCCGAAACTATTTTGCTTTCTTAGACCCTATTCATTTTGAAATTAATGTGTAGTAAATGAAAGCAATTTGTATTAATGGATGCTCCATCCGTAATTTATTTTTGTCAGCTCTTTTCTCAAATTAAATGTTCTTAGCAAATTTGCCTTCCTAGCATGAGCATTATAATAGGCAACTCCAAACTACAGTGATTGGAAACCAGATCTATTTAATAGCCAACGTTTGGCGGCCAAGTTTAGCTTGGTGTTATTTGCACAGCTGAAATTAGGGACATGAGCTGTACCCCTAATCTTCTCCCTTGTCCATTCCTGTTTTCCTACCTGTGAAAGGCAGCGAGGCAAGCAGGTCTGATTCTGGATGGGACAGCCCCAAAGAAGAGGGCTTTTTCTTCTCAATATGCAATGTTAATTGACAATTGACCCCTCTCCCGGCATGCTCTTGGTCACACGGACAAATTGTCTCCATGCGTGGAGCATACGCGGGGACTTTGTAATATCCGTGTTTCTTTCCCACTGTGGGAATCATACTGGTTTTCTGCACTTAATGACTGAGACAGAACCAGAATTTAGGTTTAATTTTGTACTTCATCTGAAGAGCATCTATTAAACAAACTTGTAGTGGAAATAATATTTCAAGCAAATACTCAAAAGTGTTTAGACGAACACTGCTTTTGAGCACCTTCAAGGGTCTAGAAGCATCTATTGACTTGTAAATACTTGGATACTGACTGGAAGTCACTCTTGTTTCTTTATTAAGACATTTCCTTATGAACCCCTTTTAAAAAGATAAATTGTTGAAGGATGGCTCCGTTGAGTATCTCCACATGTCAAAGTAACAAAATAATTTTCCTTGAGAATTTTCCATAATCCCATTTCTGGCCAGATAAAACTGGGGTCATCTAACAAATGTGCATTCAATCATTCCAGGGGCACCTGGGTGGCTCAGTGGGTTAAGCATCCGACTTCAGCTCAGGTCATGATCTCACGGTTCATGAGTTCGAGCCCCGTGTCAGGCTCTGTGCTGACAGCTCGGTGCCTGGAGCCTGCTTCGGATCCTGTATCTCCCTCTCTCTCTGCCCCTCTCCCTCCCCTGCTCATGCTCTGTCTCTCTCTGTCTCTCTTTCTCAAAAATAAATATTTAAAAATTAAAATAAATAAATAAATCATTCCATAAACGCGTGTTGAGGACCAGTGCCCGGTACTGGGGCAAACGGTAAGGGACATATTTATTGCCTTTATCTTTTTTTTTTTTTTTTTTTATTGCCTTTATCTTTATCGGACTGGTGGTAATTAAGTGTGAACACGTAAAGGCTCCAGTGGGGATCCAGAGAGGCAAGTCCGAACTATGTCTGCTGTCTTAAGGAGTCCATAATCTATGAGGGACAAGAAAGCCACATGCACAAATATCTAGAATATGAGTTATACCTTATTTTTTGCAAATATATTTCTCTAATAGTACCTCCGAGGACTTTCTGCATATCAAGTCCTGAGATCCTTGCCCAGTCCAGGTGAGCTGGGTAATGTTAGTATCTTCATTTTTCAATATACGGTACCAGAAGCCAGAGAATTCAGGAAATGTGAGAGCGGGGTCCAGTGCAGGTGTTGGCCAGCCTGTCTTCATGCAGCAAATGCAGATTGCAGAGGTTTTCAGACTCAGAACTCTCTTGGGACCTCTTCCTCTGTTAACATGAACTGGAGAGCCCCTGACTTCAGTTGGGCAAGTAAAGCCAATTTAAACTTTGCCAAGAAAATGCACATGATTAAAATCGATCTAGATTTTAACTACTACTGCTACGAATTGATACTTATGAGTTATTAACACTGGGACCTTTTAAAGATACACATTTATACATTTTAAAATTGAAAAGTAAAACCATTACAGGTTAACATGTATAATGTGTTTCTGTGAAGAATGCCTGTATTTTCCAAAATACCAAAAAATCAGTCAGAAAATGGAATCATTTCACATTTTTCCAAATGTCTTTATTGTCCAGCATCATGGAAGACAACGGGGATTTCCTTTCTGCATTTAACTTGTTGCATTGCCACAAATCATGCAGGCTCTAAATATTTCCACTGCATACTTTTAAGAGTTTTTTTTTTAAGTTTTTATTTATTTATATGTTTTAGTAATCCCTACACCCAACGTGGGGCTTGCACTCACAACCCTGACATCAAGAGTCACATGCTCTTCCGAAGGAGCCAGCCAGGCACCCCTAAAAGAATGAGTTTTTTTTTTCTTCCAAGATTTTATTTCAATTCAATTTAGTTAGAGGCATCCTGGTGGCTCAGTCAGTTAAGCGTCCAACTTCGGCGGTGAGTTCAAGCCCCGCATCGGGCTCTGCACTGACAGCTCAGAGCCTGGAGCCTGCTTCCAATCCTGTGACTCTCTCTCTGTCTCTGCCCCTCCCCTGCTTGTGCTCTATCTCTCTCTCTCTCTCTCTCAAAAATAAAAAAAAACATTAAAAAAATTTTTAAAATTTCAAGCTCGTTAACACACAGTGTAGTCTTGGCTTCAGGAGTAGAACCCAGTGGTTCATCACTTACATACGACACCAAGTGCTCGTGCCCACAGGTGTCCTCCTCAATGCCCATCCCCCATCTAGCCCACAGCCCGCCCACCTCCTTCCAACAACCCTCAGTTTGTTCCCTATAGTTAAGAGTCTCTTATGGTTTGCCTCCCCTTCTGTTTTTATCTTATTTTATTTTTCTTCCCCTTCCTCGATGTTCATCTGTTTTGTTTCTTAAATCCCACATCTGAGTGAAATCATATGATATTTGTCTTTCTCTTACTGACTTATTTAGCTTAGCATAACATACTCTAATTCCATCCAGGTTGTTGCAAATGGGAAGACTTCATTCTTTTTGATCACAGAGTAATATTTCGTTGTATAAATACACCACATCTTCTCTATCCGTTCATCCGTTGATGAACTTTTGGACTCTTTCCATAACTTGGCTATTGTCGATGGTGCCGCTAAGAATATAGTTGTTGTTTTTTTTTAAATTTTTTTTAACGTTTATTTTATTTTTGAGACGGGGGAGACAGCATGAACGGGGGAGGGTCAGAGAGAGAGGGAGACACAGAATCGGAAACAGGCTCCAGGCTCTGAGCCATCAGCCCAGAGCCTGACGCGGGGCTCGAACTCACAGACTGCGAGATCATGACCTGAGCCGAAGTCGGATGCTTAACCGACTGAGCCACCCAGGCGCCCCAAGAATATAGTTTTTAAAAAGCAAACGACATCTCAGTATTTTTATGGAAATGGTTCTGACCTTCCAGTTCCCTGAGACGTTCTCAGGGTGGATTCACCGGCCACATTTTGAAAACTACTCATTTATTGATTTTTGCCATACTTTAGGCTCTGTGCATGGGGAATTGAAGAATCTTAGAGACATCAAAAATCCCAAAGGCAGTGAAAGATGATTGCTGTGGGATTTCATTTTGTCTCAATGCTTTATGACAAAAATTTTCAAACAGATAGTGTGGTTGACTGGATTTTAGCATGAATGCCCATATACCCATCATCCAGGTTCTACCATTAATATTTTGCTGTACCTACTTTTTCACATGGATAGCCCATCAATCCATACCTCCCTCCATCCACCACACTGTTTTATCTTCGATGTATTTTAAAATCTATCGCATATATTGGCACACTTCCCGCTAAAAAACTTCATATCTATGAGGTTAACGAGACTCAGCATCTATGGACATGTTCGTTTCTTTCAAGGTGATTTTTACCTGTCATGAATTGGGCAGGTGTTAAGTTCACATCTACTGCATTTTGACAAATGCACACATCTCCGTAACCCAACCCTCTGTCAAGACACGGAGCATTCCCGTCACCCAGAAAGCCCCGATGTTGCCCCTCAGCCAACCACAAATTCATCCCCGCAGATCGGATTCTGATGTTTTCTACCATAGGCCAGCTTTGCCGGCTCTAGGACTTCGCCAAGTCTGCGCTCTTTCGTTGAGACTTCTTTCGCCCTATACGACGTTGGTGGCCACCGACCCATGTCATGGCACCCAGCACTACTTGCCCTTCCATACTGCTGAGTATAATTTTATTGTATGAATGTACCAGAATTTGTGTCTGCCTTCTTCCACGGATGGTCCCTTACGTCATTCCCAGTTCTTGTCCGTTTCGAATAAACGTTTTTGTGCACGTGTTCTTGTAAACATACACCCTCGTGTCCCTTGGGCGAATGCCTAGTTATGGAATGACTGGGAAGGTCTAGTGGGATGAGAAAGCTGCCACAGCTTTCCTGAAATGGTTCTAAGGGGGTTGCGCCATTTCATTTCCCCGTCAATAATATGCGAGATTGTTGATTCGTTCCGAGTCCTCACAATATTTGCTGTTTTGCGTCTTTCAAAAATTTTGGCATTTCTAGTAAGTATGAGGTGGTCTCATGTCTCCCTGAAGTTTTAATTTTCAATTTCCTGATGACTAATGATATTGAAGACTTTTCACGTATTCATTGGCCATTTAGCCATGGGGATTTCTGATTTGCTTCCTTCTGCCTGGGGGAATCAGGGAAGGCTTCATGGAAAAGGCCAAAAAGGCTTCACAGGAGAAATCAACCAGGAAGCCATACGGTGGAGGAAGACAGGGCAGAAGTGGTAAAGCCCCAGGGTGTCTAGGGAAAGGAGAGGAATTCAGATTTGCCTGGAGAGTCAGGCTGCATGTCCCTTAGCAGACAGTCACATGGAAGGCCGTGAAGGGTAGCTGGTGGTCTACACGAGGTCATGGAGGGTATCAAGAAGCTTAATTTTGTTCATTCAGAGTTAACAAAAATTTTGAGAAGAAATCTGGGTATTGTCATCCCCGATCAGCTCACCTGTGGTTGGGGGGGCAAGAAATGGAGAGGAGAAAACATCTTCTGAAGGAGTGACGCAGAGAGAGCTCAGGTGGGGAGGGGTCAGGAGAGAAGGGAAAGGAAAAGCTGTGCGGAGTGGAGCTGGTGGGACCGGGTGGTTGTGCAGGAAGCCCGGGTCTGGAGAGAGGCCAGCAGGGGGAGGGATGCAGGGTCCAGGCTCAGACCCCCTAGGGGCCTCCCGCTAATTGCATAACCATGAATGCCCAGCACCTTTCACTTTCCATGAGGCCACAGATTTCTTCCCTCCTGTGTGATACCTCCTCCTGTGTTATTCTGCTTCCTTCCCTCAAGGCTGCCTGTGACAACATTGACACCCCCGGGGAGAGCGGAAGAGCTTTGCCACGTGATGCTAATTAACAAAATAACCAGGTAATCCACCAAGGCTGGATGGGTTCCCATTACCCATCTAGGCGATCAGAACTGCCAAACACACTTTTATTCAATATGGGAGAAGCTCGCACGTAAAAGAAACTGATGTCGTCTCTGCGGATTGTACCTCAGGCTTGTATTGAAACAGAGCTTCTCAGAAAAATAAGATAAATAACCTTGAAAATCTTAGGTCAGAGCACACCGGAGAGAATTCTGAAGGGAAATACGGACGATGCCTCAAATACCTCGTCCGTTACTAGCGGTCTCTGAGAGCAGGGTGCTCTACACGTCCAGGTCGTACTGTGACGCGGAATTCTCTGGAAAACAGAGGTCAGTTAGCATTTACCGAGAGATACCGACTGAGCGTCAGAGTTAGGCAAACAGGGTCTGCACAATATTTATTTGGCAACCAATATTTCTTCTCTGTGGAAGAAAAAAAAGTTAGAGAGGGAGGGAGCAAAACCAAAAGAGATTCCGAAAAAGCGGGAACAATAGGGGGGGGGGGGGGGGGGGGGGGGGGGAGGGGAGTGTGGGTGAAGGGCATCGAGGAGGGCACCTGTTGGGAGGAGCGCTGGGTGTTTATGGAAACCAATCTGACAATAAATTTCATATTAAAAAAAGAAAAAAAGGAGGGAGCTAAGCACTTGGGCGTCGCTGCAGGTAAAGATGACTTTGCACCTCAGCCCAGGAGTCCGTGGCACCCACCCCTGGGTCTGTGGCACTGACGTGGCCTCGCCTCTCTGCCCAGTGTGGTGGATGAGTCACCAGGAACCACACGACCTTCCTCTCTTCGCTCATTCTGCTGTGGCGTCTTGTCTTCAGCGGCATAATTACCCAGGGACCGATTGTGTGACCTTCCACCTTCCGTGCAAATGAAAAAGATGTGTTTTTCCCAGGAAGCCTGACTTGCCAAATACAGTTGGTTTCACTGCTTTAGGGTCCTATAATGAGAGAGACTGGCCTCGAGCTCAAAGACAAAAGCATCTTTAATTGCATCACCTTCCCCTGGTTCTCTGCTGCTATGCTTCCGTACGGGGGGCCCGATAAAAGCTCTTGAAATAATTGCTACTTAAATTTGTATTCAAGCAATCTCAGAATAATTAAGACTGTAAGTGTCTACATACTTCAATGAGTTAGACCTTCTGAATGTCAGAACTTGAAGCATGAAGATATAAAAATTACTTTTATCTGCCTTTTCACAAAGTTACTTATCCTATCCAGGAGATATTTATTGAGATTCAACTATATCAGCTATGTGCTGGGTACTCCTCCTGGCAATGGGGACAGCGGATTAGGAAAGTCAGACTAGATCTTTATTCTCGTGGACCTTACGGTTCCTGTGGGGAAAGATACATAATAAACAAAAGTGTGATAAATACGTTCAAATACAAGCCCACGACTGTGTGGATTGAGTCGAGCAGGATGCCTCATCCCAGTCCTGGTATTGCAGAACGGGAGGTCTGTGTCACCTGTTGTCAGTCCCGCGTCTTACAGGTGTCTCCAGAACTCATGTGGGAGAGGGGAGTGAGGCTGGTTCATCAGAATCCGTGATTCGTTTCCTGATAGAGATGCCATCAGCTTGGCTTAGCCTTGCAAGTTGCCAAGAACGGTGGACAAGCAGGATTTTGACACGTTCTCTTTATTACCTTTCCAAAATGGAAGATCACTAGGTATTTAAAGTAATTATTTTATCAAAGAGAATCTTTTTTATCTGCTTGGAAAATACTGTTTGTCAAGTCAGAGATCACTGGGAAAACAGAGACTATTTACATGGATTGCATTGTAATGTGATTTTTCCAAGACATGTTTTATTTATACCTTGATTAGTAGCCATTCACACTGGAACATCGGGGCTCTGAATCCTGGTCTAAATTGAGGGAGATCTTGTAAACTACCTGGAAAGCCAGTCTGATCCACTTATTTTAACATATTTTAAAAGTAGACAGTAACTGAGAAAAATGGAAAGCATTCTGGAATTCACTTTGGGGTGAATAGTGGAGGAGAAATAATCCACTTTAGGTCTAAAGGGATCTCAACTGTGAAGGTGACTTAAACCATTTCATACGTTAAATCCCTGATAATCTTAATGTTCTTCGACTTCACAATCCTGTTACAAGCCTATTCCATCTACTTGTGAAATCTCTCCCGTTTCCTGGAGTCATGGATGCATGCTTATCTGTCTAATAAGATCAAAGAATTATTATTATCTTTATAGTAATCAACTGAATGCCTAGTCATTCCTTAATGCTAAATAAAACTTAAAACTATTATGTGTCTTCAAGATCGTACGTTATTCATTAAAGCCACCATCAATAAAGGCTTTGCTTGAAATTTGTCTTTTAAAATCCATATAAAAATAAGTGTTTTGAGCAGTTAGCCTTCCAATACTTTTGTTTCTTACCTAAATGAAACAGCCATTTGGAACAATAATCCCGGGCAGGAGTGAGGGTGGAGGAAAGGTTCAGTGCAAGAAGCCGGCGGGGAAGAGGGCTCAGCTCTTGTGGTGATACGAAGGCACGGAAACAGTGGGCAGAGACACCACTGAGAGAACAGGACGAGGAAATGGTGCCGTCTTTTCACCCTGGGATCTTCGTCCACTCCCTATTTTATTTTCTCTGAAGTTCTATCTGGCTGCAAAATGTGGAAATTGAGCAGTTGGAGGCTCCCAAGTCAATGTTATTTTACTACGAACGTACTCATGAATCATCCTGGACCACGGGGCTCTCACAACCAGAAATGAAATCCACAGCCCAGGCCTGGGACCGAGCCATGCCAGGTAGACCAGACGTCCCCTGCCGCACATCGCAGTCTTGATCAACCCCACGGAGGGGCACACTTCTAGAAACATCTGCCATCTAATCTCAAGCGTCCTGTGTTGCCTTTCCTCTGGCCCTCATCCTTAAGGTACAAGGATCGATTCCTTTCTTCATTAAATCTTGAACTGCATTACTCCAAATTGTAGTCCTCAGTAAATTGTACTCAAACTCTACCCATTTTCATTCTTTCTCTGTCTCTTTCCTTCATTTCTTTTTTTCTGTCTTTCACTCTCTCCTTCCTTCCTTCCTTCCTTCCTTCCTTCCTTCCTTCCTTCCTTCCTTCCTT
>NW_026057577.1:148369552-148383080 GCF_023721935.1 Panthera uncia
CTTCCTTCCTTCCTTCCTTCCTTCCTTCCTTCCTTCCTTCCTTCCTTTCTTCCACCTGTCTGCCTGCCTGCCTAAATATATTCCTTTCTCTTTTGGAAATACTTTGTAGGATTTCATCATAGCCTCGGAAATATTGTAAACATCATGAAATGAAATGACTGATTGACTCACAAGCCCAGAGTCAACCATGTTCTTCAAGCGGCGGAGTTGTAAAGGCACTGACAACGTATGGAGGTCGTCATTACCTTGTTCCTTTACTTTTTGTTTTCTGGCTGCAGTAATTCCGACTCCACCCTGCAATGTCCTGTGCGATTCGTGGCTGTTTCATCCAGTGATGCTTGTACTTGTAAGGGCACGTGTTCTATGCCACACAGCTTAAACAATTCGGTCCAAGAGACGTGTGTTCAGTATGCAGCAGGCATTGAGGCGAACCTGTGGGAGCTAGCAATCCACAAAGCAGGAGCAGAGGAGAAGGAAGAGACAAGAATAAGCAGTAAGTGTAGCAATGAAGGGAGAGCCCGGGGGCTAAGGGAAGGATGCCTTGGGGCGTTTCAGGAGCTCAGCCTTTGGAAAGGCTGACTGGTTCACCGGGGGCACTGATCTGGAACTCAGGAAATGCAGCGGTAAGCAGAAGAAAGGATGAGGGCAAAGACTGGTACTGAGAAAGGAATATATTTAGGCAGGCAGGCAGAGGAGTGGAAGGAAGGGAGGGAGGGAGGGAGGGAGGGAGGGAGGGAGGAAGAAAGGAAGGAAGGGAAGGAAGGAGGGAGGGAGGGAAGGAGGGAGGGAGGAGGGGAGGGAGGAAGGGAGGAAGGAAGGAAGGGAAGGAGGGAGGAAGGAAGGAAGGAAGGAAGGGAGGGAGGGAGGGGAGAGAGAGTTAAAGACAGAAAAAAAGAAATGAAGGAAAGGGAGAGAGGAAGAATGAAAATGGATAGACTTTGAGTACAACTTACCGAGGACTACAATTTGGAGTAATGCTTCTCCAGTTAGGGAAGCAGCGTCTCAGGGCAGCCAAGCGCCTGAGTTAGACTGTGGCCCGGGGTCTAGGTCTTAATATCAGCCTATTATCTCAAGCAAGTGTGAAAACAAACCAAATGCGCAAACATGATATACAAACATCCCCTTAGGGCATTACTAATGCTAGTTGGCTGAACATATGATGGAAACAGAAAGTTTATACTTCGGGCACCAGAATAACAAAGTGATTTAAAAATTTGTATCTGCCTACCTAAACACAAAACTGTAATATATTTCAATATAATTTTATCCTGACATATTTTACATGAGAAAAAAGTCCTTGTGACAACCCAGTGGGTGGGAAAGGTCCTTCTGATGCTCATGCACTTGAGGCTGTTTCTTAAACAGCAGAGACTCTCCCCCAAGGCACATTAACCTCAGGGCCTTTGCACTTACTGTGCTCTCTGCATGAAAGGCTCTTGACCAAGCTGGCCACATCGCTCGTTCTCCCTCTTTCTAGGGAGGCCATCCTCGGTCACCCCACCTAAAATGCCAGCCCTCATCCAGTGCTTCTCTTCATCTTTCCCTGCTTTATTTTGTCCTTTGCACTTATCATATTCTATTTATCGTCTTTGTTGTCCGTCTCACCCCACCAGAATGGAAGCTCCACAGAAGCAGAAACTTTTATCTGTTTGGTTCTTTGTTATATTTCTAGCGCCTTGAACAGTCCCTGACGTGTAGTGAATGTTCAAACAAGATTTGTTTACATGAATACATCTGAGAAGAAAGCTGGTTTTCAAAAACACAGGACCTGAGTTGGGCTCCCGGATTTTCTACTTACTCCTTCTGTGAATTTAGATACATCACTTAAACAAGCTCTCTGACCCCTCAGTGTTCTCATCTGTAACATGGGCTAATAAAACCCTCCTCTCTGTGTTGCAAAGAGGAATAAAGCGTGGGGGGAGAATTGTTATGGACGTGGATGGTGAGCCCATGATACACGTCACTACACATCTCGTCTTTCCCAAAGGGCCCCACCTGACACACAGGCGTTCCCATCCAGGGATCCAACACATGCTAGCAAAGGTCCAGAAAAAAGTGATGTTAAAAAAAAAGCACCTAAAAGTACGAGTTCCACAAACGAACAAGGTGCACAGTGTAA
This sequence comes from Panthera uncia, assembly GCF_023721935.1. Classification (NCBI taxonomy): domain Eukaryota; kingdom Metazoa; phylum Chordata; class Mammalia; order Carnivora; family Felidae; genus Panthera; species Panthera uncia. The sequence continues at coordinate 148,371,672 of NW_026057577.1, forward strand.
GCCCAGGGTGAGCTCAGTGGTGTTGCTCAGGCACGAGGTTCTTCCCTCCAAACGTACCAACAAACCATCCAAGGAAGAAGAGACCGGGCATCCCCAAGGGTGTCTACTCTGTTTGGAAATCCCCATGCCCCGAAATGTTACTGTGTAAACACACGCATTGTGACTCAACAGCAGCATCCGAAAGCCAGGCCTGTGGGCCTTAATGCCACCCTGCTTCTCCGAGGGACCGGGCACCATCTGCCTCTCCACCCACTCTTCTCCCTCTAACACAATCAGCTTCTCCCCGGTCCAGTCTCCTCGGCTGTATAACTGATCACCAAGCGGTGACACCATCTCGTTTATGGAGGAGGACCCCCCAGTGCAGGTAGAGCGACCCACTGCCCGCCGACCTCACTGCCTTGGGAGGCGGAACCTAATGGGATCCACTTGGGATCCACCTAATGGAGCATGGCTGCCTTCCCAGAATCCTTCTCTCTTGCAAACCACAAACGACAGGCAATGTTCTAGTTTGAAGAGAGCACCATTTTGATCGTATCTGTACACTTGCTCTCATCAACCTGATTGTGCAATAGCCACCAGCACTCAAGATTTCCTGCACAATGGGAAGATTATTGATATCAGCTTTTATGTGACACTCCAGCCGGCCGAAACGGTCTGAAGTAATACCCCCTTGGCTAGGACCCACCAGACTCCAGGTGAAGAGAGCACATTTCCATCCTCTTGGGTAATTAGCGGGAACATGTCAGGATTCGGTGAACTTGCCTCAAAGGATGTTCTCGTGTCAGCCTGTGCCGCTGGTTGGGACAGAAATAAACTGGGTGCAACTTGCAGGCCACCTTAACAGAACTTCAGGATGATATTCTATCAGATTTACCTCCCCTTGTATTTATTAGACAATCTAAAACGACCCAACCATTTATAAGTAGTTTACAGAAATCGTCAGCACGAGGGTCTGGATATACGAGCAACATAACTTACTTTCATGCCCGTGGTCCATCGGAAGCGTGAGATGGAACCAAGATACCGCTGTCTTTCCACTGGTTTGCCGTGACCTGAACCACAGTGGCAAGTGATGTCATTCGACCCATCTTTCCCATCCGTCGCCTCTGTTCCACAGAGAGCCTTGATCAAAATATAGGTTGCCCAAAAATTGCCCAAGGGGGTTGAAACCTATCTTGTACCAATAATGTCTTACCTCTTGAGCTGAGGGAAGTCATCGGTGAGTCACAAAACTGAGACTTGATATTTCTGATTCATATTCTGCTATTTCCACTGACAATTTTAAGGGAAGAAAGGAATTTTCAGTAGATGTTCAGCTGTCTGGTATTTGAAACGTAAAAAATACCTGAAGGTTTTTAGTTCTGACTCAGTAACTAATTTTTGAAATGACAACAACACCTTGACATGTATCAAATGGTTAACTATTATTTTAAAGATAAATACAGAATATTTTTACATTGGCTATTTGTCTTCTTATTACTAAGTTCTGAGAGTTCTTTATATATCCTAGATATGAGTCTTGTATCAGATATGTGATTGCAAATAATTTCTCCCTGTGATTTTTATTCTTATTCTCTAAAGAGTGTTTTTGAAAAAGCAAAAGAGGGGCGCCTGGGTGGCGCAGTCGGTTAAGCGTCTGACTTCAGCCAGGTCACGATCTCGCGGTCCGTGAGTTCGAGCCCCGCGTCAGGCTCTGGGCTGATGGCTCGGAGCCTGGAGCCTGTTTCCGATTCTGTGTCTCCCTCTCTCTCTGCCCCTCCCCCGTTCATGCTATGTCTCTCTGTGTCCCAAAAATAAATAAAAAGTTGAAAAAAAAATTTATAAATAAAAAAAAAAAAAAAAAAGAAAAAGCAAAAGACTTGGAGCACCTGGGTGGCTCAGTCAATTAAGCATCTGACTTTGGCTCAGGCCATGATGTCAAGGTTCATGGGTTCAAACCCTGCGTTGGGCTCTGTGCTGACAGCTCAGAGCCTGGAACCTGCTTCGGATTCTGTGTCTCCCTCTCTCTCTGAACCTTCCCTTCTCGCATTCTGTCTCTCTTTCTCTCTCAAATATACGTTTAAAATGTTAATTGGAAAAGCAAAGGAGTTTCATTTTATATAATACAATTTATTAATTTGTCCTTTTGGGGATCACGCTTTTGTTGTCTAAGGAATCTTGCCTAATCCATGACCACAAGGCTTTCTCCAATGTTTTCTTCTAGGCGCTTTATTGGTTTCGATTTACATTTATGTTTATGATCTATTTAGAATTAATTTGGGGTATGGCACAAGATATCAAAGGAAGGTCTTTCTTCTTCTTTTTCTTTTGTATATACGTGTATCGCCATATGTTTAAGAGTATCTTTTTTCCATTGACCCAACAATGCACCTTTGTTGGAATTCAGTTGTCCATATACATGTGGGTGTGTTTCTGCACTCTGCTTTATTCCATTGATCTATTTATTTATCTTTACACTAACACCACACTGTCTTGATTATTGTAGCTTTATAATGAGTCTTCAAAAAAGACAGTCTAGCCCTCCAGCTTTGTTCTTCTTTTTAAAACTTGCATTTGCTATTTTTTCAGCATTTTTGTATTTATTTATTTTCTTATTGAAGTGTAGTTGACATACAACATTATATTAGTTTTATGCATAAAACATAGTGGTTCAGCATCTGTATATATTAGGAAGTGATCATGGTGATAAATGCAGTTACCATCTGTCACCGTACAAAACTGTGACATATTTGCTGTTCTATTTTTTCATAATTGCTATTCTAGATCCTTTGAAGTTTCAAGTGAAAGTGAGAATCCGTTTATCAATTTCTACAAACTGAAGGGATGCTTAGATTTTTATTGGAATTAAGTGGAATTGGGGAGATAGTTTCTGATCCATGAACATGGTCTATCTATCCATTTATTTAGGGCTCTTAGAATTTCCATGAAACATGTTTTATAGTGTTCAGTATACACATCTCTCACATCTTTGCTAAGATCTTTCCCAAAATGTTTCACATTTCCAATGCTATTGTAAATACTTTGTTTTTATTTCAAAATCCAATTGTTCAATTCAAGAATATGGAAATAATAATGGATTTTCATATACTGATCTTTTTTCCTACAACCTTGTTAAGCCCATTTGTTAGTTCTAGAAGTTTTCTGATAGAGTCCATGGGATTTTCTACATAGAAAATCATGTCATTCAGGAATATAGACAGTTTACTTCTTCCTTTATGATTAGAATGTGTTTATTTCTCTTTTGTGCACTGTCGTGCTGGTTACACCTCCAGTGCAATGTTGAATAGAAATGGCAGAGACGACATCCCATTTCTGCCAATCAACTTTGGTGGAAAGCGTCCAGTCTTTCCCCACGAAATATGATGTTTCTTCATAGGTACATTTTATCAAGTTGAGGGATTTCTTTCAATTCCTAGTTTGCTGAAAGTTTTTTTCTTTTTAATCAGGAGTAGATGTTAAATTTTGCTAAATGACTTTTCTGTATCTTTTGGGGTTATCATTGAGCCTTTCTTTCTTAGTTGGTCAACATGACGACTGATGTTGAACAAAGCTTGCATTCTGGAATAAACCCTGCTTGCTTGTGATACATTATTATTTTTAATATTCTATTTGATTCACTAAAGTATTTTCTAGAATGTTTACATCTATGCTCATGCATGATATTCATCTGTAGCTTTCTCTTCTTGTAACATCTCTGTCTGGTTTTGGTGTCATGATAATGCTGCTGCCATGCAATGAGCTGAGAAATATTCTCTTCTTAAAATATTTGATAAACTCTTCCCCAAATGATATATGGAGGGGCAATGAACATATGAAAACATGCTCAACATCATTGGCCATTAGAAAAGTGCAAACACATTAAAACCACAATGAAATGTCATTACACCTATAATAAAATAGCTAATGTTAAACAAAAAAAGTGACCATACCAAAATTTTGGCAAGGATGTGGGGCAACTGGAACTCTCATTCACTGCTATTAGAAATGTAAAATGTAAAAACAAAAAAATTGTAAAATGTTATGACCACCTTGGACACAAATGTGGCCGAGTCTTCAAAGGTATAATACAACTAGCATATGACCCAGCCATTCTACTACAAGAGAGTTGAAACCATACATTCCTACAAAGACTTGTACAGAGATGTTGATACTGGCTTTTTTTTAACTTAGCAGAGACTGGAAACAACTCAACTACTCATCAATAGGTGAATGGATACACGAGCTGCTACATCCATACAATGATGTTCTACCGAGCCACGAAAAGAATGAACCACTAATACATGCCACAAGTGGGAATATCTCAACATGCCTGTTTTGAGTGAAAGAACCCAGACAAAAGCAGTACACATACTATTTATGATTCCATTTATGCAGAACTGTAAGAAAACGCAAACTTATCTGGAGTAAAAGAGGGACAGAAAGCAGAGGAGTGGGGCAGAAAGCAGAGGAGTGGGGCAGAGTCTGGAAGGGAGAGATTGCGTGAGGAATCCAGCAATGATCAATATGTTCCTTTCCGGGCTGGGGTTAGAGTTTTACAAGTGTATCCATACATCAAAACTTGATCAAACTGTGCACCTTAAACATATACAGTCAGATGAATGTCAGCGATACCTTATAGTGCTCTTAACCATAAATAAATACTGTATATAAAAATTTAATTTTGTATAATATCTGTAATTCTTTGCCGAGCAAATTTAATGTGTACTTATTGTAGATTTGGGAAAAATTAAGAAAGCGCAAGGAAGAAAATGAAAATAATCAATCATTAAGCATCTCCAAAATAACCATCTTTAAAAAATTCTACTTTCTTTTCTTTGCTTGTATATACAATTTTTTCCTACAACTTTAATACTCTTATGTAACCTGCTCTTTTAATTTAATAAATTAAGCTAAGCATTTCACCACATCATTAAATCTCCTACAATGCAGTTTTTAATGAGTTCATAATGTACTGCTATTCATTAAGCCAATGTCTTGTTAGATCTAGAAGTTGTTTCTAATTTCTGCTTTTAAAAATACTATAACAAACATCTTTACATATATGATTTGGAACATCTCTATTTTATAGAATACTACTTAAAAACTTATTTTATGTTTAGTAAAAGAATAATTGCTTAGTCAAAATATGTACAAGGTTTTATAAGTCTCTTTGTCCAGGGTGCCAAATTTCAGGAGGGTTTATTTTTAACAGGATTTGTACTTCTCCTTATTAAAAATCAGTGCATACTCGTCATTTTATATATATTCAGTGTCACACACATATCCAGGAAAAAAACAAAAATTTCTTTTTTCGAAAAAGAAAATAAAATAGTTGATTTAGGTGTGTTTTATTATTTACTGAAAATCAAGACAGCATGTTAGAAAACTCAACTAGTTTTTAAGAGCTGCGTATCATAGATCCAAATACCAAGTAGTTTCAAGATCTAGTTGGCGTTCTTATTGCTACTTAAAATATATATATATATATATATATATATATATATATATATATATATTTAATTTTTTTTTTTGAGAGAGAATGAGGGAAAGGCAGAGTGCGAACAGGGGAGGGGCAGAGAGAGAGGGAGACACAGAGTCTGAAGCAGGCTCCAGGCTCTGAGCTGTCAGCATGGGGGGTGGGGCTCGAACTCAAGGAGCAGAAATCACGACCTGGGCTGAAGTTGGCCACTTAACCAACTGAGCCACCCAGGCACCCCATCTTATTCCTATTTTTTTAATTGCTGTAAAACACTCAAAAGGCTCACACTGTTAGCGTGACTTTCATTAGAGATGTCTACTGACCAGGGGACAGGGACAGTGACATCATTTCCTTTAGTCAGCTGTGATTTTCTCAGGACTGGCAGGAAGTGATAATTGAGCCTCACTGAGCATTAGCAAAGACAGCGGCCGAACACGCAAATAAATTAGCGTCAAGGCCTCAGGCCAAGGTGCTAATTGACTCGGGCATTTCTTCTAAACTTGATCCCTCAGACCTGACTTCACCTGGCTACACACTCAGATCCGGCTCAGGTGGAGCCCCTGCCTCCAGGAGAAGGGAAAGAAGTCACAGGGCCCCTCTCTTCTCCTTGAACACCTGCACTCACGCTTAATTTAGTGCCTTTGTTTCATCTGCCAAGACTCTGAGGGAGGGGAGGAGGTGCAGGAGGCAGAAGGGCAAGTCAACCAGGTCTCACGTGGCCATCTGTCCCACCTGTTGCCATGGCTCTGGCTTTCTAGAAGATGCTGTGAGTGCCATTAGAGTAGGCTGAGAGGAGTGTGCCTCGGGAGTCCGGCAGCATCCGGCATGCAGCATGCACATTGGGTCCTCCTGGTGACCTGGCCTCCTTGGCTGCCTGTCCCTGCCCATACAAGGTTGCCCACCAGGGCCCCCAGTGATCTAAGAGCCTTGACCAACCTCAACCTCCTCTACTCTTCTGGAACATACTCGTCAGAACCTGGGCTGCACAGAGTGTTGGTCTTTCGTGCATGGGTGCCTCTGAATGGTCCGACCAGCGACCAGAAATTACTTCAGGCTCCATTTGTGCATGCAATCTGATTCACACCTGATCGCTGCAGCGGATGGTCTATGACAGAAGGCAGGAAGAACTGAGGAGGGGGCTCCCAGAAGACCCTTTATGGGGTACAGTGAAAGCAGTCGTCCATAACTAACCCCACGGTGACATAAGATACCTGCTCTCCTTGTGCCACCTGGAGTGGGGAGTGAAGTTGAGTACCGACACGGGGTGGGGGGGTCCCAGGTGGGATCCTGCGGGGGCTCAAGGTGGGTGCTCCCAGCCCTTGGTGCAACCGAGAATGTCCTTGGGGGAGTCAACATGCCAGACAGGGAGACTATCTGTCAAGGCTGTGTCTTAATAGCCAGAGAGCACCCGCTTGCTGCTCTGCAGGAGCCAGAGGAAGGAGGGCGGAACTTGTGCATTTTCTCCCGGCCAGGCTCAGGATGTCTATCTCCAGGTACAGATGCTCGGCGTATGTAGATTCTCTCTCCGAGGAATGGCCACTTTCCTGGTGCTGGTGCAGAGATGTGCGTTTACATTTCCCGTTCCCTGCAGTCCCACTTGGATATAGACCCAGGATGCTGTGTGCAATTAGGCAGAAGAAAACAAGCCCACATTGCCCCTTTCTTTCAAGCTGTGTATTTAACCTTTCTATTGAGCACTCAGAAGGGCTGTGATTTTCCTTCTTTTTTTTTTTTTTTTTCTTTCTTTTTGGATCATTCTGCTCTGGTTGAGCTCATTTAACAACTTTATCGGAATCTTTTATTGAAGGTGAATTAGACTGGATGCTTATGCAACTGTAATAGCCCTGAATCAGGTTTTTCTAAATTTACACTTGAAAAGATGTACAGAAATTCCTTGCAGCTCTATAGAAGGTTCCCATTGTATGAGCCATGCAATTACAACAGGACCTGATTTGAGAGGAAACCCAGAGACAGCAGTGGAGAAGGACCGTATGTCTGAAAAGACAAAAAGAAAGAGGTAGTGGGTAATTTCAACAGAGCAAATTTCCCGGCTCCCGGACACACTTGAATGGTGTAAAACCAGGCCATTGCCGTCCTTAGGTCCGCAAGCTCTGCTCCCGCCAACCTCCAGGGAGCCCTATTCATCTTGCTCAGGAGAAGGCAGGTTGGATTGCTCAGGTCTGAACTGGAGCACAATGGCCGACGATCAATGTCTAAACCTCCAGTACTTGACCTGGACTCGACCTGGAGGGCTTCTTGGTCGACACCATCCATAGCATTCAGCCCAGCATGGCCGTGATAACTGAGCTGAAACAGATCCAGCGTTGGGTGCCATCCGTGATTATCCTGGCTGAGAAGTTGGTCGGTGTCAGCCCCTGCCTGGGTCCCTCGGCCTCTGCGGGGTCCCGGCCACAGCTTACCCACCTGGGTCAGTCCTGCCTATACCACTTCAGACCCTGCAGAGCTTTGATTGGATTTGTACCTGAAATTTATCACAGGCACAGCAAGAGACTGGCCACTTCCTCTTTTCTTATGTGTTGCCTCGTTTCCCAGCCTAGAGCTCTGGTCCTAGAGATTTGAGAGTCTACATTTAATGACCTGCCTTCCTGCACCCCAGAACCCTTCCCAAAGCCCCGGAACTGGCACGCTCCCCACAACCCCACCTATGGGCAGATGAGCTCTTTCCACCTGCCTGGCCTGATTTCCAGGTTGGATTCTAGGCAGCATATAGTTCTGTAATGGAGCCCTTGCTTCTGGGACCTCCTGGGACCAGCCAGCAACACCTAATCATTGTTTCTGCCATATCTGTGCCTTCGTCTCCCCTGGTACCTACTGTAAAGGTAGGCTCCAGGCCATGCATCCCTTCCCTGCCATCCCAGGCTGCTCCCTCCAATGGCCTTGCTGAGGAGGGGAGGGCCTTACCTCTAGTGCCTATGGGAAGCCGGCAATAATTGTACCTACGGGAAAAGATGTAACCCTACGACATCCGAGGGACACGTACTGATGACGCTTTGGGAAACAGCGAGCCTTGCTTTGTTTCTCTGTTGCCAGATTAAAGATAAGCCACTAGAGAAAATCAATCTGGTGGGAAGGGTGTTTCTGGTCTACTGATGGAAGGCGTAGGGGATCCATTCTGCATCTCTCATCTGTGAAGTGATACACAAATAAAACTGTGTGTCAATTAAAATGCCACTGGATGAGCCTCAAGTCAGGAACAACTCAGGAACCCCCAGAGTCAGCCAAGTAGCCGTGGACCTACTCTGTGCACGGTCTCCTCTCTTGGCTTCCCCAACACTGCTCACTCTCATTCTCAACCCCAACTCTCTCCTTTTTCTGGCTCCTTTTCCTCTGTCCACCCTCCAGTGTCTTCTTCCTCAACCTTGACTGCCTTCTCCGTCTACACCTAAGGATCGCCCATTCCTACTCCCTCACAGCCTTCCTTGGCTCTAGCTCTGGATTTGGGGCTCCCATGTGAATATTCCCCCAACAGCACCCAAACCAATTCCAGTATCTGCCACCATGTGGCTGGTTGCTCTTCTCTCCAGCAGGTCAGTGGTCCCCATGTCCCTTTAAGCACAGGAAGCTGACCGCTTGCCGTACCCCTCCTCCCCTTCTCCCACGTTGGGTTGGTAACAAAACCTGGCTAGTTCTCCCTGTAAGATGTCTCCCCATGGTCTCCTCCCTTTCTGTCCGGGTCTTGGATCAGATGCTTGCTCGTAACATGTCACTTTAATTACTACACCGGCCTTAAATGGATCCCCAGCCTCTACTCCACTGCTATAAACTTCCACCAGAATAATTTTCCCAACATGTAAACATGCCACGTCCATACCCGAAAGTGCCCAGAGAACCTCCTTCCTGTGCTTCAGAATGAAATGCATGTTCATGGGCATGGCCTTGAAAACCCTTTGCGGGGCCCTGGCATATTCCTCTCCAACTCCCCAATTAAAAATGCTTTTTTAAATTAAATAAACTTTTTATTTTAGAATAGTTTTAGAATTACTGGAAAGTTGTGAAGCATGCCATGGGTACAGCCTTCACCCAGCTGCCTGCTTTGCGCCTTATGCCTGCTTTGCCAAGGCACTTTGGGAAAAAGCAAAGTCAACATAGCTACCTTATTTTAACTTAACCTCAGACTTTATTGGGACTTCCGGTTTCTCCCCCTTTCTGTTCCAGGCTCCCATCAGGGCTCCCACTGACCTGCCACATTTCTCCAGTGTCCCATCACATCCTTGTGGTTCATAACCTAACAGTCTGGAGGGGATTGGTCAAGGATTCTGTAGTGTCCTATATGGGCTTCCTGAGGTTTCCTCGTTAGACTGGGATGATGGATTTGGGGGAAGGACAGCACAGGGTGAAATGCCTGCCTTGCCACTTGACACAACAGATGTGTGATGTCCACATGTCAATCTTCATCAGGTCAGGTGGTTTCAGCCAGGATTCTCTACTGCAAGTCACTATCTTTCCCTTCCAGACTCCATTTTTGGGATATGATACAGCCTCCAGTCCAAGATCATGGCCTATAAAGAGGCTGAATCGACAGCAGACATCAAACTCCTTGCCCTTGTGGGGAAGAAGTTCTGCCCCTGCTCTGATTTCCATGAGGACTGCTCCCCACCCCTCAAGGACTCTCCATCATGGCAGACAGGACATGGCCAACTATGGCGTCTGCTTAACTTGGCCCTTCTTCACCTTCTTTTGGAGGTGGAATGTGCAGAAAAACCGTGTGCTACTCCCTCTCCAGGTCCAAGCTAACAGGGACTACGTCTCTACAAAGGGGGAGGTCCCCATAATTCCAGGCCCATTGCTGGGAAGACCTTGTTGCTGCGTGCATGGGGGAAATAGAGCTGGCAACGGGGTCACTTCCGACTCCCCCTTTTGGCTCTCCTCCCTCTTAGCTCTAAACTCAGGCAGGAAAGCAGAGGTGGGGGGGGGCGGTTAGTATCCCTCAGAGCCTAACCACCTTTCTGGACCCAACAGTTCTCCTTTTGGGAGTTGTTCTAGGAAAACAGGAGGGACTGAGATAGAAAGTTCGTGTTCAAGAATGCCTACTTCCGGTGTTATTCATAGGATGTAAAATGTGGAGGCACCTCTTGTCCTCCATGCTATACATGTGGCAAATTACTAGATCCTGGACTCTGTGCCCTTATGTGGCTCTGGTCTGCCACTCTTTCTACTGATGGCCCCTTTAAGGCTCACCATCCTTGTCCTTTCCCTGGGTTCCTCTGGGATCCCTGACTCTATTTCCCCCCTCTGTCCATGCTGCCCCCTTCCGGCACAGGGACCTTCTTGAGCTCATCTAGTTTCCCACCTGCCCTGTGGCACACCTTCAAGTCTCCCCATTGTCTGAACTCGACAGAGTCTAAACCCCTCGGCACGGCTGACATGGCCCTCCCTGACTCAGCCACAGGGTAAGACAAGCCAAACACCTATTTTTCCACTATCTCTTGTGACTAGGAATTGCAGGAAAGCGTTGCTAATGATACTTTTCACATTAATGATTGATTGTAGGTTCCTCTGTATATTTTCCTATTATATTTCCCATAAATCTTCCACTATGAGCTTTGTAGTAATTGCCTTTATACTAATGTAAAGAAAACATTTTTTAAATTTAAATTCAATTTAGTTAACATACTCTTGGTTTAGGAGGAGAACCCAGTGATTCATCTTTTGCATGTGAAATCATTTTTTTAAAGAGTTAATATGACCTACTTGGAGGGAATATAAGGCATTCTGGACTTCATCACTTAAAAATGTTTTTGAGGGGTGCCTGGGTGGCTCAGTCGGTTGAGCATCTGACTTTGGTTTGGGTCATAATCTCATGGTCGGTGAGTTCGAGCCCTGCGTCAGGCTCTGTGCTGGCAGCTCGGAGCCTGGAGCCTGCTTCCGATTGTGTGTCTCCCTCTCTCTCTGCCCCTCCCCTGCTCACACTCTGTTTCTGTCTCTCTCTC
>NW_026057577.1:148383090-148427285 GCF_023721935.1 Panthera uncia
CTCTCTCTGCCCCTCCCCTGCTCACACTCTGTTTCTGTCTCTCTCTCAAAAATAAATAAACATTAAAGAAACATTTAAAAAAATAAAAATGTTTTTGAAGTCTAATTAACAATACGGGGTCAGATTAGATTCAGGGGTACGACGTAGTGATTCAACAGTTCTATCCACTTCTCAGTGCTCGTCACGATCAGTGAACTCATGACCCCCCCCCGATTCACCCATCCCCCCACCCACCTCCCCTCTGACTTAAACACACTTTAATGGTAAAAACAAACACCTTGCCTTAGCAGCTGAGTTGGAGCCCAAAGTCCAAGGGGTAATTACGGAAAGTATGTGGTTGCTGTTTCACCTGCAAATGTGATACCTGACAGAGAGTGGTTCAGGTTTTGTCCTCTCAGATGGCATCGGTGCCCTGCGCACCCAAAGTGCCCTCCTGCCCGTCCACTTTCGCGATAAAGTGGTGCAGGGGCACCATCACCCTTCCCTCTCAGTGCCTCTTGGTTGTACTTCGCTCTGCCGCTTTTAGCTGTGCTTCCAAGGGGCTTCCGAGATGGCCACAGCCATTGCCTGTGGTGCTCTGAGCTCGTCTGCACCCACAAGGCCCCCCCTCTGACTTCCTGCTCTGTCTGCTGCCCTTGGAAGAGCCCTGCATCTGGAGATGGATGCCCCTGGCTCGTGGCCGCTTCTCTGACAGCCTGCCTGGGCCACAGGTCAGCGGTGAGCAGGGCCCCACGGGAACTTGAACAGAGGCTCTGTCTGCTCCTCACGGTAAACCAGCCTACACAGCCTCTCCACCCCATCGAGGGGCGGGGTAGCTGGAAAAGAGACGCCACATAGAAAGGCAACAAGGAACGTGACGGGGCGGATTTCTGGGTCTGGTAAAAGCCAGTTCCAGACTGAGACCGGATCGCTGATGGCAGTCATCTGGGTCTTGACTGCACCGTGGTGCCGCTGTCCTCACTGGGCTGAAGGGCAAAGGAGCCACTAGCCACTTGGGGCTGTTCGTATTTAAAGAAAATTAAATAAATGTAAAACGTAGTTCTGTATAAGTTTTCTATTGCTGCTCTAACAAATTACCCCAAACTCAGTGGATAAAACAACACATTTGCATGAATGTACTAGTCTGGAGGTCAGAGGCCCACCCCAGACCTCACAGCACTGCAAGCCTTTGTGGAGGTTCTGGGAGAGAATTCCTTCCTGACCTCTTCCAGCTTCTGGAGGCCTTCTCACCCGGCCCCACGCTGACAGCCTCCTCCGTCCCCCTTGCACATTGAAGGACCCTCGTGATTGCATCGGGTCCACCTGGAGAATCCAGGACCATCTGCCACGATGAGGTCAGTTCATTAGCAACTTTTATTCCATCAGCTTCCTCAATCTACCTTCACCACGCAGCTCACATCTTCGCCAGCCGTTAGGACAGGTGCAGCTCTGGGAAAGTCACTACTCTGCCCTCCACAAATTCCCAGCCAGGAGCCACACTTTGACGGCTCAAAGCACGAGTGGGTAGCAGGCACCAGGTTGACCGAAGCCATCGTGTGCCTCTCCATTATTACAGAAAGCTCTAACGGACACCCCCAAGTAACTCTTGCAAAACGCCCCACCTCTGCCCCCCCAGGCCTGCAGAAACCACCTTGCTCTTCTGGAAGCAACAGTGCATTTGCCGGCTTGCTGTGGGTGGGGCTAGAGGGTCTGCGGGAGGAGAGGCCCTCCAGGCGCTCAAAGCAGGCTGAGCCAGGGAAGGGATCGGTGCCAGGAAGAGAGCTGACCCCATTCTCCTCTTTAATCTTAGAAGTTTCTGTCTCAATGGTTAAATTTAGCTTGAAGAATAACAGAGGGAGACCACTGACATTGTGCCTGGACCCACAGGACGGATTCTGAAGATGTCATGGCAGGAAGCATCCCAAGTCCCCAGATAGTGCTCGGAATATACTAACATCTGTGAAAACTGCGAAATTTTAAGAACTTGTCTCACTTGTCTTCGTCTCTGAGACTACTTCTCTGATTATGAACTTTATTTGTCATTATAAATAAAACTTTGGTCACATTTGAGTCTGAGCTGAGGACGCTTGTCCTTCACGGTGGCTGAAAGGACATGTTTTCAGTCCTGTGCTTCTGGTCCGGGGGAAAGAGATGATGAGATCATGGGATCAGAAACTGTTGAGTCTAATTAGCATATGGCTAGTCGCACCAGCACTGACCTGGTCTGCCCAGCACCAACCATCCAGACCGGACCTGCTGATTACACCAGGCAGAAAGGGACATGGGCTCCTAGGTCCCTGAGCTTGCGGGTCACAAAAGTAGAGGCTCTTCAATTCTGAAAAAGCACCAACATCTTCGCGGCCCTTCGGGTGGGGACCCCTCTGCCCAAGAGGAGAAGCGAGGAGCCGGCCGGAGCCCCCCACCCCTGCGGCTCTGAAAAGGGACTGGTAGACATTAGGGAGAAACCCAGAGGGACGGCGAAGGAGCGACAGAGCGGCCGCTCGTGAAGCCCACACACGGATCGGCCACATGTCACTTCCAAGAAAGGGAAGCCTGGAAGAAGACACGACACCAGAGCCATCGCGCTGAGCAGCGGCCAAAGGATGTGCACAAACCATCACAAGCCGGGACCACGCTGAGGGGCTCCCTGGCGTGAGCCCCGACTGCAGACGAGGCTGCGAAGATTTCTCGACCTCTGACCCTTAAAAGAAAAAAGAAGCAAAGTTCTCTGTCTCAAAGGCATTAGGAGCAGGGCAACTTCAAACAGGTAACCGAATATTCCTTCTCCTGTCTTCAGAGGAAGGGTAGACCGAACCGCCGAACGTTCACTGAACAGGCAGCTCAGGGAATCCGGGTAAAAGTCGGAGACGTGGCTTTATTTCTATCACCTCCAGGTCCCCGTACAGCAGAACGCATCCCCCAAGCTCTAGCAAGGTTTCACATCCTGCACAGAGGACCCGAGGCGACGGGTGCAAAATTCGCAGACCGCCGTGAACAAATCCATCGCTTCCATCAGAAAAGCACTTCTCGGGGTGGATGTATTGCGATATCTCTGCATTTCATCCTGGTGTCAACAGGTATCATGCACCTGACAGCCCTCCGATGCAAGTCTAGGATGCCCGGCTGGAGCTGGGCTCCCAGTCACTGCCTTCTGCCCCACACGGCCTGCACTTTACCAGGCTTGACTGTGTTCGGGTGTGAGGTGTCTGCCAGGAGATCTTGTCCCTCTTCATGAGTGAATGCAACCTTGCTGTGCAGCACAGAAGTGGGGGCACCCAGGACCCTCTCTCTCAGAGGAAGGGGAACAGCTCGGTGATGGCGTGGCCTGGGGAGGAAGGTGGGGAAGCAGTATGGGCCCTGTGCCAGGTGAGAAGCGGGGTCAGGGGACCCCTTGGGGGAGATGCTACATCACAAGGAGTGTGGACCCCGGGGTCTCCCAGGTGGTCTCACGGCCCCATGCTGTCGGCTTTACTGCTTGTGAGGCTGGAGCCCATGTGGCCAAGGCTGGGGGCCAGACCTGGCCCTGGGTCGGGGGGCGGGGCACTCACCTGGTGGATGAAGTCTGCTCGCTCAGTGGGGTCCAAGAGCATGGAGAGAGCGGGAGCGAGGCCAAGGTGGAGAAGACGCCTGCTGGGGAGGGGGACGCAGAACACCGCCCTCAACCCCTGTCCCAGCGCCCTGTCCCACTGTTCACCATAGTGACAAAGACCCTTCTTGAACCAACTCTAGACAGGCTCCTCTGAGCCCCCTTCTCACTGGAGCCTCATCCCTGAGCCTCGACCTGCCCAGCTCACTTTTAGGCAGAATCCCACTAAGTCTGTTGAGCAGGAATCCCTCACCGTTGATACCTGATCAGGTCCCTCAACAACGCTTGAGGTGTTTGGGTCCTTGGCTTGCCTTTGGCAAGAGTCCCGTTAGGCCTGTCTAGCAAGAATCACCCACCCTTGATGTCCCCTCTTAGTACGTGTCCATCCCTGGCCCTCACTGTCCCCTGGCGGTGAATTCCCAGCTGCCCCTGTTGTATCTGCAGGAGGGCCCATCTTACTGAAGCCCCCAGGTACTGAGTAAGCATCATCCAGGTACTTACTGAAGTAAGTACATCCCCCAGGTACTGAGTAAGCACTGTCTCTACTGCCGGTAGCCGGTGTCTGCTTTATCCTCTCGCCTCCACAGCCTCTCTGCCCTCAGTGTCTCCTGCTGCGTGGACAGAGGCAGCCTGGGGGGGCAGGCTTGGGCGGGAAGACACCACCAGTCTTCCTGAACCTTCCCGTTCCCGAATCTGCTTCCCCTGGGGACCCATGTTCCAAGTCCTAACCTGGTGTCCATCCTACTCCTGCCTGTGTTTGCAAACCCTTAAATAGCCTTCTGTTCTCTGCCCCTTACTGATAGTCTATGCGACTGAAACTCAAATGCGAATCATCTATTGCCTCTTATTGAACAAGGTTCATTGTCTTTGTTCTATATGAAACTGCTGTTTACACTTCGGTGGTTCTGGTTCTCAGGGAAAAAGCCTCAAATAACAACACTAAACAGCCCCTAACGTATATTTGGTCTCCAGCTGATCTTTTTAAAAATGCAGATCTGTGTCACTACCTTGGAAAAGGCAAAGAAGGAGGACAAATAAAGTTGTGTTCTAAGCGACACAAAGAAAGTAACCTGAGGCCTGACCCTTGCAAGCATACGAGCTAAGCCTGTCACCACATGTAAAAATGACCCTCTCTTTTAAAGAGGCCCGTAATCCAAGGGCGCCTGGGGGGGCTCAGTCAGTTGGACGTCCGACTCTTGATTTCAGCTCAAGTCATGCTCTCACGGTTCATGAAATGGAGCCCCAGGTCGGACTTTGCACTGACAGCAAGAAGCCTGCTTGAGATTCTCTGCCCATCCCCTGTTCGTGCACACACACACACACACACTCTCTCTCTCAAAATAAACATTTTTTTAAAAGGTGTCTGCAATCCGAATGCTTAAAGCACACAGCATATTCATGATGAGAACAAATGTGTCCCCTTCAGCAAACATGAGAGTGAACACTGTCTGACTTCAGAGGCAAGCTGTCGGTGGAGTGCAGACAACCACCAAAAAAGATGTAACAGGTGTAAATGAGGAAAAAAAAGACCAAATGCTGCCTATCCCATGAATATTACCACGCTCAGGATGGTACATATCATTAGGAACAATTATCATGCTCTATTACAGGCAGAGATTGAAATGTGCCATAGAACAGGAAAAAGAACTAGGGAATTCAGACAGCACACGAGGAGATGAGGAAAAAGAAATAAAAATAAGAAAACTCCAGACCCTCATGTATTACCAGGAGAATTTCAGTTAAAAGAGAAAATCAAGAGCTTTCAAACATCAGCTTGCTAGCTGCATATCAAGAAGGGTATTAACATATTTTCATTGAGACTGTGCTCTGTGCCTCATGCAAAGTACGCATTCTTGAGAAAGTGACACCCTTGAACAGAGTCATAATAACCAGTCAGTTGTACGCTAAATAAAATATTAACAAATGGTTAAGCACGTAGGCTTAAGAACAGTGATGTATGAAGTGCCCACCCAGAGACCATAGGTTTCTTTAAAAACGTATATAATACACAGAATATCACAACACTGTCTACACTTCAATACTCCTCTGATGCTTAGCTTATAATTATGCAGAATCGCTATTTCTTTATGTTGCTGAGACAGCACCAGCCTTTTTTGATTCCTTTTCTTTTTTTTACACTGCCAGCCTTTTTCAGATTTTCTAGTGGAAGGCTCAAGTAGCTGAGGTTGACCTGTAGAAGTCTTTACCCAGTTCCGGTAATATGTCAGTTTCTACGGTGATTCCAAAAGACGTGAAAGCACCGTTTTCAGAGTCTGTGACCGATCTGATCGTTATCAGCAGAGAGGGACATCAGAGATGACATCACCACTTGGTTTATGGAAGGCCGTAGGGAGCGGGATGTGGTGGTGTGCTCGCACTGGTGGGAAAGGCAGTAGCCCCTGCAGGACAGGTCAGCGGACCCCTTGTGGAGCTGCAGTGGGAAATCAGTCTTGAGTGATGATGTGGGATTTCAGCGGAAGGAAGGAATGGCTCACAGGCAGTGTGTGTGTGAGTGTGTGTGTGTGTGTGTGCGCACGCGAACGCACGCACACGGAGGGGTTGTGTTACTGGGCAAGGATGTCATGAAAGACTTGAGCTGATTCCAGACTCAAGTTGGACAGCAGCATGAGAGAAGAAGGAATTGCCTACTGGAATTCCAAAGCAGACTCAAGGGGCCCCCCTATTTGAAACAGGTGGGAGTGAGGGATACTCTATGCAGCCAAGCAGGACGTCAAACTGTAAAACCGTGAAACTGAGGGAGGGGGTCCCGCAGACCAGCAAGTCCCTCTACCTGGGCAAGAATTTGAGAGTCAAAACCAAACTAGTCCAGGCTGGGTCTATTAGTCAGTACAGTTAAACATTCTTGAGTAGAACAAGGAAGTTGGGGTGGAGCCAGGAACCAGGGTCCTCTTGCAGGGTGGGGAACAAGAGCACCTTCGAGAAACGGTAGAGGGTTTAGTAAGTCAAAGTGCCAGGCTGTGACAATGCAGATGGGGGCACGCAGGTGAGTGTGGCTCCGGCAATCCTTACGGTGAAGGGGGGGGGGGGGGGGGGTCAGGCCAGTGGAACACAGTGGCTGGAGCCATGGCGTTTGGATATTGGCATACATGCAACCTAAAACAGGTAGGGACTTCTGGAGAAGCATCCACGGCAAACAAAGAAACTTCTGAGAAGCATCCCATCCATGGGGAGAATGGATGATCAGAGAACTCACCCTGGAATAAGCATTTTGCTAAATCCAGGTCAGTTGAAAGGGACGGGATAGTGTCACTGGCCTGGAGTTGGACTTGAGTCCTGCCATTTACTCGTGTTGAATTTCTACAAGTTCTATGGCTTCTGTGCTTCCATTTGTTGGGAACAATAATACTCCCGCTCACAGTGATATTGTGAGGATTAGCGTCTTTTTATTTGCACCATGTCCAGCCCACAATCCAGGCTCAGTAAGTTCAGCTGTTAATGAAAATATAGCATAGAAAGAAAATCAGATCATAAGCAGGACGGAGGCTGTCCAGGGTGTCCAGATAACTGAGCTCAGCTGAGCCAACCCACATTCACCCCCAGGGTCGGCGCTGGCCTTCGTGTGCACCCAGATTCTTCCTCCACTGCAGGATCGGCCGCGGAATTAGCGGGGCTCAGTGCAGGGCCTCTTGTTCAAAATTATGGAGAACTTCAAGACAGCGCAGAGACAAGTCCAGGTAGATACACAGAGTAAAAGTAAATGGACGAAACTCAACAGTGACAATTAGAGATTACGGGGTTGAATTTTGAAATCCAAGTACATGTTACATCTAAAGGACACATCTGAACTTACAGACCCAGAAAGGGCGGAAGTAAAACTACAGGAAGGTGTAAATACGCAAATGCTAATCATAAGAGCGCTGAGCTCACTGTTTTGATAGCAATTAAAACTTTAAGGCGAAAAGCATTTTAGGCCCAGAGAAGGTCACTACAAAATAATTTTGTAAATCAGTTCAATGAGAGCAGGTAAAAATTCTAACTTCTGTGAAGCTTGTAAAATGTTCCTAAATATTTAAATAAAGTATTGACAGATATACAGGGAGGAAATGAAAATCTACCCATACGGTGTGGTCTTTCAACACTGTTCTCAATTACCGTTAGCTCAAACAGGGAGAAATTACCAAAAGTACAGAGAAGGGTTGAACAACACAGTTGATGGATAATTTTTATTTTTTTTCAACTTTTTTTTTTTTATGAAAGAGAGAGAGAGAGAGAGAGCACAAGCAGGGGAGGGGCAGAGAGAGAGGAGACACAGAATCCGAAGCAGGCTTCAGGCCCGACGCGGGGCTCGAACTCATGCTCCTCAAGATCATGCCCTGAGCCAAAGTCAGACACTTAACCGACTGAGCCACCCAAGGGCCCCGAATTGATGGATAATTTTATGTCAACCTACCCGGGCTAAGGGATGCTGGAGAGCTGGTAGAACATCATCTCTGGGTGTGCCTGTGCAGGTGCCTCTGGAGGACCTTAGCACTGACTCAGCAGACTGGGCAAAGATCTGCCCTCAGCAGCGTGGGCACGCACCATCCAACCCAGGGAGGCCAGAATGGAACAGGAAGTAGAGGAAGGCTGAATTCTGTCTTTCCTGCCGCTGTGACATCCATCTTGTCCTGCCCTTTAACATCAGACATTTTGGTTCTTGGGCTTTCGACTCAGGGACCCATACGATCAGCTTCCCCTTCCCTGTTCTCAGGTCTTCAGGACTCACACTCGGCCACACCACCGGCTTTCCTGTGTCTCCAGCTTGCAGACAACAGACTGAGGGACTGCTCAACGCCCGTAACCGCGTGAGCCAATTCCTATAGTAATTCTCCCTTTGTACATATCAACGTATCCCCTATTGGTTCTGTTTCTCTGAAAACCCCTAATACGCCAATTAAGCAGCACGTCTTAGTGGACTTTATAGAATTCTGCACCTTACAATTAAAGAATCACATTGATCTCCAACGCATGAGATATTTACAAAAATTGGCCATGCACAGAGGCATAAAACAAGTCGCCCCAGAGCTCAAATAATTTGTGTTGGGCAGATCATGTTGCAATTGATCTAGAAGTCAACAAGGAAAGGAAAGGAAAAGGCCTGCACATACTCAAAAGATCAAAGGCCTACTTAAAGGTTTTTTAAATTTTTTAATTTATTTTGAGAGAGAGAGAGAGAATGAGCAGAGAGGGGCAGAGAGAGAGAGAGAAAGAGAGAGAGAGAAAAAGAGAGAGAAAGAAAGAATCCATGCTGAGCATGGAGCCCAATGTGAGTCTCCAACTCATGAACTGTGAGTGAGATCATGACCTGAACCTAATACAGGAGTTGGACTCTTAACTGACTGAGCCACCCAGGTGCCCCCAAAAGACCCACTTTTAAATGACTCATGGGTCAAAGGAGAAATGGAATTTAGAAACATTGAGAAAGGAATGACAATGAAAATACTTCATGAAAACATGTGAGATGAGAATAAGGTAACATAAACAAGATTTTACTCTTACCCTTTTTTACTAAAAAGAAGGCGGTCTGGATACTAAGGAGTTAAGCATCCAACTTTAAGAGTTAGAAAGTGAATCATTGAACAGACCCAAATAAAGCAAATGTGAGGAGATAATAACGTGGGGACAGAAATCAATTAAATAGTCAACAGGGAAGAGAGAGCCAAACTTTGATTTTGGGGAAGGTTAATAAAATGGATAAACGCCTAGTAAGACTGATTAAGAAAATAAGAGAAAAGGCAAAGATAAGCCATCTGAGGAAGGAAAGTGGACATAACTCCACATTCAACACAGATTAAAATAAGATATACAGAACTTCACACCAACAAATTTGGAAACTTCAAATGGAAAAATTACAGAAAAATGTAACTTGGCAAAACCGAATCTAGACAAAAGTCTGAAAGCATCAAGAATACCAAATAAACTTAAGTAGTAGTTAAAAATGTTCCTACAGAGAAAATACCAGGCCCACGTGGTGTTACAAGAAAGTCCTCCCAGACTTTTAATCTTATGCAAATTCTCCCAGAGCATAGGAAAAAAAAATATTCCCCAAGTATTCATGAGACTGTATATCTTGACAGTGAATTTAGAACAGGAACAGTGCATTAAAAGAAAGCAAACACAAGAAGAAAAAAATGACAGGCCAAACTCACTCCCAAGCCCTGTTTCAATATCTTTAAATAAAATATTAGCAAACTGAGTCCGGTAGTATATAAAAAATGATAATCCGTAGGTATACAGGGCATCTTCTGCAGCAATTGAAGTAGGATTTGATATTAGAAAGCCTATAAATATTGCTGATAACATTAACAGATTAAAGGACCAAACTGAATGATTTTCTCAATAAATTGGAAAAACCATGCATTTTCTTATGAGAATAACACCTACTGATTCACCTTTTTAATCCACATGTTTTTGAGGTTCTGTTAGATTTAATACATAAGCAAGTATCGTAGGAATTGGGGTAAGGATTACTAGAATCCCGTTTGTGTTTATATGTTATTGATGTAAAATATTTTCATAAAAGCAATGCCCAGTGCAAAGCAGATGAGTAAGTCGAAATCAATTCTCTGTCTTTGAGACACAGGGATTCTGCTGGCCATACCGTCCTACACCCAAGGACCCACCTGGTCCATGCAGTCTGTGCCCCACACCCACCCTTGACCCACACCCAGTGCCCTGCATGTACTTTCATGCCCACCCCGTACCATTGGCCTGCCCATTTCCTGCCAGAGCTGGAGCCCATGGGATCACAACTCCCTGCAAGGTTACTTCTGTCTCAGTCATACCTGTAATGAGGACGGTCACGATGCAGTTAAAGGCTCTCAGCTCTGCCCTCCTGTGCCAGGACATATGGGAGAAACCTTACCTCCCTGCTCCAGGGTACCATTCAAGAGAGTCCCTCTCCTCTCCTGAATCACGGGAACTCACCGTGGGGTGTCGCTGGGAACATCCAATTGTGTGGTTTATGAACTGAGACAACCCCCAAGTCAGGCCGGGCAGTGGGTCCCCAAGGCACATGGTCTGCCCCAACAGAAGCCCAGAAGCTGCTTCCCAAGTGGAGAATGTCAGCAGGAGGGGGCATAGCCTTGACCCGAAACTCTGGGATCTAAGCGGAGGTCTCTCCCGAGGCCCCGTGCAGTACCTCTCTCCGCCAACAATGTCTGGTTGGCTGGCCAGTTCTGTGCAGGTACAGGAGGGCCCTCAACAGCAGGACCTGTTCCCCCTCCACGGCCTGCTCGGAGCTGGTGGGGAAGACAGCCAACCAAACAGGAAATAAGCGACGCATGCCAAAGGTCTGATGGTAGTAAGTTCTGTGCCCAGAAAGGACAAAACAAGGCAGCAGATCAGAGAGGACTGGGGAGGATGGAGTGTTGGACAAGGTGAGTGGGCACAGAGGCCCGGCCTGAACGAAGGTTTGAGTTCAGTGGAGGGACAGTCTGTGGGTGTCAGGGAAAGAGTGTGTTGAAGAAAGGAAAGAGAACTCTCTAAGTTGGCAAGAATTCGCTGATGGGACCGGCAGGAAATGGCGAGCTGTTCCCCCAGCCTCCCTCCCCACCCTCCTGAGTTTCTGAGCCCCCTGGCAAACCTTTTTTTTTTTTAACGATGGCCCCAAAGCTTCAAGTTTTCATGTAGACCCAATGTAGGATGTAGATTTTATATCATAATAAACCAAAGTTGCCATATTTGACTTCTTTCCTAGAAAAGTGTAAATCCTCAATTAAAGCATTTTACATTTAAATGTATGTAAAGGAAGGAGCTTTCTCTAAAAGCCTTTCTATTCCTTTAAGCAGCATTTTAGGGATAGCCATTACGATGTTGTAACTTCTAGTTTGCGCTTTGAATGGTAACGGGAACGATTTCTTGTCCTGATTCTCTCTGAGCACTCACCGTTGCCTCCATACCCACAGCTGCAATAGCTGAAACAGAGAAGAAGAAAACCTGGGGGGCACCTGGGGGGCTCACATGGTTGAGGATCCTACTCTTGATTTCAGCCCATGATCCCAGGGTCGTGGGATCAAGCCCCATGTAGGGCTCCGTGCTCAGCGTGGAGCCTGCTTGGCATTCTCTCTCTCCTTCTGCCCTACTTGCCCTCTCTTTCTGTCTCCTTCTCTCTTTCTCTTAAATAAGTAAATAAATATTTAAAAAAAAAGAAAAGGGGCACCTGGGAGGCTCAGTTGGTTAAGCATCCAACTTTGGCTCGGGTCATGATCTCATGGTCTGTGGGTTCGAGCCCCGCCTCAGGCTCTGTGCTGACAGCTCAGAGCCTGGAGCCTGCTTTGGATTCTGTGTCTCTCCCTCTCTGTCCCTCCACCTCTGGCACTCCATCTCTCTCTGTCTCAAAAATAAATAAACATTAAAAAATGTAAAAAAAAAAAAAAGAAAAGAAAACCTGAAAAGACACTTTGGACTCAAATATGATGAGAAAAGATCTAAGGAATAAAAGCGCAGTTCAGTGATGGCGGCCCGAGCCATGGCCTTCAGTCCAGAAGCAGAATGTAGCCCCTGATACCCAGCTCTTGAAGAATAAAGGAAACCCCAAATGCTGTTGGAAACTGAACCCCCTTTCAGTCAGCAGTGGGACAAAAGAGTAGGAGGGCAAAGATACAGGCTTGAGATCAAATTAAACCCTGAGACCTCCGCTCAGTGGCTGGGTCTGGTCCATCCCAGCACCCCCAGCTAGCAGCTACTTGGTGCTTCTACACGCCTGACTCTACTCCAGGGCAGAGGTGTCTCAGTATCTGCAGTGAAAGGAGAACTGGAGGCAGGCTGAGGGAGGGGAGAGGGTAGGGAGGGGCAGGGGCAGGAGAAGAGCAGACAGGGGAAGGGAGGGAGGGTAGCAGAGCGGGAAGGAGAGAGAGGGCACATAAATAACCCCAAAGCATCCACTCTGAATGATCTCACAAACCAAAACACGGGAAGAAATTTTTCGCTAAGAAACACAGCCCACAAAATCAACAATTGGAAAATGCCTTCTCTCAAAACAGAATGGATGTGCGAGTGCTCTGACCAGGACTGCAAGTATGAGGACACTGCTCAGCGAGTCATTTTGGAAGTCCATCTTTGAAAATTACAAGAAATTATGAAACAGTAACAGAGACACAATTGAAGAGACAGGTGGGTAAAAATCTGGTTGGAACTATTAGAAATTAAACATACAGACACCGACATAAAGCAAAATCGGTCAAACATTGTACAACCAGACACAGTGAAAGAGAGAATCAGAGAACTGGAACACAGGGCTGAGAACCTGGTGTGGAGTGAGGCTTAGAGAGGCAGGAGTCAGGAGAATAAGCGCATGAGTGTGCGTGCGTGCGTGTGTGTGTGTGTGTGTGTGTGTGTTTGCGGTTAAGAAGCCTGGAGGATAGGGGCGCCTGGGTGGCTCAGTGGGTTAAGTGTCTGACTCTTGATTTCGGTTTAGGTCCATGATCCCATGGTTCCTGAGATCGAGCCCCGTCTCAGGCTCCACACTGACAGCACAGAGCCTGCTGGGATTCTCTCTCTCTGCACCCCTCCACCGCTCGTGCTTCTCAAAACAAATAAATAAATTTAACAAAAGAAACCTGGAGGACACAGTGGGAAGCTTCCAGTTTGATGCAGTACATGCTACTGAAGAAGCATGTTGAGGGAACAGCAGGGAAGCATCCTGCTGAGGATTTGCCTGAGTCGAAGAAAGTCAAGGGTCTTCGAATGAAGAGAATGCTCTGACTCTTGGCTGAGAAGCATATATAGTTGATATATATCATATGAACTACATGTACAATATATAAAATGTATATACTTGTGTATAATACATGTGAATATATCTAATATGGGTATATATTATATATGCATTATGAGTATAATATATGAGCATATGTTACATATACTAAAATAAAATATATAACAAATATTAGAATTCATAATTAGTATATAATAGTATATTTATAGTCACCTCTGCCTACATATATATATATATATATATATATATATGTTTATTTGTTAGAAAGATTATTTTTATTTTTTGTGCATAAAATAAACAGGTTCCCTTAATTTAGTGAAATGTCTTTTTGTATTTTAGTTAACATACAGTGTAATATTGGCTTCAGGAGTAGAATTCAGTGACTCATCACTTACATACAACACCCAGTGCTCTTCCCAATTAGTGCCCTCCTCAATGCCCATCCCCCGTCCAGCCCCTCCCCACCCACCTCCCTCCGACAACCCTCAGTTTGTTCTCTATCACTGAGTTGCTTAAGGCATGTTTCTCCCTCTCGTTTTTTCTTTACCCCTTTCCCATATGTTCATCTGTTTTCTTTCTTAAATTCCACACATGTATGAGATCATATGGTATTTTTCTTTCTCTGACTGACTTATTTCACTTAGTATAAAACACTTTAGCTCCATCCATGTTGTTGCAAATGGCCAAGTTTCATTTTTTGATGGCTGAGTAATATTCCTGTGTGTGTGTGTGTGTGTGTGTGTGTGTGTGTGTGTGTGTGTGTATACACCACATCTTCTTTATGCATTCATCAATCGATGGACATTTGGGCTGTCTCCAGTTTGGCTATTGTTGCTACTGCTGCTATACACATCAGGGTGCATGTACCCCTTCGAGTCAGTATTTTTGTATCCTTTGGGTAAGTACCTAGATGTGCGATTACTAGATTGTAGGGCAGTTCTGTTTTTAACTTTTTGAGGAACCTCCACACTGTTCGCCAGTGGCCGCACCCATTTGCCTTTCCACCAACAGTGCGTCCTCCCCCTTTCTCTGCATCCTCGCCAACACTGGTTGCTTCTTGTGTGGTTAATTTCAGGTGTCAGGTGGTATACATGAATTCAGCAAAGTCACAGTCTATAAAATCAATGTGCAAACTTCTGTGGTATTTCTATACACCAATAATGAAGCAGCAGAAAAAGAAATCAAGGAATCAATTCCATTTGCAATCGCACCAAAAACAGTAAGATACTTAGGATGAAACCTAACCAAGGAGGTAACAGATCTGTACTCTGAAAACTATAGAAAGTTTATGAAAGAAATCGAAGAAGACACAAAGAAATAGAAAAGCCTTCCATGTTCATGGATTGGAAGAAGAGTTTTTAAATGTCTATACTACCCAAAGCAAATCTACATATTTAATGCAATCCCTATCAAAATAGCACCATTTTCTGCAGATCTAGGAAAATGCTAAAAGTTGTATGGAAGCAGAAAAGAGCCTGAATAGTCAAAGCAATTCTGAAAAAGAAAAACAAAGCCAGAGGCATGACAATTCCAGACCTCGAGCTATATTACAAAGCTTTGATCAAGACAGTATGGTATTGGCACAGAAACAGATATGTAGATCAATGGAACAGAATAGAAAGCCCAGAAATGGACCCCCAACTATTTGGTCAACTAATCTTCTCAATGCAGGAAAGAATATCCAATGGGAAAAAGACACTCTGGTTAAAAAAATGGTGTTGGGAAAACTGGACAGCAGAAAAATGAAACTGGACCACTTTCTCATTCCATATGCAAAATTCAAAATGGATAAAAACCTAAATGTGAGCCAAGAAATCATCAAAATCCTAGAGGAGAACACAGGTAGCAACCCCTTTGACCTTGGCCGTAGCAACTTCTTATTAGACATGTCTCCAGAGGCAAGGGAAACAAAAGCAAAAATGAACCACTGGGGACCTCATCACAATAAAAGCTTCTGCACAGTGAAGGAAACAATCAACAAAACTAAAAGGCAACCAATAGAATGGGAGAAGATACTTGCAAATGACACATCGGATAAAGGGTTAGTATCCAAAATCTATAAAGAACTTACCAAACTCCACACCTGAAAAACAAATAATCCAATGAAGAAATGGGCAAAAGACATGAATAGACACTTCTCCAAAGAAGACATCCGGATGGCTGACAGACACATGAAAAGATGCTCAACATCACTCAACATCAGGGAAATACAAATCAAAATACAATCTATATTTATCATTATTAATGAGAGTACATATTTGTTAATATTTATATAATTCATAATTTATTATAAGCATCATATAATTTATAATAATGCATATTAATGAATCATTTTTTGTCTTTGTGTGCAATCTTTATTCCAAATGTTTGTTAAAATACCATCAGGCTATCCGTCAGGACAAGAGCAAAGAGCACCCCTTGCGGAAACTTAGGAACTTTGTACAGAACTTGACAGAACAGAGGACAATGCTTCGGCTGAAGCCTGACTGCTGACCAGAGAATGGAGTTCTGAGTGGACTCAACAAAGAAAAGCAAATCGAGAAGGAAAGTTGCCCATCTGAATGAAGCTTCACCTGCCAGCAGGGCAAGTCTCGTGATGGTCACAGATCAGAGGCTCTGTGTTTGGAAAGTTCTAGTACAGCACAGGGGTCCCATGCCTATCTGGCTCCACCCCGGCTGAGGTGCCATTAGGTCAACGTCACTCAAATTCCTGGCCAGCCAAATGCCCACAGCAAAAAGTCCCAGACTGAGGATCAATTTCCTCTGGAAAGCATTGCTATCAGTGGAGAAGCAGAAGATGCCCTGACACCCATCTCACACATCATCCAGAATGTCGGGAGCTTCGTCCGCCAAGCCATCAGTGTTCACGCTGACCCCGCGGGGACCCACAGCAGCACCCTTGGCGTCTACGAGGCCTCCCTATTCTAGTCATATTTTGAAGAGTTACTGTAAGATACAAAGATAAATAGATTAGCAGTAGAATATTAATAACAAATTGGGGGGTTAAAAAATTAAGAATGAAACTCCAAAGCACACTAAACACCATGGAGAGAGCACATCCACGACGTGGCAGTTAATGGATGCTAACGAAGGTCCATATTGCATTCAGGGGTGAGCCGAACCGACAGATGATTCGTTGTTCTTATATACATATATACAGCGCAAAAATCAAAGGCAGCAAGTAAAAAAACAGGAAAGCGTAGCTACAATATTAGGAGACCCAAAATCTTTATCCACGAAACACAATGTTTTCCTCTGACTGGAAAGGAGCAGACGGTTCAGCAAAGTTGCCGTATAAAATGTAAGCATGCAGAAACCAGTTGTACTTCTGTTTTTACCAATAGCAACCAATTACCCAATGAAATAGAGAAATTATGCTCACACCAGGGCTCTAGGAAACGATCCAGCCGATAGTGTGCCAGACTTTCGCGGTTCTGAGAGGCCGCCTTTCCAGCCGTCACTGTAGTTCAGGGATATTTGCAGAATCTCAGACTCTCCAAGTATGTCGGGGGGGGGGGGGCCCGGGGGGGGGGGGGGGGGGGGGGGGGTGCGGGGGGGGGGGGGGTGTACCTGTGTTCAGAACGAAGACTGATCAGCCACATTCTCTGATGTTCTAGAAGCTTCCAGAGCTGACGGCGCAGGGGAGGGGAGGAGATGGCACCTCCCCTTCAGGGTTACCCTCAGCTAGCTGGCTAGAACATGCAAACGGGCATCAGAGAGAGAGGATCTTCGTGGCGAGCTGCCCTTCTCCCTGCTGGGACGCTGGAGCATTTACATTTCAAACAGAATACTCTGTATTAGTACTTGACTTTCCAAAGTACGACTTAGGGGTGAATTTGCCCTTGAAGATAAAGTGGTCATCACCTTACGCAAGGACAGCAGCATTCCTTTATCTCCCTATTTTCTTCTCAAATGTTATGAAGTATTAAAAGCTGAAATATTGCAGATCGTTGCCAATTCCGTGGATCAGGAAGATGATGAGACAGAAAGCAAGAAATGGGAAGAAGGAGCCTGTCTCTGGCTGGGTTTTCTCTTCAGTTTCATTTTACGAGGCAAAAGTCTAAGCTAACAGACTTTCTGGTTCAAAGTCAGGATGCCTGATGATGCAATCAGACCTTTGCATTTTTACTTTCACCTTGGCCAGGTCTTCACAGGCTCACACCAGGTGAATTGGTGATGGACAGCATGGAGTTCTCAGAACGATGGAACCTTGACCGTTGTTGCACTGGCATCGGGTCAGGCCTGTCGGGTGAACAATCCCTTCCCCTGGGGGGCGGGGGTGGTTCAGAATGCTCCTCAGGTCCTCCCGCCCAGGGCCTGTGGGAAGGGAGGAGGTAATTTCACCCTAAGCCTTGCTAGTGCTCTTCAGAGCCAGGGCCTCAGCAACCTGTGTAAGCTGGCCATCTGCGCCATGATCTGGGTCACAGAGCCCACTGTCTTGGCATACAGCCAGACGCGGTCTGTTTTCGCTACATTCCTTCTTGGAGCTTGAGTCTTCTAATGAAAAGGGATCATTTCAGAGGTTGACAGTGCCCCATACTATAACATTTGCTGGTGATGCAGACGTGAATAGGACAGCCGTGGCCTCCTGCTCAGCACATGGAGGAAAGCATAAATACGTGCCCAGATTGCAGCACTGTGCTATGAGAAGCATGTTCAAAGGCCATGGGGCCCCAGAAGGGCAAGTCTGGTCTGCTTAGGGAGCCGGTGGGTCTCCCCAGAAGGATGAGCTAGTGGGAAAAGAGTAAGAAGCCATTTTGACAGCGGTTTACCACGTGCATTCCCTCACTTATTCATCATCCGCTTAAAAGCACTAAGAGCCTACCCTGTGCCAGGCATGGTGCTAAGTGCTCACATGGGGGAGGGGGACAGACAAACCCCATGTCTGCATAGGCATTTCAACCAGGGTCCCAGCTGTTGAACTATCGTTTTCCAAAGCAATGGAAATGTTCCAGTTAAGTGGGGGTCAAGCCGGGGCACCTGGGTGGCTCAGTCGGTTAAGCGTCTGACTTCGGCTCAGGTCACGATCTCACAGTTCATGAGTTCGAGCCCCACATTGGGTTTTGTGCTGACAGCTCAGATCCTGGAGCCTGTTTCAGATCCTGTGTCTCCCTCTCTCTCTGCCCCTCCCCTGCTTGCACTGTGTCTTTCTCTCTCTCTCAAAAATAAATAAACATTAAGTAAGTAAGTAAGTAAGTAAAAGGGAGTCAAGCTGGCCAGTCTGGATAATTTACCAGCATGACTACTAACAGTTACAGACCGAAGCCTGTTGGGTAAAATAGGGATCCATCATCCTACACCTTTCAGGCGGAGGGAAGACCAATGCAAACCCCGTGACTAGAATGAGTTTGGATGTTTGAGAAAAACTCGGGAAAAAGAGTTTATGTCTGAAAGAAAAAGGAAGTGCTAATGTCTTAATACGCGCCATCCAAGTCTGTACAAAGAGATGATCTAAAAGAAAATAGGAATATAAGTAGTTCATAGAGGAGAAAACACAATGGGAAGACAAAACAGGAAAAGATGTTCCGAAAATGAATTATCAGAGGGAATCAAATGAAAATTAGGGTGTTTCTTTTACCACCAAATTAGCAGTTTGGGCTATATTTTAATTAAACGCCTATTTTGACTTCACGGAAGTTTTTAATATTGTGTTGAAATTCTAGATGCCTTTACCTGGATTGTGCTATGTTTGTAAACATAGACACGTAGAGACAGAGACAAAGAGACAGGGGAGTGGGGTAGGAAATGAGGGAGGGAGAGAGGGAATTTACAAATATTATATTATAATTGGCAATAGTTTTAATAAATTGAAAACCAGACTATCAAAAGGCTGAAAAATTTACTTCCAAATATTTTTATGAAATACAAATTGTTAAAATATTTTTAGGTTAATCTGAGATATTTTTCAATATTTTTTAAATTTGGAGGATTTGGGAACCATGAGAATGCATTATTTGTTCATATAGATTACTAAAAAATATCTTATATATTTTTTAAAAATAAAAACAAACTGGGACGTCTGGGTGGCTCAGTCAGTTAAGCGTCCTACTTCAGCTCAAGTCGTGATCTCATGGTTAGTGGGTTCGAGCTCCACATTGGGCTCTGTGCTGACAGCTCAGAGTCTGGAGTCTGCTTCAGATTCTGTGTGTGTGTGTGTCTCTCTCTCTCTGTCTCTCTCTGCCCCTCCTGAACTCACACTCGCTCTCTCTCTCAAAAATAAATAAACATTAATAAAAATTAATTAATTAAATAAAATAAAAACAAACTGTTACAGCAAAAAAAAATAATACAGATACACTTTCTACAGCTGCACTTCTGGTATTTTATTTAAAATAATATCAACATATTTTCCCAAAAATAAATGCACAAAGATTTCATCAACCGATGTGCTAATAGCAAAAGTCTAGAAACAACCTGAGTGTTCACCAGGAATCGGGGCTAAAATACACCAGGGTAGTTTTGTTGACTGTTTCCTTTGCTGTGCAGAAGGTTTTAATCTTGAGGTCCCAATGGTTCATTTTTGCTTTTATTTCCTTTGCCTTCAGAGACATGTCAAGTAAGAAGTTGCTGAGGTCAAAGAGGTTGTGGAACTTGAGAAACACAACAGATGAACATAGCGGAAGGGAAGGCAAAATAAGAAAAAAAACAGAGAGGGAGGCACACCATGAGAGATTCTTAAATACAGAGGACAGACTGAGGGTGGATGGGAATAAGGGTTGGGAGAGGGGAAAATGGGGGATGGGCATCGAGGAGGGCACTTACTGGGATGAGCACTGGGTGCTGTGTGTAAGCAATGAATCACTGGGTTCTACTCCCGGAGCCAAGACCACACTGTATGTTAACCAAGTTGAGAATAAAGAAATAAACATACACCAGAGAATCCAAATGACAATAAGATACCACTTCACGCCCACCAGGGTGGCTACAATTTTTAAAAAAGAAACGAAAAATACTAAGTGTTAGCAAGGCTGTGGGGAAATTGGAACCCTTGTACATTAGTGCTGGAAACGTAGAATGCTGTGCGGCGGCCGTGGAGACAGAGTTTGACAGCTCCTCAAATGGTTAAACACAGAGACAGCGTGTTTAACCACCAATCCACCCGTAGGTATAGACCCAAAAGAACTGAAAACAGGTATTCAAACAAATAACGTGTACATGAATGATCATAACGACACTGTTCAATAGCCAAAAGGTGTAAATAACCCAAATGTGCATCGGGTGATCAATAAATAAACAGAGAGTGGCAAATCCATACTGTCAGAGGTGGAACTGTGTCCACCTCCCGCCAATTCATGTCGGGGTCCTAACCCCGGTACCTTAGAAGCTGACCTTATTTGGAAATAGGGCCATTGCAGATGTAATTAGTTAAGGTGAGGTCATGTTAGAGTAGGGTGGGTCTCTAACCCAAGAGGACTGGCATCCGTATAAAAAAGGGACATTTGGAGATAGATATACACACAGGAAGACACCACGTAAAGATGGTTGTACCTGCTGCCATGAGTGAGGAGCACCAGAGACTTCTGGAAAACCCCCAGCAGCTCAGAAGGGGCCTTGGAACAGCCTCAGATGGAACCAACCCTCCCTCATCCTGAGCTTGCACTTCTGGCCTCCAGAGTGCTGAGACAATAAATGTCTGTTATTTAAGCCATCAGTTTGTGATATTTCGTTATGGTGGCCCTAGGAAGCTGATACGTGTACAATAGGATATTGTATTTTTGAGAGAGAGAGAGACAGACAGACAGACAGACAGCTGGAACAGGGGAGGGGCAGATGGAGAGGGAAACATGGAATCCGAAGCAGGCTCCAGGCTCTGGGCTGTCAGCACAGCGTAGGTAAATCCATAGAGATAAAAAGCTGGTTCCTGCTGGCTTCGGGCTTTGGGGAGGACAGAATGGGGAGTAAACTACTTAAATGGGTTTGAGGATTTCTATTTTGATGATAAAAGTGCTTTTTGGAGCTAGATAGAGCAAGGGTTGTACAGTGTGTGAATATAAGAAACGCCACTGAATCTTTCACTTTAAAATGGCTCACTTCATGTTATGTGAATTGCACTTAAAGCACACACCCACACACTCACTATAGTAGGCTCCCGATTTCAAAGAAGACTGGTCATTTGGAAAAGGGTTGAAAAAGTCGGAGGGTATCCACATGTCCCAATATGTAGAAATGCACCGACTGTTTAAGAGCAAGGTTAAGCCAACTGGCTATTACGATACTACCAACGAACAGCCCGTGCCTGTGTGTGAGGATGTGGTCGTGCATCCATACACATACCCGTTTAGATACATTTATTCGGGGACGCCTCAGTGGCTCAGTCAGTTGAGCGTCCGACTTGGGCTCAGGTCACAATCTCACGGCTTGTGAGTTCGAGCCCCTCATTGGGCTCTGTGTTGACAGCTCAGAGCCTGGAACCTGCTTCGGATTCTGTGTCTCCCTCTCTCTCTGCCCCTCCCCCCCGCTCACGCTCTGTCTCTTTCTCTCTTTCTCTCTCAAAACTAAATAAGCATTAAATGAATAAATAAATAAATAAATAAATAAATAAAATCAGAAGAGTCTTGAGCGAACACCCCACGTTGTTCCAAAGATGCATTTTGTCCCCTGTTCAAGTAAGCCAATGAACGGTATATAAACAAACCCCCAAGAATTAGAAATTAGTATTTATCACTTGCCACGGCAGTGTCATCTGTGAACTCTCTCCCAGGCAGGAGCCAAGCCATCAGCTTTATGGTGTCATCAGCTTCCTGGTTACACGTCAGGAAGGTTCTGCAGGCTCTGGCTGTAAACCACATGGGACCCCTCGCTGAAGAGTGAGTGTGAGGTGAATATTCCTTCCATCTGGCCACTCCAAAGCCTTTTAATTACCAGGAGCCACACTGCAGGACTGACAAAGGAGCCCCAGTCAAGAGGTTCTGGCTCCCAGTGTGCATTGTGTGGTCAAACTAAAACTGCCCATCTCTGCCACAAGGTGTGGTGTTAGCTCTGAGGAGCAAGGCGGAACACAGCAGGAGCGATGGCCACTGTCGGCAGAGATGACCCCGTTGTCCCAGGCAATCCACCCGGCCACGGAGAGCACCACTGTGCCATGTCTGAGTGCTGGGCTCACTGTTCCGGTCGGAAATGGGCAGTCACGGACCTCATAGGCCACACGGAGAGCCAGAATCCTGGCCCTGGGGCCTGGGATTCCAGTGTACTCTTTCTCATTTGTTTTTTAGACATTTATCTCATCTCATCTCATCTCATCTCATCTCATCTCATCTCATCTCTTCTCATCTCAGAGAGACAGCAAGAGCAGGGTAGAGGGGCAGAAGGTGAGGGAGAGAGAATCTGAAGCAGGGTCCACACTCAATCCCAGGACTCTGGGGTCATGACCTGAGCTGAAATCCAGAGTCGGACTCACAAGCGACCGAGCCCCCCAGGAGCCCCCAGTGTACTCTCTTTCCGCCCATGATTCCGGTGGGTACGAGGCCCTGTTCTAAGAACTTCGGTTTGCCCAAGCCTCCCAGCCCTTTCTAAACTTCTGGTCTGCCGTAATTGCTTTCTGGTTAAATAATAACTAATTACTGCTTATTGTCCCCTCCCTATGTGCCTGACCTCCCGTGAGGTGAGCGGTGCTGATGAGGGGGTGATGCGTGAGGAAGGAATGTGATGTCAAGGTTAGTGAGCGGAGATGAAAGCAGTTACTCAACCCTGGGCACCTGCCTACGTCAGCTGGGTCCTGAGAAGAGGAACAGAAAGTGGGGTGGGGGACATTCATGGAAGTACAAGATGGAGTGCAAGCAGGGTGGTGGCTCAGCCGACATGAGGGCTGGGGACAGAGGTGACGTCAGCCCCCCAGAGCCCAGTGGACTTGACTTTGGGCTGAGCCGCTCCACCGAGACCCCACGCCCGGGCCTGAAGCTGACAATGGTCTCCTCAGTCGAGTCCCCGACAAAGTCAGCGGACGCTGGGGGCTCTGTGGCAAGGGAACAAGTGACGCCATACAAAGAAACTCCGAGGCTCCTGCTGGCAACGCTCGGTGTCCCTGTGGGCGGTCATGTGGTGCTGCGTCTGTCTCTGCTCTCTGTCCACGCTCGTCCGCTCGCCGGGGCCCCGCTTGAAGGGGTGGCTGCTGGCACTCTGGGGGCTCTTGTGAAACCCACTCTGGGGGCTCTTGTGAAACCCAAGCCCGAGACAGACGCTGCCCGGCGAGTCTGCTGTGTCCCTGCACCCTTTCGGCTCACAGGGCGGGAAAAACAGGCATCTAGAAACACGTCCTCACAGACTGAGGCGTCAAGATGCCATGTCACAGATGAAGAGGCACAGAGAGGTTACCCCGGCCACCGTCACCCAGGAAGGAGGCAGCAGGGCTGGGGCACTACAGGACGCATGCTCTTAGCAAGCAGCTTATCTCAAGCAACAATGACAGCAAGTGCGTCCAGACTGTTGTAAGACAGGCCCCGTTCTTAGCTCATTAACATATGACCCCATTTCCCGACAGGCTTCTGAGGGGACTGTGGTTGTCACAGCACTCTGAACCGTTTCACAGATGTGGAATTAAACCACCTGCCCAGCGGCGCACGCGGCCCCTTAGGGAAGAAGTTTGACACTGGAAGATTAAGGGCTCAGCCCTGCAGCGACAGTGAAGGTAGGTATTTCTGTCTTTATGAGTCACTCCCTGGCACAGTCTACCCGGGAGGGTCTCCAGGACTCTGTGGTGTGATCAGCCCTGCCCCAGCCTTCCAGATCCTTCCATGTGCAGTGATCCTGGAGCTCACCACCCACACAAGCACAAGAAGTCCTCTGCACAGAGAGGACACTTACGAATCTGTCCTGGCCCGTTCCTGCCACTGCCCTGCTCACAACCGTGTCGGACAGCCGGCAGCGGGTCAGGACAGAGGGCATGCGCTCCCCGGAGGATGTCCTGTGCCTTCGTGTTCCTGGGCCATCAGCAGCACCGACAGGACCTGGGGTCGTGCCTCTTCTCCCTCTGCTGTGTGGCCTCTCTCCTGCCCACACCCTTAGTTAGGTGTCAGGTTGGTGGGATTTTCAGTGACCATGCTCCCTCTTCCTTCTTTCCATTCCTTTTCCAACAGTGTGTCCCAAAGCCGCACTGAGACCATCTGGGCTGTCCCTTGTGATGACTGCACTTTCCATGGGGCTTACGCTGGCTTTCGCCGGGGCAGGGCAGGGGGCCCTCCTGGGGGCCGCTCCCCTCTTCTTCTATAGCTGCGTTCCAGGCAGGAAAGATGCTCTTGCCGTTGTCCCCAGGCCACCCACCCCACCCCCTCCGAGTGCAGGAAACCCCGCCTAGTGCTCACAGGTCATCACTAACATTTGATGCCTTGGCTGCCTTGCTCAGCCCTGAATGGAAGGACTTTTGCATATAAAGTGCTTATGGGTAAGGATTTGGCCATTATCTCCTTACATTGCACAGCCAAAGAAGTACAATCCTATCATCTCTGTGCCTTGTTTTACTTTTTGCCTGCAATGATTTTACAGTAAATTAATCATAATCTGCTGTAATCTATTTATAAAATGGGAGAAATGAATTATAACAATGGAGAATACATAGAACCTGCCTCTTACGTATCCTTCGAAGGGAGGCTTTGTCATCCAATGAAGACATTAACATAATCTCATTACATTTATTGCTGACAAGGATAAACTATCCGGAAGAAAACCTGTCTAAGCGGGAGCCCAGTAATAGAAGTCGCTGCCGGGAGAGTAAGCATAGACGTTGCAGGCACGGATCTGACAGGCCGGTGGCTGCTCTCGCCGAAGTCAAATATTGGAAGTTTGTGGTGGCTCCTTCTTTTTACTCCGCTCTCTCATTCTCTATGGATTATCTTCATGGTGTCTTTGGAAAATCAATCCCTGCTTGACTGAGAACAGGGTTGTGTTGCTGGAGGGGGCGGGGGGAGGGCGGCTGCCTTTCACTTTGTACCTGATTTTAAAAGGATGAGTGGGGGAGCACCAGGGAGGCTCGGAAGGTTACGCGTGCGACTTCGGCTCAGGTCATGATCTCGTGGTTCGTGGGTTCGAGCCTCTCTGACAGCTCAGAGCCTACAGAGCCTGCTTCGGATTCTGTGTCTCCGTCACTCTCTGCCCCCCCCTCCCTCGCTCATGTTCTGTCTGTCTCTCAAAAATAATAAACATCAAAAAAGATGCCGCGCTTTCAAAGGATGAGGCTGGGCACTTCTCATCCGAGGGGAGAGGGAGCACCGAGCTCCGTATCAGAAGCACGGGGCGGCCTTGGGCAAACGTGTCCACGGTCCACGGGGTCTCCCCAGCTGTGCCCCTGAAGACCACCGTGACCTGAGATATAAAACATAACAGGTGACTGACATCAGATCTCCTGTCCAGAATCATGGAGATGACAGTATTTGCCACCCACACTCCCCCTGAGGATACAGGAGGAATTAACAAGACAGTTTGTGCAATGGCGGTTCCTTCCATGGCTCGGGGCAATGCTGCTTAAAACAGAAGAACTGGTGCCAGACATTGCCAGGGCCCCATCCATGCTGTGCTCGCTCCGGGTTATGGCTCTACCCTTAGTTGTGCTAATCTCTGGGAACATAGGGGAGAAATGGCCCGTCTTTTCCCATCCCGATGAGAAGCCATTTGCACAAGATCAATGAGTTCTGCTGAGCCAAAACAGTACCGAGATGCACCAAATAAGCCTTCTTTGGAGGGTCCTTAAATAGCCTGAGTTTGTGTTCTGAGAAGGCACTGGTCTGCCTTGGTCTCCCCTGTCCCACACATGTCCCCTACTGTGCGTCAGAATGAGGGACTTTAGAAAAAGAGAAAGAGAGGGCTTTCGTCCATCCAGTCTGGCCGGTGCAGGGCAGCCAATCGTGACAAGCACAGAATCCAGGTAAAAACACTGTACTCACAACTTCACAGAGTCCCCTGTCCCCTCGCCTACCTTTCCGCCAGGACAAGCCTCTATTTTAGAGGAAATAGGGAGCCACCACTGGGAAAGATTATTGATTTTTGGTTTAGTGATTTGTTAACTATTGGGCTCTTTAGGTGTTTCGGGGCAGAGAGAAACATAAATGTCTGATGAAATGATCATGGAGCCCAGTCTACAGGAGAGGAAAAGGTGGGGAGCGGACCAGATACGCAGGCGCATACAGGGTTCTCTGTGCCCCTGATGTCACAAGCTCTCCCGCCTTTGGGGAAAAGAGAATCAGAATCCCTGGGAGGAGGCATAGGAACTCCAAGCCCCAAGTTTTCCAACTGGAAGGGAAATGGCACGTGCTCATACCTCCAGCCACAGAAATTCTAATTTACAAGTCAGCAGGTCCCGCTGAGGCAGACCATATACATCCCCAGGCGCAGTGAGTTTGCAGTGATCCCCTCTGGTCTTATGCCTTATCTCGAGGCGACATGCCTGATTACCGAGGACTTTCTCCAGGTCAGGTGCCACATGGAGTGCTCGGTTCACGCTGTCTCATGCGTGCATTGTGGAGACCCGGACGCAGAGATGCGTGGCTCACAAGGACTGTAGTGGGGGTTGAATCGGACCCATGTGATCCTAACAACCAAATAGACTCTTTCAGACTGCCTGTAGATGGATGGCGAGGCGGGCTCAGGTTGTTTGCTTCCTCTGAGATCAGGAGCTGCAACCTTCTTCCTTCATCAGCTTCTGCTGTCTGTCCGAGTTTCTGCCCTGACTATTGGCACCTTACACTTCCGACCTCAATCAACCCCTTCCTCTTATAATGAGGTCCCAAGTCTCACCAACGTTCTCCAAGGTTATATTTGCACTAATTTACTGAGGTCAGTTCTCCTTATGAGGGTGGTATTTATTAGTATGATTTTTTTTCCCCTGAGAAGAACTTTATGGTTAACTCTAATTAGAAAGAAATACATGCTTATTGTAAAAAAAATTTTTGGAAAATATACACAAAGAATAAAGAGAATAAAATTCACACACACATACATACAGTCTCATGTTCACATACACACACACACACACACACACACACACTAGTACTCACTTAAACACACCCACGTGCACTCTCACACTCATATCCACACTCATACAGTGACACACACATACACACTCAGGCATAGTTATGAACGGGATCATGTCATAATCTTGTGTTGGTGTCGGTCTTTAGTCCATTCTTTCTTTTTTTGTAAATTCTTTTAATCTTTATTTATTTTTGAGAGAAAGAGAGAGACAGAGTGCAAGCAAGGGAGAGGCAGAGACAGAGGGAGACACAGAATCAGAGGCAGGCTCCAGGCTTCAAGCTATCAGCACAGAGCCTGACACAGGGCTCAAACTCACAAACGGTGAGTTCATGACCTGAGCCAAAAGCAGGAGTCAGATGTTCAACCGACCGAGCCGCCCAGGCACCCCTCTACTGAAAAGAGCATTAGCCCTATTCCTCTAAGACAGTGATATACTGCAAATGTTTCCCCTGGTTTTTCGAGCATTTTCTGATTTGTTTATGGCGAGGCTCTCGCTTCTAGTCTGGATGGAGTACCGGGCACTGGATTGACTGTCCAGCCTGAGGGGAAGAGTATATTAAGAACGGTTTTTAAATCCTGGACCTGAGGCAACCCAGAGCGGGGACGTCCATGAAACAGAACGTAAACGGGGTGAGCCCTGCGATGGCTCAGTTTCTGCACCGAGACGGTAGTGCAGGGTGGGGACCCAGGCAGAGCCCTAGCCAGGGAGACTGGGGAGCTCAAGCAAGCCAGGACTGCTGGAGTTTGTGGGCAGCACACCGCGGAGGGCAGAACTGGAGGTCTGCAGAGGGCCGGCTCCGTCAGTCGAAGAGCGATCAGCACTTGTGTGTGAGGAAACTACCAGAAAGAAAGGGCAAAGGATCTACAGGATCCGGGAAAACACACCCAGGTCTCTCACAGGCTGGGTACCAGCCAGAGGGGGACATCTCATCGTTCACGGGACATCTGTCAGAGCACTGAGAAGGGCCACGCTAAGCACAGGGGAGGGAAATCAACCCCGGACGAAGCGTCGTGCTGGTCGCAACGAAGTCAGCTTCTAGGCAAGCCCCCGAAAGGGACACGCTGGGCCTGGCTACCTCTATGTCTCCAAGAACACGGGTCAAGAGTACTTACAAGGAGGCAAAACGAGCCAGCACCCAAGGTGAAATTTCCACCTGGCATCCAATCAAAAACCAGCAAGCCTGCAAAGAAGTAGGACAATACAAATCGCGAGGAGAGAAGTCAGCCAGAAAGGCACAGATAACAGAGTAGGTAGACACAGATAGTCGGGGTAGTTGTGTGACTGTGCACCATATGGCTGGAGCCTAAGGGAATGATTGAGCAAGTTGAGGAGAGGCAGGAAGTTATTAAAAACACCCCAATCAAGCCTCTGAATATTTTCCAACGTTGATGAAAACCGCAAACCCACAGATCCAAGAAGCAAATTTTAAAAGCAGCCAGAGGGAATAAGACACTTTATGTACAGAGGCACAACAACAAAAAAGGCTGACAGATTTCCTTTCAGAAACTGCAAAGTGGAAAGCAGAGGGAAGCATCTTTCAAGTTCTAAAAGAAAATTGTCAACTTCGAATTCTTTACTCCCTGGAAACACCTTGCAAAAATTGTGGAGAAATAAGGGCTTTTTCAGATACACACACCCTGAATGAAGGCATCACCAGAAAACTCACACTGCAAGAAACGTTGTCCTTCAAGCAAAGAAAAACGAGGCCACCTGGGAACCTGGGTCTACACAAAGGCACGAACATCAGAAATGGTAATGACATGGGTAAATACAACGATTATTTTCTTATTTATTAGTTACGTCTCTCAACAAGATAACTGATTACTTAAAGGAAAAGTGGGTACAGTGTACTGTGGGGGTTATAACATTATGTAGACGTAAAATCTATCCAAAGAC
Source organism: Panthera uncia (assembly GCF_023721935.1). Classification (NCBI taxonomy): domain Eukaryota; kingdom Metazoa; phylum Chordata; class Mammalia; order Carnivora; family Felidae; genus Panthera; species Panthera uncia. The sequence goes on from NW_026057577.1 coordinate 148,412,230, forward strand.
AGCTCAGACTCCAGTAGAGGAGAGACCGAAGGGTTCTGTGTAAGGCAGTGCAGGGTTACTTCAACTTTGACTTGAGGTAAGCTATGTTCCTTTCTCTTTTCGTTCTTGCCTCATTTCAAATTAAGCAAATATTTCATTATGTTTTCCTCTAGTGTCGTGTCAGTTACATATTCTTTTAGCCACAACCCAAAGGCTAAACTAGGCATGCCTGGCTTACATAATTTAATTCAGATCATTATTGTCACTGCTTTCCTGGTATGGGAATTCAGGGCTAAGAATTTAGCGATCCGCTCACTTTCCCAACATTCCGTGTTATTGCTGTCCTGCGTTTCGATTACACGTGGGTTTTATCCCATCAGATTGCATTATTCTCAATTATACCATCGATATCCATTTATATGTTTATTACTCTCCTAATTCACCCTTACTATTCTTCTGCATTTCTTTCTGAGCTTCCCAGCTTCCATCTGTGATGAGTGTCCTTCTCTGTGAAGAATTGCCTTTAGAATTTCTTCTAGTGAATATCTGCAGGTAATTACTTCTCTTTGTTCTGTTGACATGAACGTATATTTACTTGGCCTCCTTTTTAAAGGGTGTGGTCGCCTGGTAGATGATTCTATGTTGGCATTTTATTTCAGCACTTCCAAGATACAGATGTATTTCCATTGTCTTCTGGCTCCAAATACTCCCGTTGAAAGTCAGCTTTTAGTTGTACTGTTGTTCCTGTGAAGGTGTCTTATTTTTCCCTTCTGGCAGCTTGTTACATCCTGTCCTTGCCTTTTTTTTTTTTTTTTTTCCTTAACTATGATACATCCAGATGTTTGGTTGTTTTGTTTCTTTTGCTTTGGTTTTCATTTTGATGTTTTGGTGGAGATTCTTAAATCTGTGGGCTGGTGTATTTTATCAGTTTGAGAACAAATAATGCTTCCTCCCCTTTTACAAATGCTTTTCTGGGATCTCAATTATATATTGAATAAATACTTAAAAAATTGTTATAGTCCTCTTGTGCTCTTTCCTGCATTTTATGTTTTTTCCTCCCTTTCTAGCAATCATTTTAAGATACCTTTTGCTTTTGTTGTTCCCAAACCAGCAATAACACTTAAATGTAGAGATACGTATGGAGTTTGAGTGTCTCCATTCAAGCACACGATCTTCTACTGGTGGTTAAATGAAGTGCCTCCCTCCCTTCGTCTCCTTTTCTGTTGGGGAAGGCATTGGTGCGTCATATGTTTCTGTGCCCCCCGTGTCTTTCTATGAATCTTTGTGTCACCTCTTGCTCCCTCTGCTCCCTGGAAGTAATTTTCAGTATTTCCCCACCCAGCTGGGCTTCCTCCCCTAGACCATGTCTCCCTTCTTCTCTTTCGACAAAGCATCAGGACAGGTTCCAGGGTTCGTGTCCTGAATCTGGCCGTTTATGTGAAGTCTGTAGCATTCCTATATTCTAAGTATACCATAGGCATGTGTTATGAGTGATGTTGTTTGATTTTCTTGTGGAATTGTATTATTTTATTTGTTTTTGTTTTTTGTTTTTTGAGAGAGAGAGAGATGGAGAGGGACAGAGAGAGAGGGAGAGAGAGAAAAGACAGAGCATGGGTTGGTGGGGGGGGGGGGGGGCAGAAAGAGAGGGAGACACAGAATCCAAAGCGGGCTCCGGGCTCTGAGTTTTCAACATGGAGTCCCACGCAGGGCTCAAACTCACAAACCATCTGCGCTGAAGTCGGACACTCAACCGACTGAGCCACCCAGGTGCCCCAGTGTTATTCTGTCTGAAAATGTATGGACAGATTTGGATTTCCCTGCCACCAACCTTCTATGGGCTCTCTTCAACCAGACATTCAAGGTGGTGGTTGGGATTTATATCAAATAGAAATATCTAAACTTATTTATGTGCAAATATTCCTTTTATAAAGTATTGCTGTTTCATTCTTCTGATTGTTACTATGTTTTTGATCTCAAAAGAACATGCATCCTTCTCCCTCAAAACTCTCTAGTCAAGGGCGAGTCACTGGTCAACAGCCTGTGTTTTATGTGCCCTTTTCTCAAACACAACTCCCTATACATGATCCACACCTCAGACTCAGGTATGTATTCTAATCTCAATTTGTGGAACAGCTTGTTTAAATGCTAATTCTTGGGCTGTATCTCCAGAGATTATGATTCAGGGAGGCTGTTGTGGGGGCCGAGAATGTCTGAATTTCTAATGAGCATCCCACATGATTCTGACTCAGGCAGCCCTGGGACCATCTTTCTAAAAGCAACTGACACGGACGTAATTCATGGGCCCATCATCAGGGAGGGAAGATCCCAGCTGGATGAGATTTGGGCCGGGGCTGCTGAGAAAATCTCACGGCAGTGGGAGCCAGGGCACCAAATAGGCAAGAAGGCTGAGGGCATCGACGAGGAGCTATATGTTCAGAAGCATAATTTTGCAGACACCTAGTTCTCCAAGGAACATAGGCAGGTTCTTTATATATATCTTTACAACATATCATCTCTTTTCTTGAAGGTCATAACCCATGGTTGAAAGACACTCACCCAGAACCCAGGTATAACGCTGATAACAGGTGGGCCTAGACACAGGAGAAACAATAGGAGAAAATCACTAAATCAGAGACTGTGGATTAGAACAGAGTTAATATCAAGTCCAGTCAAGTTCTCCTGATTAGCAAGGTTTGGTCAGAAGCCAAGAATGTCCTTGAGACCCAGGACAGAAGAGACTCCCTCTGTAGCTGCAGAGAGAATGCCCAAGGAGGACATGATAGCTTTCTCTAGAAATAAAGAAAGAATTCTTTCTAACCCATTTGTCTTTGCAAAAGGATGGTCCTTTCATAACCTTCTGGTATTGCCATTAAACTTCAAAACAGGAATGACCAAAAATGTTTGTGTAGAGATAGGAAGTGTCAGAAAAAAAAACAACAAAAAACAAAAACAAACAAAATGGGCTGGTGATCTTGAGTGGGGGAAACACCTTGTGAGTAAAAATACTCCTCCTTGGAGAGCAAAGAATTCCATGCCTTCCTTTCTTATTCCACAGAAATGAAATCTGTGTGGGTCGGCCAGATGTTCCAGTTTTCCAAGCTCCTGCCTCTAGACCCTGAGCCTGTTATTATCAGTGCAGTGTGTCTGAAACTTTCTGTCCACTCTACACAGTTCCATTAGTGAGTGTGCTAATTTCACTTATCCATTGGAGATTGCAAAGCATTGCCTAAGACCAGGGTCTTGCCTACTAGGCATGGGATGGGGGGCTTAACAGTTTTGCGGATGGTTAATAAAACCAATAGCCCTTAAACGGCACTGCTACTATCTGGGGAAAAAATTACAAAAAAAGTACCTTCATTGGCAGTTGATGAAAATCTCTCAAGCTTTTGCCATTTATGTGTAATGTGAAGTGTGCTTGCTAAATCAATCAGGGTCTTTTAAAGAGAAATGAAGGAATTATGCCCACGTTATTTGAACACATTTGTAAAACAGCTCATGGACCTCTGTTTGTTCATTCACTTTACCAAGAAGTTAAATTTTACATAGCTCTTAGGTTTGGGGGAAAGTTTTCACCTTAGAACTGAATTTCCTAAGTTCCAGGAACAATTTTGATTTAACTGAAATTAGCTTTTATTGCATTACGATGTCACCTTTGGTCTTCCCTTGGTCATTTCTCTCCGGGATTTGATTCACTTTCTTTACAAAGGAACTTTTCTCTAAAAAAAAAAAAAAAAAAAAAAAAAAAAAAAAAAAAAAAAACCCAAACCAACAAAAAACGAAACAAAACAAAACAAAAAAACAGGGTCAAAATTTTCGATCAGTAGGAAAATCTAAACTTTACTTAATTGTACCCCGGCTATTGTTACAGCTTGGTGATAGAATGAAAAAACAGCAGAGTTAGTTATTTATAGTGCAAAAATCTCAGCATGCTCTGAATATTTTAATGAGTTACTCCTCCCAGAGGCAGTATAAGATTGTATTTTCTTTTTGATGCTTCAAATACAGAAAAGGGCAGTGTGTCCCAGGGAGGACAAGAGACCTGAGCCCAAATCCGGGGGACCCGCGTTCACAGTTCTTCATCTCTGAGTCTTGAGATTAACTTCCTGGCATGTTGGTTCCTGGAGAAGATAATAGCTCTGAACGTTGTCACTGTTCAAGACAAATTGGGCCCAGCTTAGTCCCAATTTCAGCTATAAAAAGCTGACAGCAAGCAGTATTTGTATGTGGTTAACTAGTAATTTTCGTAATGCTGCTTTGCATTGCTATTCAGGGCGCTATAATTAATACCATTGTGGTATATTAGTTTTAACTCATATCTCACTTCAAGCAAAAACTTGGCAGCCATATTAGGAGTATAAAAATAAGGAAAGGGATAGACTATTTTTAGAATGCCAAGAAATTTTAAATCAAATTCTGGAATGATTATGTAAAATATGTGGCAGCAGTCAAGACCACCAGAGCATTATGAGCTCAGGGAGTCATTGCCCGCATACCTGAGCTCACTTGGAGGCCAAGACCAGTGAAAACAACCTGGGACAACAGCACGTAGACTAGACTTGTCTATGAGGGATACAGTTTCGCAGACTGTCCAGATGAGCCCTGGGGGAGGTCCCTGAAAGGCCACTATTACCCAAAGACACAGGGTGTGTAGTGGGAGGAAGCGTGCACATTACTTAGTGAGCAATTTTCCACATCATCTGTCTTTTTACATAAGGAAAATGGAACATGGAAAGGTTAAATGAATTATTAAAGTATATAGGTGGGCATGTGATTGGCTGGGATGGAATCACCTAAAGCAACACCTGACACATGGTAGGCACTCAAAAATTATTGATGGAATGATTGGGTAGGAAATAAGTCCAGAAAGCTCTAGAAAGACTGACTGGGTCTTTGTTATTTTCTGGAATGAGCGAAAGGTTAGCCTCTCGTGGATTAGGCTAAGATTAAGGTAGGTTCTAAGGACAGCCCAGTATCCAACTATGTCCAGATGCTCTTTGGTGGGGACCCAGATGTAGGCACAAACACAAAATTGGTATCTATCTCCTTGGGTTTTTCCCAGGAACCATTGCTACTCCTAAAAATGTGCCAGAGGAGAGTAGGAGAGAGGATGGGAGGGAGGGAAGGAGAGAGAGAGAATCATTCATTTGGCCTTCCACATTGCTCTGGCCAGCTGCATGCAGGCTTGTTGGGATGCCTGGCTGCCGTTCTTAGCTGAGCCCTGTCCTAAATGTGATGTATGCTAAAATGGAGTAAAAATGAGAGACCGGAGCATTTTCATTTATGAAACCCAAGCACTCTTAAGAAGAAAGCATTTCTTTGTATCCACGGCAAAACGCATCTTACCTAAACAACAGCCAAGCTTCATGTTTCTCTTGGCCAGATGGATTTTATGTAGCATCTGTGGATAATTCTGTTAGTAGATATCGACCCCTCCATCTGGATGAAGCTTAATTATTACCAAATCTAGTTACAGAATGATAGAAAGACAAAGAGGACCAAAGGGAGAAAGGGAATAGTTCACGTCGCACATTTTTGAATTTCATTTTTTTTTCAATAACGATATGGCTCAGTAAGAAAATAAAACCAGATTCAAACCAGGTGGGTTAAGCGGAAGAGTCTTGAAACTAAACACAACATGACTTCTTCTTCCAAAGAACAACGTGTTATCTCTGAAGCAGGTGGTATATTTGGTTGAGATTCTAGCATCCTCCATGTGTGTCCAGAATGCATGAGACTCTTTCTGAACCCGTACTAAAAGATATTTTGTTTTTCAATGTGAAAAAGCTTTCTCTCTTTTTTTTTTTTTGTTTTGTTTTTCTAAGCCAGGAATAAGTTCCCAAACCCTCAGTCGTGCCCGTTGTTGGAATACATTTTCTTCACACACACAAACACATGCACACACACATGCACACACTTCATTTACTTCATCTGATCAACCTTGCTGGTATTGACCTTTGGGGTCCAAGATCTCTTTGTCGTGGGGATGTCCTGTGCCTTGTAGAATGTTTACCAGCACCTGTTTCCCTGCCCACTGTGTGCCAGGATCACCCTGCAGTTGTGACACCAAAAGTGTCTCCAAGCTCTGCCAGCTGCCTCTGGGTGGCCAAGTCTAGTCTGGCTGAGCACCCTTGCTCTAAACCAATGTTTGTAACAAGAGATCATTTAGATTCAAGCTCTCCCTCTGCTCCTGGGGAAACCTAAGGCCCCAAAGTCCCCGCTGTGTCCGTGTCCCCCGCCCCAATGGCAGAGGGTTATCTCCAGCCCATTACGCAAACTTCTGGCCCATGACTTCGTCCACCATGTTATTACTAGAGTGATTCGTCACAGGCTGCTCCTCCTTTTCCTCAAAGGTAAATCTCCAGAGGCCAACACTATATAAGAAATCATCGTATTTGAGTTGATGTGATCAGTGCTGTCATTCACCAAGAGCCACTGCCTTGATTCGGCCCCAGTACCGTGGGCCACGCGTTTACTGATAAACATATTCATAAATGTGTTCTCACCACAGCATGCCGTGCAAAGCTGGTTACCCCAGATGCCAACAAAACTGAGGATCAGAAAGGGGAGTAACTTGCCCAAGGGAACACAGGTCACAAATCCGAGCCAGACATCGAGGCTGCGTTCCAATGTCAAACCCTTGCTTTGTTGTGCGTGTCGTGATGGTAAATGCTGTTATCTGTCCCAAGCCCTGCAGAGAGGGCCCTGGGCGGCACCCCTGGAATGCAGGCACTCCGGGAGCCCTGAGCTTTAGAGCCCAGAGCAGAGCTTCAACTGGTGGTATTTTTCCTGCATTCGTCCCTATGCTCCTTGTTGGGCTCAGACTTCTACTGCCTTAGAGAAGGTCGTTTTGATTTCGGGTACCCCCTTTCCTCCATATTCTATGCTCCTTAGAGGATTGTTGAGTACCCACTGATAACTGACAGGTGGAATCCCCCAAGCCCCCCATATGTGCTGGGGAGGCAGGCATGACTGGGAAACCCAGGGGGCCTAGCTGCCCTTGAACTGCCCACCCCCATGGCCCTGCAGGGAGAGAGACACAGGGTCAGGAGCTCAGGTCCCGGTGGCTCAGGGTCACAGGGAAACCCCAGGTTAAGGAGGGCTCCTCATTCTGCCTCCAGTCTGCGGCATGCAGCATTGTCTCTCAGTCCTTTTTGCCAGCCACTTAAAAAAAGAGAAGGAAAACTTTGCTGTTTTCCAGCTCTCTCCCGGGAGGCGCAGAGCCAGGCCCTATATGGTGGAAAATAAACTCCCACACAAAGCATATGCTGTGTCTTCCTGTGGCGGCTGCGGGGCTTTGTTTTGACAGTGTGCACACCAGGGAGAGAAAGAGCGAGCAGGGCAGAGCAGCGGGGTGCCTGGGGGACACTTTCCAAAGAGCCTGGACCACCCCACCCTGCGCTTCACCTCCCTGAGGGTGGGAAGGCCCTGCTGTCATCCCAGTGTCGGGGGCAGGGGGTGGTGAGTGCACCCCTCACCCTTGCTTTCAGGGGATGCTTCAAGATGCTCTCTCTCTGTCTCTCTCTTTCTCTCTCTCTCTCTCTCACATACACACACACACACACACACACACACACACACACACACACTCCTAGATACTATATCACAGTACACATGCCCTGCCCCTTGCCTGTTTAGGCAAAACTTTGAACCAACGACTAATGACCAAAGCATATCACACACATGTGCACCAAGATACACAAGACTAATAAAAAAGGAGCCAGGAACCAATGTGAGGAGAAGCCGTGCAGGTCTTCTGAAAACAGTAAGACAGAACCAGACCCATGGCCTCTGCTGTCATGGGGGCTGGAGGGGGAGATCTGCCCGACTCCCTCATCACGTGGCCCTGGACACTTGGTGATTCTGGGTCCCAGGAGATGTTGTGAACCAGAAGGCAGGAACTGCTCACTGGGATTTCTCCCCAGTGGATGCTTCCAACAGTCCGATCACAACTTTTAATTCCTTTCATGAGCAAAAAAAAAAAAAAAAAACACCTTCTTGTTTATGTGTCGGCATGAACTAGGAAAGAAAGGTCCATGGCCAACGCTGTGTCCAAACAGGTGTCACTGTTCAGGAAAATGAGCACATAACCCCAGGTCTAATGTTCAGGTGAGAGATCCAGGGTGATCTCTTCCTTTCCCCTCTGATTCATCCGCTGATGTTTCAAGGTACGCTCCCTTCTTACATGACGGGTTTGCTCATATAAATGGCAGAGGTGGGCGGAGGGAAACAGAATAATGGGAGTTTAAAAATACAGTGTGACAAAATTATCGTGTAAGTCAAAAATGTGTCTGGGTGTAATTTAGGAGGAGAGTTTCACTTATACACACATTTCCAAAGTGCCTCTATCTTTAGACTGTCTTCACTGTGAAATGAAGCACCCTGGGTCCCCCAAGCATTGTTAAATACAAACATTCCTACAAAACTGAGAAAGTCACCATGGCCCATACTTGGGGAGAAGGGAAATCCCCCCAGAAGTGCCTTTCAAGGCTTCTCACCACCGAGTAGGACTCACTAAAATGACAGAAACAGAGAAACTCAAAATGAGTTTCGCATGCAGGTGAGAGAATGGGCTGGGTGAACTTCGATGCAAGATGGGGCTCAAGGGAAAATGTGGGTGATGTCCCTGCCCTCTCTCTTGGTGGGTTAGGGCTCTGAGCATCCCTGTCCCCCTGGCTTGTTCCACAGCAAATGCATGCCACCCAAGCTTCCCGGCCCTCCGTGCTGCTCAGCAACCTTTAATCCACCCTGTACCGAATTTCTAGAACACTGTTCCCATGGATGCTGTGTACATCACCCTCCCGTACCCTCCCTACCCCCATCCACTATGGCCTCATCCTCCAACAGACTTGGGAGCTACTCCAAAGGAGCATTGGTAGGAATTGTCTTGCTTCTCTTCAGCTGTAAACACAATTCTGTTCCCATCATCCTTCCTTTTCACCCATCTGGTTCCCTCTCTGCAAAGTCAAGTCCATCCTTCTAGGACTTGATCCAGCCAATTGTCCTCTTTCTCTCTTTGGTATTTTCATCCTCTCTCTTAACAAAGAATTGATTCTCTTGCTTTGCAAATACGCTCAAGTCTTCACATCTTTTGAGTCAAAATCCACTCTCTCATCTTTGCCATGGTCCTTGAGTTTTACCAGAAGCGGTTTATCACCAGCTGAAAGCTCTCTCCTTGACCCCACCTGCTGGCCCAGCCTCATCTTCATCCTCACGTTTAGTTACAAGAGTATGGGTCAGCCATGGTCCAGTTGAGAGAACAGCAAGAATGACAGTTATCTTAGCAGTGAGAATTGAATACGGGGAATTGATGATTAGGTTCTGGGGGCTGTGAAGGCAGACAGTCACCGTGGTGGTGACTGTAGAGTCAGCCAGCACTCCCCAGGGCTTCAGAAACAGAAGGAAGAAGGTGACCTTAGTAGGTCTCTGGGGAAAGGGTAACTGGTACCACAGAACCTTGGAAGGAGACTCATGGCTTGGATTATGGGAGAAACTGGAAAGTGAGTTCAACTGCATGCATGCACGAGTGCAGGTTGCTTGTGAGAATATCAGCACAGACACATAACAAACCCTTCCTCCTCTTCCAGCCCTCCAGTCTGCTTCTTGTCCTCTGGGCAGAGCCCGAGAGGGAGCACCCAGCACAGAAGAAATGTTTACAGAGGAAGAAGGTGGTTTTGAAGCCGAGGACAACAGCTCCATCACAGTCCACACTTTGCCTACTTCTTGGCTTCCATACACACCCTTTTTCATACCCCTGAACCTGGATACGCACCACTGACAACTTATGCCTTCTCCCAACAGAACCGAAATATCCTCCACTCAAGTGAAGACCCTCTTTCCCAAAAGAGGAAGATACAAAATCCCACAAGTATTTCATTTTTCTCTGGGTGCCAGCCATGCAGACATCTCTGGGAAATTAGAATTATTCAAATTCTGCTTGAGTCCTACCTGAATATCCTCTTACCTAAAGACTGAATTGATTAATGATTAATCAACTGATTAATGAACTGATCAGTTGGAAAATGAATCATTGATTAATGGTGAGTAAATAAAATAAGAAAAGAAGGAAGGAAGAGAGAAGAAACCAGTTATCGCACACATCTCATCAGAAGGACCTAGAAGGAAGACATGGGTCGTGGACGCTGTGCATGTTTCAGAAGCTTGCCTGCCACTGCAGTGGACACACGTGGTTTCCTTCTTCTCACACCCTGTCTTCATGGCCAGAGCCACCATCATTCCTGAGGGTCTGTGGCACACTGTGTGGCCCCCCACCTCTGCCGTGGCTTCCCACCAACATTTCCTATGGGAAAATAAATACTACGGGGTGTCTCAGAGGGTCTCCCGGGCTGCAGACTTCACCTGCCCCACCTCCTGATGTCCCCTGATGGTCACGATCCCCCTCTCCAGATAGTAGGTGGCTCCAGTTAGGTTCAGGGTCTGAAGACTCCAAATGCCAGCCGTGGCCTCAACTTCCAGAGCCGGGAACATTCGGGGTCTAGGACTGCAAACCAGCAGAGGAAACATTGCGGGGGCAGGAGGCAAACACCCTGATTGTGGCTCCCAAAGGTCATAGTGACAGCACTCGCTCCCTCGGCCACCCCTTAATTCCCAGGCCCAGGGTTTTGGCCATGGGTGGAACAGTGCCATCCGTGTGTCTCTAATTCAAAGTGCACATAGTGAGAGGGAGTCCAGTCATTTCCGAGCGTGGTGTCCCACACGTCACCGTAACGGTGTTCCCATGTGACCATCCCTACGTGCTGTGGGCAGGGGATTCTCAAGGAGGGTATGGGTGCTGTGAGCGAATGCCTTCAGCCCACCCTGCTGCTGTTTCTCTCATGCTATGATGTCAGGTTTGGGGCCAGAGCAGTGCTGTCCTGAAAGCCCCGATGGGGAAGAAAGGTGACCTTTGTCTCCTGTTACCCTCATTCCTCCACCGGCCTAAAGTCGTGTGGGTCTGTTACCTTCACTTGACTGCAACCTTTCTCTGCAGGGTTTCAGTTCACCCAGAATTGCTAAATTGTCCCTCTTCAGGGCCATTTGCCCTGTAACCCCTGCCTCCTTGGCCCTCCCACCATCATGTTCCGTTAGCCCTGTGGCATGCGGGCCACTGTTAGGGGTCTCTCCTGGCTCCTTCTCTCCTGACATCTGTTAGGGACACTACAGATAGAGACTGGGTGCTGACGAAGTCATGGGTATATGAAGAGATGGTCAAGAAAGAGAATACAAATCAGAAGAATCTAAAAATCTCTATTGTTGCCAGTGGAGACCTAAGGTCGAAGTCCGGGCATCTACATCTACATTTGGATATGAGCTTAAAAGAGAGAGAAGGAGAGGGAAAGGGAGAGAGGGAGAGAGGGAGAGAGGGAGAGAGGGAGAGAGGGAGAGAGAGAGAGAGAGAGAGAGATCAGAATCCTTGGATCCTGATGTCCTCAAAAGGGATAAGAAAGGAAAAAGAGAATCTTCAATGTTGATAAAATCATGATGAGTAGATTTCACAAATAGCAATAAAAAATGAAAAGTATGACCATTGCAACTTAGGATCTGGCTTGTTGTAGCTTCTTTTTTTATTTTGACTGAAATCTCAGAGATGCCTTTCCCTCCTGCCGAGCCTGAGTACTCGGGATGGCACCGTAGGACGATGTACGTCAACGGCAAAGAGTAGCCATCGATCTGACAGACGTCAACACAGTCCCAGCAGAGAGCAGGAGGACGTGTCTCTGAGAAGAGAGAGGGTCGGGAGACAGTACCACTCAGTCTGTTTGGGCCACGTTCTTTCAGAGACAGGGTGTCTCGAAGGCGGGCAGGACTCCAGCACTGCCCTAAATGGTGTGTCCTTGTCGAGCACGGAGGCTCAAGGACACGCAGGCTCCTTCTCATTAGGAACCACGTGGGACTCATTTAGGAAGGGTAGCTGTGCACGGGGATGAAAGAGACTGCGGGTAAATAGTAGGGGACCCTGTGGCGAGAAGAGCTATGGCACTGAAGCTGTGTTATTGAGGGTCCTTCCCCGCCCCCAACAAACATTAGAGCGACATCAGAACCGGCCTGTACCAATTTGGCCTCGGAGCCCACATCCCGATGAGCTCCGTGTTCCCTTGTAAGCCTATACCCCAAACGGAGGTCGTGCCTCCAAATTAATGAGTCCTATCGGATTAACTGACACAGTTTCCTCAAACCTGAGATAGGACCGAGTGCCTGTGGGGTGCAGAGAAGCCAGAGGTGGGCCCAGCAGAGAGCTTTGCAAGGCAAGCAGGCTGTGGTCCTCAACCAAGTGGTTTCCTGTTTTTACAGACGTGAATGAGGGCACCTCTTTATATGGGATCTGCTTGGGAAATAAATATAAAATCCATTATTATTTGTTACTAAAGGGAGGCCCAGGAAGATTAATGCATCTGGGCAGGCTAGGAATCGAGCCAAGGTCGCAGCATACCGGTCCCTACACCACAAGCACTCGGTGCTTGCCTCCTGTCTGCACTGCCCCTGGGCATCTGGCCAGCTCCCATAGATCGCTGCCTCCTGGCTGATCTGTGGGGCCTGGGGACAGGACCTGCTGTCCTCTCTGCTCCCAAGCACATAGGGTAGGCTGTTCAGTGCTGGTGATCTCCCTCAGGCAGGCCTGGCCATCCACCCCTTTCATAACAGAGCAGGATAAAGAGGCCTGAGGTAGCCCAGGGCTCAGGCTACCACAACCGGAAAAACCAGTTGTCAAGATGGTCCCTTTACAGAGCTCGGAGAGCCGACTGGTAGAAGGCTCTGGCATCCTTGAAGGGAGTAAAGACCTACGAGCGAGCGTCACTGTTTCTGATGGCCTGGAAAGTGCCGTTCTCTGGGTTTCTTTTACTCTTCACTTCCTAGACGGAGTGAAACCCCATTAGGTACTCCCCCTGAACCCCAGTGAAAATGTGAGGCATAGAACAGGGCTCTGCTAGAAGATTCCAACTAATGTGAATGGCCTCGCTGTTTTCTTCCTCTGGCTGCTCCCTGCAAGATTTATTCTGCTTGTCTGGTCTCCCTGGGAGCAGAGGCTGCCAGATGCCTGACGGGACCTGAGTTGCAACTGCCCTAAAATACGTCATCACTGTCCCCGAAACAAAGCGAATCCACACCCCGGCTGCCACCAGTGCCCAGAGCCAAGGGCAGCCAAGGATGCCACATGATCTCACCCTTGCCCCCTCCTTCTCTTCGAAGTTTGAATTCACTGGGTGCTTCGGGGCCTCAGGAAGGTCTGGGACGAGGCCTTGGGTCATTTTCATCCGCACGCTAAACGAGCATTCCCACGGCACCGGCCCGCAGGGCAACAACCCGTCGCATGAACAGCTCATCGAAGGTGCCCAATGGGACGTGTGACTCAGCCTTGTGTTTCCTTTCGGAAAGTGTAGACTTCATACATCCTCCATGGACAGTCTCAACTACAGTGTCTGTGCTCCCCTGTGGCCAGTTAGGAACCCTACACAGACGTGCTCCTGAGCCTGGGAGAACCGACCACTTAGGTGAATTATAAAAACAAACACACAAACAAACCAGAATACTCGATCTTCATTGCTATCACAAAGACATATACGCACAAGACCCAGAATTAAATTTCCCCGTAATCAGAAGACACAGGACTGGCAGCCTGGACCAAATATGCAGGAAAAGACCACGGCCCCTGGGTGGGGCTCCCGGGCACGGTTGCGTATCTGTTTAGGACGGGAGGGGGCTTGTACCCTAACAAAGCAGAGGCCTGCAGCCCCACTGCTGGAGAAAAAGGTCTCCAAAGTTCAACGTTGGGGAGCCCCGGTGGGTCTGTGTACAAGGCCATGGGCTCTGTAATCATGGCATGCTCTGAAGCTCACGGAGAGATAAACGGAGGATGAAGGAAGTCACAGATTGTCGGTCTTCGGTGGGCGAAGGCACCCCTGACCTGAGCATCGGCACCATAGAACAGTCCTGACGGGAGACGCAGGTGAAGGTCCACACTGGGGAGATGTGAGAGCCAAGGTCAAGCTAAACCAGCCAGAGGGTCAGCTCTGGGGAAACGGCAGAACTGTGGGAGAAACTTGTTCTGCCCTGAGCTGCCCTCCCCAACCCAGCCCTGTACCCCAGCTTCCCGCCCCGCGTGCACCCTGCTCCGTGGCCCCGGCAAGTGTCCAGAAGATATCAGGGGACAGGATGACCCTCCCATCCCACCGCTGGGATGGGAGCCCCATTCACCACGCGCACAGCTGTCCTCCCTGCTGGAGAGCAGGGACTCAGGAAGAATGGGGAGACGGGAGGAAGGAAGGAAAAGGACACAGTAAGAGAAGCAGCTGGGAAAGAAGATTCGATGTGGCTCAGCCCTCAGGCCCCAGGCCCCTCCCGAGCACACCTGCCCCAGCTCGCGGGGACAGGCGACAGGGCGCAGGGCACAGGCTGGCCTGGTCGTGTCTCCGTGCCTTTACGCTAGATGTTCCGACTGGAAAATTGTCCCGTAGGCTGGTGGGTGAAGGGCTGTCAGAAGCACAGACGCGCCATGCAGGGTGGAGTCAGCAGAGGCTGTGTGACGGCCCAGGAATGTTCCTCCGGGCCCCCCACAAGTCGAGGATGGCTGTCCAGAGGGCAGCGCCTTGTGTCTGTCTGTCTGTCTGTCCTTCTCCCTCTTAGGAGGGGATGGCCTCTGCACATCCGTCCCCAGGGCCCCTAGGCATCAGCACCGGACCACCCCTCCCTCCCTTGCACTGTCTCAGTCCCAGGGGAGCTGGGACCGGGGGCAGCCATAGTGGAGACAGTCCCGTGGTGCCGGAATAGACGCAGACTCAGAGGGACAGAGGAGGAGGAAGGGGCCACTGGGCCCGGGCTCTGCACCCGTACCTCTGGCCAGGCTGCGCCTCACCGCTGCTCCCGCACACCCGGAAAGACTCTCCCTGCCTCCCCCTTACCTCCCCTTGCCTCCCTCCCTGCCTGCCCCCTGCCTCCCCCTTACCTCCCCAGCCTCCCCCCTGCCTGCCCCCTGCCTCCCTCCCTGCCTCCCCGCTGTCTGCTCCCTGACTCCCTCCCTGCTTGCTCCCTGCCTCCCTCCCTGCTTCCCCCTTACCTCCCCTTGCCTCCCTCCTGCCTGCCCC
>NW_026057577.1:148427385-148577067 GCF_023721935.1 Panthera uncia
CTCCCTCCCTGCTTGCTCCCTGCCTCCCTCTCTGGCCCCCCACTGCCTCCCTCCCTGCCTCCCCATTGCTTCCCCCTGCCTCCCTCTCTGCCTGCTCCCTGCTTCCCTCTCTGCCTCCCCACTGCCTTCCCCCTGCCTCCCTCCCTGCCTCCCCCCTGCCTGCCCCCTGCCTCCCTCCCTGCCTACACTGAAGGTGTGGGCAAGGAAATTAGAGCCAGCTCCTAAGAGCAGCGAGGAGGGTGGCAGCATTGTGGCAGGAGAGCAAGTGGAGCGGCAGAGACGACCGCAGCCATCTCTGGAGAATTCCATCTGCCGCAAGGGTTAAAATGTGAAACAATAGGGAGCATCGAATCGACTAGACACAGCCTTTACACCAAGCTTATCTTTAAAGACAAAGACACGACCTGCACATGCTGTGTATTTCCTCCTTTAGAATAATTCTGACACCTCGTGTGCAGACACATTTACTGTGCCCCCAGCGTCCCCTCGCTGCACGACGCTTCTGACCCCCCTGCCGCTGTCTCTGGGCCGTGGAGCCATTTCGGGCCAACACCACAAGGGCAAAGTGACTGTGTCGGTTCCACGCGAAGCGTTCCGAGCGTCAAAACCTCCCGCTCTCCCTCCGGCCGCGGCCACGGAGGTGTATTTCCTCCACGTGTGCGATGCCCACATCAGAGCCTCAGTCAGCACACGCCCCACAGTCTTTCCACCATCATCGTACCGTTTTGCACAGTATCTGTGATGTGAGCAAGATACAAGTCACTGCATTAAATTAGTATAACCTGAGGGTTTATCTGCCACCGCACATAGCATCATGCCATTGCAGAAATTTTAAAAAGGTACAAAAGCAGAGAGCCGCTGAGACGGAACCCTCAAAAGTGCGACCCTGGCTCAGTGGCACAGCAGTGTGGGGCCAGGCGCCGATTCCAGAAGGAAAAGGATGGAGACCCATCCACATCATAAAATGGAAAAGTGTTAACGTGTACTAGTTATTACTTGGGTCCAGAAAGGTATCACAAGAAAGGTAAATGAGCTCAGAAAGGAGTTAGCTAGTCTGTAAGCACAGATGAAAGAGAATCGTGGGAGTCCAGAATTTGGGGCCCTTGCCACGTTGGGTGACCTAATTACTTCTAGATTCTGAAGAGCAAAATATGGGGCTTCAAAAAGACTTTGAAAGAGGAAAATCTAACACAGCTTCAAAGTAGCCTCCCTTAGGGAAGGGAGTTTATGGGGATGATACAGCAAAGAAATACGGCACGTGTGAGATCGGTGCCCTAACCAGGACACCTCCTTGGCCAAACCTTCCTTCCTTCTCTGAACCCTCTTCTCAGCCAGAGCTTGTCCGCGTGCTGTAGAGACAGCTTAGGGAGAATCGCCCACCCCGATACCTAACCAGTTCCTGTTGGCGGTTTTCCGTGCATGGACGCTCTTCTGAAAGCCATTCGCTTTAAACGCCCAGATGTCCTCACCATGTGTCCAGCTGTGCTCAGTCCCTCCCCTACCGCAGGGTCCGGAATCAGTTCTTCCTCGCCTGTTTAAGTCTGCCCGGGGCAATCCTTCTTTAACAGCCTAGAACAGAACTGTCTGCTTACAGAAAGCAGACCAGCTGTCCACCAGGCTTTGACAGGAATTATGTCACCCTGTGAACCCCAACCCTGGCCTCAAGAAGCATGTGAATGTTAGAAACCTGGGGTCCAACACTTTGAAAGCTGGAAGTGGGTTCACCCAGTTGTCCTCCTCCCCATATATTCCCCAAAGCCCACGTCTGATTTTCTAGGATTTCAGGGTTAATTTATTACCTAGTGCATGTTAGCATTACCTGAATAAACACGTGTTTATTTATATGTGCATACTTATATTTATATATGTCATTTGAAAACCGTTGAGAAAAACTTATTGAGAGTTATGTGAGATGTTACCATGCTACCAAATAGCCTGAGTTAGTGTATGTACGTGTACATGTGTGTATGTGCAGGTGTGTGTTGGGGTGTGGGAGGGAAGTAGGCTATGGATTTAGATTATACTTGGAGCAAGTTTCCCTTAAACTTGGGGCACCTGGGGGGCTCAGCCAGTTAAGTGTCCGACTCTTGATTTCAGCTCAGGTCACGATGTCACGGTTTGTGAGTTCAAACCCTGCATCGGGCTCTGTGTTGACAGCATGGAGCCTGCTTGAGATTCTCTCTCTCCCTCTCTCTCTCTTTCCTTCCTCTGTGAGCTCTCTCTCTCTCTCTCTCTCTCTAAACAAATAAATAAGCATTTAAAAAAAGAATCTGATACACTACACTCAGTGCTCTTCAAGTATGATGATCACAAAATCATCAGTGGACATAAAGTAATGAAAAAGAATAATTAAAAGGCATCAGACACTTTAGTGTGTCGCTTGATCTCTGGAGTGCATCTGCCAGTTCGTCTTGCCTCCACCCGCAAAGTGTCTGGCACACATCCTTCCCAAGGGGGCGCTCTCCCCCCCGTCAGCCCAGAGCCGCCAGGCTTCCCTCCTGTGTCTTCCCTCCTCGTGCCTCTGGTTCACTCAACAAATATGCGTTAGCGCCCTCTGCGTGTCAGGCACAGGGACCCGACGGTGACTCAAATCCATCGCTCTCACTGCGCTGCCGAGGCGGGGTCTAGAATACAGACGGACATGAATCAAATGCTCTCATGAAGGTCTCAATTCATTGGTGTCACGTGCTCCTATGATGAGGCAGATGAGGTCAGCAGGTGCCAGATCTGCGAAGTTGGAATATGGGGTAGACGTGACCATATGTCCCAGCCGGGAGGGAAGGTCCTGATTATTGCCTTCCCATCTGATTCGGTATTTGTCTCAAATTTTTCAGATCTTAGCAAAGTATCATTATTGCTGCTTGTACCAAAATAAAGTCACCTGGGTTCAGTGGAGCTCTTTTACACGTTTCAGCCGCAAGCACGATCCAGTCTAACAGCACGTGAGAGTTGTGTGACCTTCCTTTCAAGGGCAGCATCCAGGGCACCTGCTGATACAAATGCTTAGACGCTACCAGCTGTAAGCAGCCAAGTCCCTCCTCTCTCAAGTCAGAACGGGAGCATTTTTTAAACCTGCTTCTCCTGCCATCTATTGATTTACTAGCCAGTTTTGTCACATGCTTGCTGAAGCCTGTAAGATGCATCCTGTCACCACCAACAAGGTTAGGGGTAAATGTGGGAAATCACAGACTAGGGGTTCAGGAAACGGAGGCAGAATCGTACGACCCAGAGCGTCATCGTGCTCTTGCCGCTGTGGCTTCCTAATATGTTATCAAAATCTATAATTGCCTGTTTATGTTATTTGACCTTTTCTCATTAAACATGTTTGTCAGCAGTGACCCAACAATTGAAAGTGTGTGTTGGTGAGAAATCACTCCTTTTTTCAGGACTGTTGGTGATAAATTTGTAACCTTGCATGACTTATCAGCCACTATTTGCCACATGCCCTGCTTGGGAAGGACGTGGTGACATCACAGCCCACATAAACATCAAAGACACAAACCCACAGGGAACTATCCGTGATTTTAACAAGGTGACTTTGGAAGGTGCCAATTTCACATAACCAGCTGCAGAAGGTGAAGTCACGTTTCGCTCTGACTCGCTGAACTTTAAATCAAATGGCTGTTTTCTGAATTAATTGTGTCCATTTTCAACTCCAAGTTTTCTTGTGCGTGGACAGAAAGTGAAGAAACATCTATTAATAGGTTGGTTCCATAACAGAAAATCTTCGTAAACAGTTAAATGACAGATTAGTGTCAGTGTCATCAGATGCTCCAAATAGAAATCCAGATAATTATAATAATTGTTAAATATTTTATGCAATTCATGGAATCAGAGAAAGGCTTTCAGAAGTTCATCTTGATGGAGGTGAAACATTATCGTTAACGTTCTTGTATATTCAACACTGAGCACAGAATTATTTGCTTTGTGTAGTGATGTGAACATAAATTTTGATGTGGAGCAAAATATTATGGCAAAAGCAAAGTTCTTACTGGAATAAAATTCTATGAACCAGAATTTCTCTTCAAATTGATTATGGTGCATCCATAATTCATAACTGCATTCAAACCAGCTGAGAGATTCCACTAGTCAAAATAGGAGCTTCATTATTAGATGTACACATTTTTTTTTTCAACGTTTTTTTATTTATTTTTGGGACAGAGAGAGACAGAGCATGAACGGGGGGAGGGGCAGAGAGAGAGGGAGACACAGAATCGGAAACAGGCTCCAGGCTCCGAGCCATCGGCCCAGAGCCTGACGCGGGGCTCGAACTCACGGACCGCGAGATCGTGACCTGGCTGAAGTCGGAGGCTTAACCGACTGCGCCACCCAGGCGCCCCTAGATGTACACATTTTTAACATAGGCACAGAGTCACTAAACCATATATGTTTTGTTTAAGGATGATGATAAATGTAAAAACGTGTGCGACACATAGTACTGAACAAGCCAACATTCAGGGAAATATAAAAAATGTTGGCCTCTACATTATGCTGTACTAAAATGTTAATTCAAGATCCTCGTGGATCGGAATATATAGCTAACACCATAAAGCTTCTAGCACAAAATGTAAGCTTTTATCTTCATAGTAACTTATGGACATAAAACACTAGCCAGAAAAGGGAAAAACTGTAAGTTGGGCTTTATCAATTCTATACACTCGTGCTGGTCAGAAGACACAGAAAAGGCAAGACACAGGCAGGTGGAAATATCCATAACGAATATATGTGACAAAAGACAGTATCCACAGTGGAACTTTTAAAACTCTGACCAGTCAATAGTAAAAACAAACAACTCAATCTTAAAAGGAGACAAAAGATTTGAACCCACTACTCACCAAAGAAAAATCTGCCGGGCTGTAAAATCGTGAAAGAGAACACCCCATCCTTACTTAGCAGGGATAGGCCTGTTCAAATCATGTTCAAATCATGCCCTGGTCACCCACCAGAATGTCGGTAGTTAAAATGACCGACAATAGCAGGTGTTCTGGTGAATTCAGAGAAACCCGCTCTCTCCTACATTACAAACCAAGGGCACTTTGAAAGATAAATTGGCAGTTTCTCATATAAGTTAAACACAATCTGGGGGCGCCTGGGTGGCTCGGTTGGTTAAGATCTGACTTGCGCTCAGGTCATGATCTCAAGGTCTGTGGGTTCGAGCCCCGTGTTGGGCTCTGCACTGACAGCTCAGAGCCTGGAGCCTGCTTCGGATTCTGTGTCTCCCTCTCTCTCTTCTCCCTGCCCCCTCACCTTGCACTCTTTCTCACTCTCAAAAGTAAATAAACATTAAAAAAATTTTTTTTAAACACATATTTTGACCATGCAATTCCGCGATCCCACCCCAAAGCATGTATATAAAAGGAATGAATGAATGTGGCCAGAAATGACTCACAGTTGTATTCATATCAGCCACCCAATGGAAACCACCCAACAGGCACCACAGGAGACTGGAGGAAACATTATGCTAAGACAAAGAAGCCAGACGTAAAAGAAGGCTCACTATGACTTAGGATTCCATTTATGTGAAGTTGAATAGCAGGCAAGCTAACTCACAGTGACAGCAGAGCTGTGGTGGTCTCTGGGGACCGGACAAGGCAAGGCACAGGCAGGCGGAAATATCCACAATGAATATATCTGACAAAAGACGGTATCCAGAATGGAACTTTTAAAACTCTTAATAAATCAATAGTAAAAGCAAACGAGCTAATCTTCACCTGGATTGCCTGGAAAGCAGCCAGAGGGAATTTTTTTGGATGAGGGAGATGTTCTCTGTCTGACTGAGATGTTGGTTACACAGGAGTCTATACCTTTGTCAACTCTTATCAAAAATGTAAGCTTATAATTTGTACCTTTTACTCTAATTTATACCTCAATAAGAAAACGAGCACATCAATTTAATGCATGTGGTGTGCTTTAGGCTGAATGTCTGCACACCCCCACCCCATTCATATGTTGGAACCTAATCCCCATTGCGATGGTGTTAAGAGGTAAGGCCTTTGGGAGGGGACTGGGTCATGGGGGTGGGGCCCCCACTATGGGGTCAGTGTGCTTATAAAAGAGACGACGGAGACCTCCTTCCCCATTTCTGCCACGTGAGGACACAGTGGGAAGACAGCCAGCTATGAACCAGGAGGCAGGAGCTCTCCACACACCGAATCTTCCGGTCCCTTGACCGTAGACTCCCAGCCTCCAGAAATGTGAAAAATAAATGTCTGTTGTTGATAAGCCACTCGTTCTGTGGCGTTCCATTCTGGCAGCCCAAATAGACGAAGACAGGCTAGTTTCCTGTTGTTCCTGCAATAAACTACCACGAATTCAGTGACTTAAAGCAACGCAGATTTATTCTCTCTTGGTGCTGGAGGTCAGAAGTCTGAAATGGGTCTCCCTGGGCTAAAAATCAGGCTGCTGTCAGACCCGCGTTTCTTCCAGGAGACTCTAGGGAAGAATGCATTTTCTTCTAGCTTTGAGAGGCTACCTGCACCTCTTGGCTCCCAGTCCCTTCCTCCATCTTCAAAGCCAGCAATCGCCGCAGAGCATTCCACCCACGGCATCGCTTCAACTGTGCGTCTTCTGCCCCTGTCATCCACACGTAAGGACATTTGTGATCACACCGGGCCCGTGGCATCATTCGGGGTGAGCTCCCAACATTCAGGTCAGCTGGTGAGCAACCTTAGTCCCACCTGCGCCTTAATCCTATTCACATACAATGTACCATATTCGCAATTTCCAGACATCAGGACGTGAACGTGTTTCGGGGCCCTCCTTCTGCACACCGTGTAGGAATAAAGGCTCCGTAAAGGACACCGTTGTTGACTAGAAGAGGTGTGGGCTGTGAAGGGTGGGAGTGGAGGAGATATTCTAAATCTTTGTCTGAGTGGTATTTATACAGGTATGTTAATTCACAAAAATTCATGGAGATCAAGCTGTACGTGTAAAATGTATGCACTTTATATACATGTCAATAAAAACTTGTCCAAAAAAACCCCACCTGTGCCTTTGAAGCACATAAATCACCAGTATCCTGCCAAAAGATGGAGTGTTCTGAAGTCGTCCGAACAAAACTGGAAAATTCCAAATCTGAGTGCTCAGAAATGTAGGGCAGGGAAACTTCAGCTTTTGAAGCCTTTAGCAGATGTACATCATCTAACACATCGCTAGCAAAGAGAACGACGATGAAATTTGGCCACAAAGAGGGAATAAGCAACTAAACAGATGAAAAGATAAGAGTTTCTATAATGTTCCAAGGAGAATTTTGAAATTTTCTGTCTCAGCTTTTGTGCAGGGTTTTTTGGTGGAATGCCAATGTCTAATTGCATAAATATATAACTGGCAGCAGAATGGGATGCGGTGGAGACCTGCGATTTCTGACATCAAAATTTGGGGCAATTTTGAAAATTCATACATAGAGACCATTTTAATACTTTTTGTCTTTAGAAAAAATATTTGTCAAAGAATAGAGCTCTGAATGGAGAAACAGTATTAGAAGCCATGAAGCCATTTGTCCTGAAATATTTATGTACTTCAAAGTAAAAATCAGAATCCCCTCCTCTGCTGGGGCGCCTGGGTGGTTCAGTCAGTTGCGTCGGACTCTTGATTTCCACTCAGGTCATGATCTCACAGTTCCCGGGATGAAGCCCCGTGTCAGTGGGGGAGAGAGCCACACTGTCCAGTGGGGAGCCTGCTAGGGATTCTCTCTCTCTCTCTCTCTCTCAAAATAAATAAACATTAAAAAAATTATTCCCTCCTTTGTTGAGTGATTTGCTTTGAGTTCACCAGGTATGTCCGCATCTGTAAGAAGATTTTCTCAGTTAAAACTGCAATGAGTTCAAATTTATTAACCAAGAAACGTACCTGTGTAGACACTTACATCTAATATTTTTTAAATTTTTAACAAATAAGACCATATTAAAAATATGGTGTATGGAGAGGTATTAGTGACCTAATACTAGTAATAAATATGCTAAATAACTAATACATTTGGTGCATATATACCAAAAATAATGATTCTGCTGGCATTATTTTAGTGTTGAGTTTAAAATCTTCCTTTAGCATCATGTTTAGACAATTTTAATGGTTTTTTAATAAGATTATTTTAGAGGCCCACTAATACAATAAAATCAGGTGTCGTTCAGCAAATAGGTGTTTTAAAAATTACACAGGTTAGGGTTGCCTGGGTGTCTCAGTCGATTAAGCATCCAGCTCTTGATTTCGGCTTGTGTCATGATCTCGCGGTTCGTGAGTTTGAGCCCTGCATTGGGCTGTGCGCTGGAGGTGAGGAGACTGCTTGGGATTCTCTCTCTCTCTCCCTCTCTCTCTCCCTCTCTCTCCCGTTCCGCCCCTCCCCTGCTTGCTCTCTCCACTCTCTCTCCAAAAATAAACTTTTAAAAAATTACATAAGTTTAATTATTTAAATTATTTTTCTCCTGTCTCGTACTTCACGAACTGTCCCAGATTGGTTGGCAAATTTGATGGTCAAACTACCATTTTGCAAACATCGCTAAGGTACATTTAGGAAACAGATGATGACCACGTTTTTGAGGTGCCGACCCCAAGCTTGGAGCCGGTGGGGTGGGGGAGGGGGGGTTGCTACGAGGCCCATTCATTGCTGCAGGCTGGGTCCCCGGAAGCCGGCTCAGGACCCAGGTTAGCACACCAGTGGCTTTAATAAGTGGCTAATGTGGCGCTCCTACAATCACGACCCACGGGAAGCATCAGGCCGAGGAGGAAACCCGGATGTGATGTGGCCCCTGTGGAAGCCCAGCCCCCCCACCCCAAGGGGAATCCTGAGCTGGCGGTGGGCATCACAGTTGCCGTGGCCACAGGAAGGGGTGTGACCTTGAACGGGACAGCTCTCTCTGCTGCAGCAGTCCCCAGACGGGCTGACTCCAGCAGCACGCCCGGCACCTGGGGAGGGAGGTCTTCATTCCAGACGGTGGCTCTGGGCACCGCGTCGCAGCATCCCCCAGGGCTCATCCAGAGATGCCACCTCCAGATGCACGGGCTGTGCGCCCCTCACGGAAGTCAGGTCTGGGGCTGGAGGAGCTGGGTTTTCTTATTCACATGGGCACCTCCCGTCACCCAGTGGCAGCTCTATTTCCACTTGCGGAGAGGGTAGTAGAAACAACAGATGGCCCAGTTCTCCCAGGTGAGGCCGTGTTCCCTTGTTCATCTGCCTGGAAGACACCCAGACAGAAGCCTGGGTTTGCACGCATCCTGACGGAGAGAAAGAGCTCCAGGTAGCATGGTCAAGGAGACAGGAAAGCTTCCAGCCTGCCTGTCTCTGAGCACCCCTTTCCTCAGCCCTGGAGCCTTTGCAAAGACAGGGGAAGGTGGAAAGGGGGGTCGCACGGAGCCACAAGACCCCCCTCCACCCCATGGGCTTTCGCCCAGAGCCAGGTCAGGACTGCGAACTGATGCTGGCCACAGTTCCGTGGATGGTTACTTCTGGTTCTTCACCATCCATCTGCCTCTCGCGCAGTAAAGGTGTTTGGCTGGCTATGATCCAGAACAATCATTTGCTAATCACATTTGAAGCCAGCAAGTTACCAGAATGCCATTTAACAAGATGAACGCACGCGTGCGCGCACACACACGCACACGATGAATTATCTTCACAAAGAAAAACAACCATATTCCCAAAATAGCCTTTGCTATAAAAGCTTCTCTCCGCTTTCTGTGCTGCCTCTGCTGATTCATTCTCCTTTCAAGGCCTGTTGTTTCTGTACATTCTGATGTGAAAGAAAATGAAAGCCCAATTTTCCAAAGCGAAAAAAAATGGTAATTTGGTAAATATTGTTTTCCAACACTCAGTATTGTAAACCCCATTGATGGATCGCAAGCAATCGAAAACTTTCACTTTTTTGGGGAGCCTTGGTGGCTCAGTCGGTTGAGCGGCCGACTTCGGCTCAGGTCATGATCTCGCGGTCCGGTCCGTGAGTTCGAGCCCCGCGTCGGGCTCTGTGCTGACAGCTCAGAGCCTGGAGCCTGTTTCGGATTCTGTGTCTCCCTCTCTCTCTGACCCTTCCCCGTTCATGCTCTGTCTCTCTCTGTCTCAAAAATAAACGTTAAAAAAAAAATAAAAAAAAAGAAAACTTTCACTTTTTTACGAGTTCTCCTCCCAACACTAACGCTCTAGTTTTTTTTCTTAATTTTTTTAAATGTTTTTATTTATTTTTGAAGGAGAGAGAGAGAGAGACAGAGCACGAGCAGGGGAGGAGCAGAGAGAGAGGGAGACACAGAATCCGAAGCAGGCTCTAGGCTCCGAGCTGTCAGCACAGAGCCTGATGAGGGGCTCAAACCCACAAACTATGAGATCATGACCTGAGCCGAAGTCGGATGCTCAACCGACTGAGCCACCCAGGTGCCCCTCTAGTTTTTACTTTTATAGATCATGAAGTGTGATTCTGGATCTGAATCTAAGGAAGAGTTTTCTATCAGAGAGCAGTCAGGGAAGCATTCGGCAGAGCATAAGGTATTCGAATATGCAGTATTGGGGTTCCTGCCCTTGTTAGCGGTAAAAGTGTGGTGAGGCCACCGTCTGGCAAGGTGCGAGAGCAGAGACAGAGGGTAAGGAGGTCCAGGAGCTTGACGCAACGCCTTGCCCACCCGCAGCATTCCACGAATGTTCAGTGATGGCCATTTAAGGGCACCGGCATGACGTGACTAGGGAAGCGTTCCTGCGTGAACTCCCCGGGCCCAGCCAGGAGAGAGGGGGTCGGTGTCCTCTTGGCCCATGAGAGTGAATCCGGGAGGCTGTCCGACTCCTGTGAACTGGAATCAGGCCCCTGATTTAAAGCTTGAAGAACCCCGGCACCATGTGCACAAAACGAGTCTGACTGTCACTAGTGCTGCCATCCTGGGTGCACGCTGTGCCGACACCCCAGGCAAGTCCCACTGCAGCCACGGTCCCGGGCACATGGTCCCCGGCCCAGGCAGCATGAAGGCCCAGGATGCAGAGTTGCAAGCACCCTGCGGAGTTCCTGCGTGGTCTGGGGCATCTCATCAGACCCTTCTGAGCCTCAGATGGACAGCGACCCCACCCACCCCCTGGGGTCACTGGGAACTAAAGGACACAATTGTTAAGAGGCACGCCAGCTGTTAGCAAGGAGACGTCTGGGTGACCCCTGATGCCTGTCCCCTCTCCTTCCTTGGTTATAAAGCCGTTGATGTAGCATCTTTTCCAGCGCCTCCCATCCCCTTCCTTTTATTTCTGTCTAAACATGCTCTCAAGACACCCAGCCTGGTGCCACCCCACTCAGTCTGGGCACATCTTCTATGGGTCACTGTCCTCCGAGTTCATGCAGGCATAAAGGCAGGATTTTAGAGCAGTGCGAACATTGTGCCTCCTAAATCTGCTCGAGCTCTGCCATCATCAGCCAACACTGATATACAGCCCAGTAGAAAAGTCAAGGGTGTTGAAGGCTAGCTAATAGGTTCCTTACGTCTCTTTTTTCTTTTCTTTTCTTTTCATTTCTTTTCCTTTCCTTTTCTTTTCTCTTTTTTTCTTTTTTCTCTTTTCTTTTCTCTTCTCTTCTCTTCTCTTCTCTTCTCTTCTCTTCTTTCCTTTTTTTTTGGAGAGGGAGAGAAAAGAATCTTAAACAGGCTACACACTCAGTGTGGAGTTCAACGTGGGGCTCAATCCCACGACCCCGGGACCATGACCTGAACCAAAATCAAGAGTTAGATGCTCAACAGATCGAGCCACCCAGGCGCCCCAACAGTTTCCTTACGTTAAATAAAATCCAATACGGGGGCGCCTGGGTGGCTCCGTTGTTCAAGCCTCCGACTTCGGCTCAGGTCGCGATCTCACAGGTGGTGAGTTCGAGACCCATGTCAGGCTCTGCCTCCACCCGGCAGCAGAGGTCTCTCACACTGGAAGGCAGAAAGCTGCCACAAAGGACAGCCGTGGCCCAAGGTGTTGGGCTCCCGGGTCACCCACCTGGGGAATAAATGATGGGCTAATGCGGGCCAGATGGAATCTAACTCTTCGGGGGCACAGAATGCCTGTCTTTGTGCTTCCGTCGACAACAACAGAAAGACGCTACAGCTGTCAACGTCGGGACAACCTTGGCCTCTGCCACCACACGGGCGCACTGTCCAGTATCCCTGCCACTGCGGTGCTCAGAGACGGGTGGGCAATGTGGGAAGAGAAGGCCTGCCTCTGCCGAGCGGAAGCTTCCAGAAGGTGGCGTGTGATCCCTGGAGCAAGGAGGTTTCTCAGAGCGTAAACAGCCTATGCCATCAGACCTATGGAAACAGCATAGGTCCGACATCACGCGGAAACACAATCTACGGTTTAAGGTTTGCGGTGCCGGAAACTTACTCGAGGCTGCTCCACCTAACACCGAGGAAGGCTAGACGCTGCTGCAACGTCCTGAGCCAACAGAAACGACGATGTCGGGAAGCACATCCGACTACTCGACGGGCCATTGTCATGCGGTCGGGAAACGTGGTGACGCACGAGTGACAAGTGCTCTCACTTCAGTTTAGCTCCGGGTTAGCCGGGGGCGGGCGATGCCGCCATCTAGACCACAGCCCTGGAGCTCCTGGAGGCTTCACCCTCTCTTCCCAGAATGTGTTCAGGCAAAGCTAATGGGAAACGTGCCTGTGAAAAGGATGCACATCTCCTGACCCACCGAACACAACGTCCCACCGGCCACTGTGGTGAGGTGTGCAGTGTTCGTGGGCTCCCTAGCCAGCCCGGGGCCGGGACACGGAGCCCAGGCGCTGGCAGCGGCCACGAGAAAGGAGCCTCCGGGACTGCGGTAACGCTCCTGCTTAAGTGTCAGTGGGGATTTGGCAATATCATGAATCTGTAAGGAAAATCACCGTGGCCCCTGGACGAGCTGAGCGTCACATGAATGAAGAGCTTCCTGTGAACCCCAAACATTCCTTCAACATCAACCTTGCTGACACCACAAGAGGTATTCCTGGTTCCTTTCTTAACACGCCCAGCTCCCCTCTTGTTCAAAATACTTGCTGCCCAAGGGTGCCTGGGGGGCTCGGTCGGTTGAGCGTCTGACTTCGGCTCAGGTCACGATCTGGCGGTTCGTGGGTTCCAGCCCCGCGTCCGGCTCTGTGCTGACGGCTCAGAGCCTAGAGCCTGCTTCTGATTCTGTGTCTCCCTCTCTCTGCCCCTCCCCAGCTCACTCTCTCTAAAAACTAAAAAAAAATAAAAATAAAAAAAAAATTTTAAATACTTGCTGTCCATACTTGGATGTTTATTTCATAGTGCATCTCAAAAAAAACCACACTCTTCTAATAAGTGATTACATGATGATGTGTATGCATGAATGAATGGTCATGATTTTAATTTTAAAAAATGGAAGAACAGACCAATTGGCACTATCAGGAAGTGTTTTTTTTTTTTTTTCAAAAATGAAACTGGCCACAAATATTTTTTTTTCTTTTTGTTTCTGGTGTCTAAAATAAATTTAGTGCTTAGTCTCACCTTGCAGAAAGTGCTTTACCAAGTAGACACTCAACTATAGTGTCTGGAAGGAAAATCCAAGCCTGAAAGTCAGAGAAATACGCCAGCAATGTTCTCTCTGATTCTTTATGGACTCCAGAAAACCAAAAGTTGAAACAGAGTAGAAGGATCTGCCGATGGGTGAATTGGAAGCATTTGGGACCTTCAGCACTTAAAACGACGCCTTGCATATTGTCAAGGCTCAGTAGAAGTTTTGTGACTAACAGACAAGTAAAATAAAACAAAGTACATTTAGTTCTTATTACAGCAGTACACGTGATTGTGCTAAGCTTTGCATAAGCAGGCAATAAAGTGGAAGAAAATGAAGATGCGGTGTAAATACAATACCTCAGAGAAGGTTGCTGTCAGAGGATAGTTATTTTTCTTCCTAATATTTGCTCTGTTTCTTTCTTTCTTTCTTTCTTTCTTTCTTTCTTTCTTTCTTTTTTTTTTTTATAAACATTAACTTCTATTTAGCCTACTGTTTGGTAAACTTTATGACTTAGTATGAAACAAACAGGTTTTTTCACATCATTTAGTAGCCTGGTTAAAAAAAAACGATCTAGCTGAAATTATCAGATTAAAATAAATCCATAATCAACCTGCACTAGAGCTACACAAATGGTTTCTGGAAGAATGAGCATCAGTGTGAGTGAATCAGTCGGGACACGGGAGGAACACTTGATTAGTGACCTCTGGGTGCTTTTATTCTAATTCCGAGGATGGATCTGGAGAACACTGGCTACTTTGCAGAAACCCCACGTACACAAACCCCTATTTTACTTCCAACCGGTGACATGCGCCCGAACGTAAGCTGCACGACGGGGCGCTTGCTCAGAGCTACTCAGGAACAGCTCTTCACCACGGTAGGCACTTGGCCGGCACCTGCTGGGTGCACCCAGCCCTCACTTCCAGAGAGCAAGCCCTCTGCACGCTCAATCGTCACAAGGGTGAACGTGGTCAGTCCTTAATCAACGACCAGGCACCTCAGCCCGGGGAATGTGAATCAGATCGTAAACAAAGCCAGTTCTGCGAATTCCTTGAAGGCTCCTCGAACATTCTGGGCTTCTAAATAGCCACTGAATCAGCAGATGTCCGAATTCCCCACGCCCTCTTGCCGAGAGTAGTTGTTGGCGCTCAGGGCTGTCTACCTGTCTGAAGCACCGTGGGCACTTATCTGTCCTACCGAGAGCACATTGTTTTCAGATGTTGACTGGTGTATATACTTGAAGGTGTGGAGGGTCAGAGTCTATCTTGACAAGTAGATGTGCAAAGTGGTGCAAATCTGCACTCCTGTCCTGAGTGTGGAGAGAGTCGGTTTCCCTACATTTTTGCCAAACTTGATACTGGTTTGACTTTTTTTTTTAATGTTTTTATTTATTTTTGAGACAGAGAGAGACAGAGCATGAACAGGGGAGGAGCAGAGAGAGGGGGAGACACAGAATCTGAAGCAGGTTCCAGGCTCTGACCTGTCAACACAGGGCCCGACGCGGGGCTCGAACTCACAGAGTGTGAGATCATGACCCGAGCTGAAGTTGAACGCTCAACCTACTGAGCCCCGGGGCGCCCCGTCTTTTTTTTTTTTTTTTAATTTTAATATTAAAACAATCAGCTCTTCACTTGTTATTAAAAAAACAATAACCTAAGTGGGAGTGGGATTGCATTGCATTAATTATGTAGAGCAATTCAGGGACAGTAGACGTCTTTACAATTAATCCACCTGGGAACGTGGCGTATGGCATACAGTTAAGCTCTTCCTCAGTTTTACTCAGGAAAGTCGCCTGGATTTCAAAGTACAGGTCTTGCACCTCATTTGTACTACTTCTTCCAATTCTGATGCTTGCGTTCCTTGTGAACAGAATATAGTTCGATTTTATTTTTTATCCAGTGTGGCCATTCGAATCTGGTCATTGGAGTATTTAGTCCATATACATTCAAAGGAATGACTGATGTATTTGGTCTATGTTCTACCATCGCACTTTTGGTGTTTTTTTAATATTTATTTATTTATTTTGAGAGAGAGAGAGAGAGAGAGAGAGAGCGAGCAATTGAGGCAGGGGCAGAGAGAGAGGGAGACAGAGAATTCCAAGCAGGCTCCACACCGTCGGTGCAGATCCCGACACGGGGCTCGAACCCACAAACCATGAGATCATGTGACCTGGATCGAAATCAAGAGTCGGACGCTTAATTGACTGAGCCACCCAGGTGCCCCTACTTTTGTTTTTAATTTGAGCAGCCCATTTTATGCTTTATTTTCCCTCCTTTATTGTCTGCTTTTGGATTAATCACATACTTTACATTGTTTTATTTTTCTATCTATTAGATTAGCGATTAAATATTCTTTTAGTGATTACCATACACATTACAACATGCATCCTTGATTTATTATACTCGAACACTACCATGACAGGGCCAGGGCCTTAACACTTCCAGCCCCTTCCCACTTAATTATCATCTTGAATTTAATCCAATGCATATTAGATTCTGTGAGATGATATTATGATCGTTTTAGGCAGTCTAAGAGCGTTTCCAGTTACCCACAGTTACCCGTTCATTTGCTCATTTATTTCTACATTTCCATACTTCCAACTGTAACTATTTCCCTTCTGCTTGAAAAGCTCTTTTAATATTTTTTAGCGTGTGTTGTTTATGACAAATTCCCTTAGTTTATATTTGTCCCAAAATGACTTTACGCCAACATTTTCTCCAGCCTTTTATTATGAAAATGTTCAAGCCCACTGCACGCCTGCAATTCATTCACAATAAACTCTTTTTAAAAATGCTTATTTACTTTTGAGAGAGAGAGAGGGACAGAGCACGGCCTGGGAGTAGGGGTGCAGAGAGAGAGGGAAATACAGAGTCTGAAGCAGGCGCCAGGCTCTGAGCTGTCGGCACCGAGCCCAACGTGGGGCTGGAACTCACGAGCCGTGAGATCATGACCTGAGCTGAAGTCAGATGCTTAACTGACTGAACTCCCCGGGCGCCCCCACAATAAACTCTTATACACACCCATCTTCTACCATGAATGTTTGACTCTACTCGATCTGTCACACATACTAACTTCCATCTATCCATCTACCGACCCACCTTATTTTATCAGATTTGAGAGTAAATTTTAGATATCTGTACGCTTCCGATCAAACACGTTACTACTAACGTTATTATAAGAACTTGGTACTTGTTAACAGTTTTGTTTCTTTTTATCCAAAACCCGTATACAATAAAATAGACAAACTTAGATGTATGTTTCTGAGTTTTGAAGTGTGCATGTACATACCTGTGCACCTTCCATCAACAAGATAAAGAATGCTAGCACCCCAGAAGTTCCCCCAGGTTTTTCTCATCAGTTCTCATGCAAGCCACAAAAGGTAGGCATGTTTCTGCCTTCTCAAATCAAATATTAATTTTTTTCTTAAAAAATAGCAAATATTGCGGAGATGCATTAAATAACACCTAACTGAATGGACAGCTATGCCATATTTATGGTTCAGAAAACTCCATTCTCCCCAAAGTGACCCGGAGAGTCAGTGTGATTCCAAATATAGTTCCAACAGCCTCACAATCTAAACATGGACAAGCTGATTCCATAATGTGTATGGAAGTATGAAAGGCCTAGCATGCCCAAAACAATCGCATGAAAGAAGTTCAAAGGTGGAGGACTTATATAAGATTTACCATGAAGCTCTGGTAAGCAAGACCATGCAAGACAGACAAAGATGGACAGATTGATGTATAGCACAAAATAGAGGGCCCCGATTTAGGTCCATACTAAATAGTCACTCGATTTTCAAAAATGTTGCCAAAACAATGCAAACAAGAAAGAAATTATTTTCAATAAAATAATTCTGGGGGGCGCCTGGGTGGCTCAGTCGGTTAAGCGTCCAATCTTGGCTCAGGCTGTGAACTCTTGGTTTGTGACTTGGAGCCTGCATCAGACTCTGTGCTGACAGCTCAGAACCTGGAGCCTGGTTTGGATTCTATGTCTCCTTCTCTCTCTCTCTGCCTCTCCCCTGCTTGTGCTCTCTCTCTCTCTCTCTCTCTCTCTCAAAAGTAAACAAACATTAAAAAAATGTTTAAAATATAAATAAATAAATAAATAAATAAATTGATTAATTAATTAATTAATTAAATAAAATGATTCTGGAAAACGTGGATACAAAAAAACATTGCCCCACCGCTCTGGAAAACAGTGTGCAGGTTGCTCAAAAAATTAAAAATAGAACTACACTATGACCCAGCAATAGCATTGCTAGGAATTTACCCAAGGGATCCAGGAGTGCTGATGCAGAGGGGCACCTATACCCCAATGTTTATAGAAGTGTTTTCAACAATAGCCAAATTATGGAAAGAGCCTAAATGTCCATCAAGTGGTGAATGGATAAAGAACATTTGGTTTATATATACAACGGAATACTACTTGGCAATGACAAAGAATAATATCTGCCCATTTGCAGCAACGTGGATGGAACTGGAGGGTATTAATGCTAAGTGAAATAAGTCGGGCAGAGAAAGACAGATATCATATGTTTTCACTCATATGTGGATCTTGACAAACTTAACAGAAGACCATGGGGGGCGTGAAGGGGAAAAAAAAGTCACAGAGCGGGAGGGAGGCAAACCATAAGAGACTCTTAAATACTGAGAACAAACTGAGGGTTGATGGGGGGTGGGGAAGAGGGGAAAATGGGTGATGGGCATTGAGGAGGGCACCTGTTGGGATGAGCAGTGGGTGTTGTATGGAAACCAACTTGAGAATAAATTATATTTAAAATTAAAAAAAAACATTGCCCCACCTCACATTATGCAGAATAGATATAAATATGTAAGGTAAAATTGTGAAGCTTTAAAGGCAAATATAGAGAATATTTTCATCCCTGGGATAGGTAAAGTTTTCATAGGTAGGTCATACAAAGCAATCCCTGTAACTTCAGCAAAATACGGTGTCCTGGTGACTAGAAGACATCTTTAAGGAAATTTGCACCCCTAGACTGGAGAAAGATTCAGGAAGCAGGATTTTTTTTAAGCAATTTTTTTTTTAAGCAACAACATTGCTTCATCCCAACTAAATTATTCTTCATAGCATTAATGACTTAAAATGATGAAAGAAAAATTAATCTTTAAACTTAAAGTAAAACATGACTCCACTTGAACAGAAATCCCTCAAAAGAGCAGTCATTTTCCCACCTAACGTATTATTAGCAAACACTTCGGCACGCTAATGATTTTCACAGGAACTCATGGAACAGAAGTGAAAATGTCACTGTTAATGTCTTTCTGCAAGAATCCAACACTCAAGACAGTTTAATTGGCTATTACGTTCCTGAAATCAGATGTAAATTATATAAATAGTTACAAGCCGCCAAGTATATGCAAACACGCTTTTAAATGCGTTGTTCACAATTAAAAGGCCCGGTTCCCCAGGGGGGGGTCACTCTGCACCATCCACTCTACCGGCAGGGTATGCAGGCCTGTGTCCAGTCAGAAAATGGAATTGTTCGTTCCCAGCCCCGAAGTCCAAACTTTTCTTTGAGTTTTCAAACCTCTTTTTTGACTACGATGGACTGATTATAAATCCACTTGGAAACAATGCATCCGACGTAGGGAATAGAATTAAAATAGTGTCCTTTCTCTTAAATTAGTTTTTTTTTTTTTTCAACGTTTTTTATTTATTTTTGGGACAGAGAGAGACAGAGCATGAACGGGGGAGGGGCAGAGAGAGAGGGAGACACAGAATCGGAAACAGGCTCCAGGCTCCGAGCCATCAGCCCAGAGCCTGACGCGGGGCTCGAACTCACGGACCGCGAGATCGTGACCTGGCTGAAGTCGGACGCTTAACCGACTGCGCCACCCAGGCGCCCCTTAAATTAGTTTTAAGTGGGTTTCTGTTTCTTACGACAAACCAGTCCCAGGCTGAGCTAACACCCATAGATGTCAGCATCCTCTCTGTCCCCATTTACTAAGAAAGCCACAGGGGACATGTCACCCCCCCCCCAACCTCCCCAAGGTCCTCCAGGGAGTCAGGAATGGATCTGGGCATGAGACCAAACTCGCCTGACCTATAAACCAGACCTGATGGTGTATCTCACATTTATTTCCTATGTTTGGATAATGAGAATTTTCATTCAACAGGCTATTAATTATTTTACTCAGCATGAGCATTGAGTAATTGTATCACCTTATAAGAACAAATGAGTGTGGGGAATTTTAGAACTGACCTTGCAGCTGCTAATTGTGCCTTTAAATATTCAACAGCACAGAGTGAATATGCATCCGTTTTTTAATCTCAAATTCAAAAACTTTTCATCACCCGTGGAACCAAAAGATTGGTTCATACTCAGCTTCTTTTGGGGGGCGGGGGGGCAATGTCATTTAATGAATAATGAATAGCAATAATGCCAATAAAAACAAATACCAGTAATAAAAACTAATATTGGGAGCTTATCATGTGGCATTTTATAGATTAGGCACCCAGATGAACTGATTTGCCCAGCACACAGCCAGTGATAGTAAGGTGGACTTTGAACCCACACGACTTGGGTAAAGTAGCCACTTTGGTGGTCACCCACAGCCTCTTCACCAGGCTGGTGCCCACACACCAACTGCTGGGAGGGTTGGCTGCTAACGGCACCTGACTCCAGCCCCACGGCCACGGCCAACAGCTTACTGATACCGCCTACAAAAGACGGTCTCCCGCCTCAAACGGGTTAACTCTTGTTGTTGTGATTCTGGTTCCAGACCAACCCCCCATCCCTGGACCTTTCGCTGAGACCATAGCCTGTGCTCAGCTCTCTCCTTCCCTGTCCTGAATTGCTTTCTCTTTCACGTTTTTTTTTCCCCCTGAGGAGCATGGTTCCTGCACTCATGTGCACCTGAACTTGAACCCTTGTCTCAAGATGCCAGTTCTTGGAAACATGACCTCAGATGGTGGGTTCTGTGTCCTCAGAGGCAGAACAGTGCATCTGGAAGACAAGGGGAAGAAGCAGGGGCGGTCCCGGCCACGGCTGCCTCCGGGGCCCCACTTGGAGGACTTGTGCTTCCCATCTTTGGCTCTGTGGCCGGCCAGTCTTCACCCCGAGTGCTGAGGCCCTTTCACCGAGAAAGCTCCTCGTGCCCACAGTCAGCAGCACAGAAGGGGTTCCCTGCCCCCAGGGGTGATTTACCTTGACCACCGTGAGGTCGACTCAGGACTAATGCTCTCAGGTAACGCACACAGCGTTTGGTGGTGTCCCGTGCTCAGTGTAAACAGTCCTAGGTACATACGGCAACCAGAGACTGATGAGGGTTTGGTCACCAGGCCCTTGCATCTGGATGAGCATTGGGTCAACACACCAGGTGGGCCACATAGATCAGCCTTTCCGTTTGGAATGGAGAAGGGCTCCGAGTTGGTAGGAGAGGAGGGAGCATTTTCAGCTGGGGGTAGGGGTGCGTGTGACGGTGGTGGGTAGTTTGTTCGTAAGCCTCCTTGCACAAGACTTGTGACCGCAGACGCGTGAGCAGAGTGAGGTTAATGTGGGAAACGAGTGAGTTTGAGCCCTGCAGGAGTGGCCTGTCACAGGTGGCAAGTGCCCCCGCCAGACCCCCTTTACCAGGCCGGACCCCTCCTCCCCCACTGTCGTGTGCATTGACGGATGGCTCACGGCCACCCCCTCTTTGAAGAAGAGTCATCTGCTGACCAGAACTGCTTCATCTGGGAAGTCACAGAAGCGTGTGGCCTATAATTAACGAGTCATTGGCATGAGGAAACAAAACCTGGCCCCCTTGACTCAAGGGGGTAGCACTCAGCAGTTGGCGAGTGCTCTGGAGAGCCACCCCCCGCCCCCAGGACCAGGCTAAGGCTGGATTTTGTCTGTGAGCACATCCTTGGTGGGCTCGGCCCATTCTTACCTTCTTAACCCCCTCCTTCCACGTTCGCCAACAGAGCCATCCCTCAGCAAGTTAAATATCTGTCTTGAATTTCGCTTTTTACAAATGTATTTCATATTCATTTATTTTGAGAGAGAGAGAGAGAGAGAGAGAGAGAGAGAGCGCACGAGTAAGGTAGGGGCAGACAGAGACAGGGAGAGACAAAATCCCAAGCAGGCTCCACACGGTCAGTGCAGAGCACAACACGGGGCTCGAACTCACGAACTGTGAGATCATGACCTGAGCCGAAATCAAGAGACGCTTAACCAACTGAGCCACCCAGGTGCCCCTTTTGAGGAATTCAACCTAAGTCACCAGGTGGTAGGTTAACCCATCTTCAGTTCTCATCATTCGCACAAGACGAAAATCACAGCTTCTGGGGCGCCTGGGTGGCTCAGTCGGTTAAGCCGCTGACTTCGGCTCAGGCCATGATCTCGAGATCCGTGAGTTTGAGCCCCACATCGGGCTCTGTGCTGACAGCTCACAGCCTGGAGCCTGCTTCGGATTCTGTGTCTCCTTCTCTCTCTGCCCCTCTGCCTCTCATGCTCTCTCTCTGTCTCTTTCAAAAATAAATAAACATTAACAAAATTAAAAAGAAAATCACAGCTTCTGATTTGCGGCTGGTTTTTGCAACATGCCTTCAAGTTTTACTGGGTCTAATGCAATTGTAAACCAAAGCCACACGTAGTACACAAGAGTGCAAAATGTAATGGTACTCTGAGCAACTGAGATGGAAAAATTAAAGTTACCGGCATGATATAATTGCTTCATAAAAAAATCAATATCTGCCTGCACACAACACCGATTCATCAATAAATGGCTGCCTAATTACCCAAGAGTCAAAATGGACGGTTTTAATTCGTTCCTGTTGTCATTTTCTGAAATTCTATCCTGTTCAAGGTATGGGATATGCTTCCGTCCATCTTCCCAAAAGAAGACTCCTATTTCCAGCTGACGAGATTATTTTCTTCACGGTCTCCAGGAGCTTGTCATCAAAACTCGAAAAGAAATACTTTCATGGTATTTTTGAAATAGCATCTCTCTCGTCAACGACCATAATTGTGTCAACTTGTCAATGACGTACCTAGTTTCTGCTCACAGTTTAACCTCTGCCGAGAGCTTTCCAGACAGCCAGGACATGAAGAATTTGTTCAGTGTATATCTGTTCCCAAACTCCAGACATCAGAGCCCCGAGGACTGTGTGGGGCACCCAGGTCATTATCGATGGGACAGAAACACGTGATGACACAGAGGTTTCATTTCAGAGGGGACCTTATAAAGTCCTCTGCAGCCTGAAGTCTCCAAGCCCATGCCCGGCCCTTCATCATTCTGTGTGTCTCTCAGGTCTTTGGGCCTTTGTAATTCTATTATGTTGTGCTATGGACACTTCACGTGCGATCTGCCCTCTGAAGCTGGCAAGTGTATGGCACTGTATTGTTGACGGTGGGCCCAGGGTTGCACAGGTGACCTCCAGAGCTTGTTCATCACGTGCAGCTGGAACTTATGCGCACTGATGAGTAACTCCCCATTTCCCCTCCCCAGCCCCTAGCCATCATCCCACTCCTTGATTCCATGAATCTACTTTCGATGGGTCATTTAAGTGGAACCATGCAGCATTTATCTTCCTGTACCTGGCTACTTTTTAATGTTTATTTATTGATTTTGAGAGAGAAACAGAGAGAGAGAGAGAGAGAGAGAGCAAGCGAGCAGGGGAGGGGCAGAGAGAGAGGGAGAATGCCAAGCAGGCTCTGCATTGCCAGCACAGAGCCCGATGCGGGGCTTGAACTCACAAACCATGAGATTGTGGACCTGAGCCAAAACCAAGAGTCAGATGCTTCATGGACTGAGCCACCCAGGCGCTCCATAACTGGCCAGTTTAATTCAGCATAATGTCGCCAAGGTTCATCAATGTTGCCTCCCATTGCAGAATCCCCTTCTTTCGTAAGGCTGAACCAGTATTCCACTGGACAGACAGATCGCATTTCTGAAGCCCATTTCTCTGTGGGTGGGCATTTGGGTTGTTTCCACATCTTGACTTCTGTGAATAATGGTGGTGCTAATGTCTGTTTGAGATCCTCCTTTCAATTCTTTTGGAAAATAACCAGGAGTGGAATTACTAGATCATATGCTGACTCTATTTTTGATTTTGTGAGGAACCTGCATACTGTTTTCCACAGTGGCTGCACCAGTTTGCATTCCCCCCAGTGGTGCTCAAGGGCACCGATTTCAAGGATAATACCACAGTGCCTGGGGGTTGACAGGGGGATGTGAGACAGGGCAAAACCTAAAACCTCTGACTTTAGTCTAGGCTTTTCCCGAGGTCAGCATCTGAAAGTGGGGGAAGAAAGCTGGGGGTACATGACACACGGAATATACAATATACATTCTAAATAAAATAAACTCCTTATTCCAACCAAAGCCAGCAGTGACATGAAATCAGTCACCCCATGGGCCTGTATGGTGCCCGAACCCTGGCCGAGGCTCAGTAAGAAGGACACACAACAGTGTTGACATGTCTGGTTGCAATCACTGCTGAGTCACTTTTAGCCACTTTGTAGATCCCAAGGACGAGGGCCAACGTGACCAAGGGGTTGCCAACAGCCTAACTACTGTCTCATAACAACAGGAGAAAGATGCTAATCCAAGTATATAGGAATTTTTAATATTTCAGTCTCTTTTTTCATATTTTGGAACATTTTAAATATGCAAAAAGTAGGAAAAAAGATAGCCAACACCCATTTACACATCACTCTTAAGAAATGTTGAAATGTTGATGAGTTACAAGAATTATTTCAGGTTTTGTTTAAAAATCTATAGATTTGCCACCAGCTTTTATAAGTCACCATTTTTAAAAGTCACTGTTTTTCTGAAATTTTGTTTATCATTCATGACAGGGGAGATTTTATTGTACGTGTTCACGTGCACAAATAGCGATCTTGTGTGATGTTAAATTTACGTGAACAGCAAATTATTCTGAATGTTCCTTTGCAACATTTTTCCCATATTCCAGCAGGATAGAAAATTATTTTTTTCTTTTTTCTTTAATTAAAAATTTTGCCCACCTTCCGCCCCCTGCCTCAGGCAACCACCAATCTGTTCTCTATATTTATGAATTTGGTTCATTGGGTTTTTTTCAGATTCCACATATAAGGAGATCATATGGTATTTGTCTTTCTGTGTCTGGCTTATTTCATTAAGCATGACGCCCTCAAGGTCCATCCATGCTGTTGCAAATGGCAAGATTCCCTTCTTTTTATGGCTGAGTAATATTTCGTTATATATACATATATATGAATAGATATACATGTATATACATGTATATATATATATATATATATATATATGTATATATATATATATGTATACATATATAGCCCATGGTCTTTATCCACTTTATTCACTCAACCATGTTCAACCTAACCATGAACACTTAGGTCGCTTTCATTCTTGGCTGTTGTAGATAATGCTGAAATAAATAGGGGGATGTAGATATCTTTTCGTGTTAGTGATTTTGTTTCCTTCAGATAAGCACCCAGAAGTGGAACTGCTGGATCATATAGAAGTTCTGCATTGAATTTTTTTTGAGAAAACTCCATACCATTTTCCGTGTGTGTGTGTGTGTGTGTGTGTGTATCTGTGTGTATACATGCATACATACATACATATATTTTATACAGATTTATTTTACTTCTCACTTTACATTCATTCATTACTGAACTTCCTTTGCTACTGTATTATTTACGGTGTTTACACCTGTGATCCTCGGTGATACTAGCCTGTGCTTCTTACTCATACTCTCCATGTTTCAATTAGTAAGGGGGCTACGCTGGTCTTATAAAAGGAGTTGAGATGGTTTCCTCCTCTTTTAGTGTCTTGGAAAAGTTTGCACATGATAGGAGTTACCTAATTCATGAAGGTTTGGTAAATCACCAGGAAAGTCATCTATCCCTGATGTATTTTTGTGGGTAATTTTGAGAGTAATCCCAGGCTTAAACGGATTTTTGCATTTTGTGTGTGTCAGTTGCAGTATCTTTTTTTTCCCAACAAATTGTTATTGGCATAATATTTTCTCTTGATATTGGCTTCTAATTTTTAAGGTCTGTTCTATCTTTAGCTATTTCCCTATTTTTACTCTTAATATTGATTTATGTTCATCAGGTCTTGATTGGTTTTGCCTGAGATTAGTCAATGTTCAAACATTCTTTGTAAGGCACAAGATTTTTATGGTTGTTGTTGACCTTATATATTGTATATTTCATTAATTTCTTGTCTTATTGTTATTATTTCTTTAATTTACTCCACTATTTTTTCTCTATTGAAACTTGATTTCAGGGGCGCCTGGGTGGCGCAGTCGGTTAAGCGTCCGACTTCAGCCAGGTCACGATCTCGCGGTCCGTGAGTTCGAGCCCCGCGTCAGGCTCTGGGCTGATGGCTCGGAGCCTGGAGCCTGTTTCCGATTCTGTGTTTCCCTCTCTCTCTGCCCCTCCCCCGTTCATGCTCTGTCTCTCTCTGTCCAAAAAAATAAATAAATAAATAAATAAATAAATTAAAAAAAAAAAGAAAGAAACTTGATTTCAATACTTGGGTCGTTCATTTTACATCTTTTTTTCTTCCTGAATGATATATGGATTTAAGACAGGAATAGAATCTCTTGCAGGAATTTCCTAATTTACATTTTAAAAGTTTTAGTACATAACATTGCCATTATAGTTGGGTACCAAATTTCTTAAGTTTTATTATGATTTCTTATCTGATCAATGAAATACATGAAAAATGTTTTTAATGGTTGCTTCTAATGCATGGTTGTTTTTATCTGAGTATTATTTATTGATTTTGAATTTTCATATCAGTGAAAGTCAGAGAATGTGTTTTCTACCATATCAAAAAGACTTCAATACTCAGAAAGTGACAGGATTATTGATAATCACAGCAATAATCTTCAAAGACCTTGAAACATACAGAGCAACATGAAAATTTTCTAAAGGCTCAGCAGAAGTCTGATAGAACAAGTCACATCAGATGGCCCTTAGAACCCATGGCAGGACAGAAGCTGTTGATGGAAGTCATTACTAGGAGCACTAGAATGACACCATATTATAGGCAAACCATTTTAAATAATTATTTTCAATGCTCTCCTTTTAAAAAGTCTAAGGCTGAGAAATTCCAGAATAAAAGACTTCATTGTAATGCAGCTCCGACCAAGACAACATTTATCCCGAAGTTAAAGGATCTGAGATTATGTCCAAAGTAAACTATTTACCAGTACATAGGGTACCACCATCTGGACCATGTTCCGGCAGTGGGTATGAACCGGGCACCTGAGTCTCCAGGCCCCATGAGTCTGGGGTCGACACCCACATTTTGTGCTACAGTGAGCTGCTTGAACTGCAGGTAGACCAGCTGCCCCAGCAATGCCGCAGCCTGTGACCATGTGAGGAAGAATCTGTATGATTGGCCATTTAAGGCCAAACCAGTGTAAGGACCACCCATGAAAACAGGGCCGTCTCCTCTCATGAACTTTAAGGTCATCTTCTCCCATTTTCAGCACAGATCAGCTGCCTTACAAAGACAATGAGCATTCCTAGACTTCCCCAAGACAGATACAGAGAGACAGGGTTGACATTATCATAAGGGAAGAAAATATGCCCTAAACATTTGTAAAGGGCAGAGCCATCCATCTTGCAGAAGGAAAGAGTGAGGAGGGTGAGGCTCTTCTTGGTCCACCGGCACAGGCATCACTGGGTTGGTCCTGTGGGCACAGCCCCATGCCTCCTCGTGGAGCTTACCCCACGTACCTGGGGTTGCCCAGCCAGCCATTGCAATGGCTGTTGTTCCATTGTCTGTTGTTCATCAAATCACAGTTCAGAAATGAGTTCATAAAATTTGGTTGCACAGAACGGGTTATGTCTAGGAGCAAACATTCTGGAAATACCTACATTTAAAATTTTGAATGTACATTGTACTTTACTATAAGGTGCTGCCTAAGTAAGCATATGAAACTAGGCAAGAGGAGGGTCGGAAATGGACTTGAAGGAGCCCCTTCCAGGAAACAACCATTTCTTCTTTGTGTCAAGAAATCCTCTAACAAGCCTGCATGTCTGTCCAAGGATCCCACTCACGCAAGAGGGCTGCACGCAATTACCCCACGAACAGCCTCCGTATGAACTTGTTTCTCTGCCTCCAAAAGCCACCATTCCAGACCGATTCCGAAATTCAGATAAGCGTTAGCCAAATCTAAGACCGAGATGTAGAAAATAAGGCCTCCCACGCTCCCCCGGTGCTAAGATTCCCCGAATTTGCCTTTGCAAATGTAAGCAAAGTAAGGATTTCAAGATGAGATCATCCTGAATGAAGGTGGGCACTAGGCCAGGTGTCCTTACACCAGACAGACAAGGAGAAGATACAGAGAGGCAAAGGGCACGTGACAGTGGAGGCAAGGACTGGCACCTGCAAGCCACGGCCTTCCAGCCATCTCCAGGAGTTGGGAACATTGTCCGTCACAGCCCTCAGAAGGGGCCCGCCCTGCCCACACCTGAATCTTGGAGTTCTGGCCTCCAGAGCCATGAGAATAAGTTTCCATTGTTTCAAGCAACCCACGTGCGGTCTTTGTTGTAGTGGCCATAGAACACTGTGCACCATGCTTCCCCATAAGGCACCTCCTGCCACCTGATTACACATGGCTTCCTCACATTAGCACCTGCCTCCTTCACACTCCTCTCCTCAGTGTGGAACAGAGTCCATGGCGCATCCTGGGTGCACAGAAAATGCCCGGGAATGACCACCTTCACTGCCCTAGGCTCTGTTACACTAAAACACCCTGTCCTCCAGCCTGCGGACC
The DNA here is from genome assembly GCF_023721935.1 of Panthera uncia. Taxonomy (NCBI): domain Eukaryota; kingdom Metazoa; phylum Chordata; class Mammalia; order Carnivora; family Felidae; genus Panthera; species Panthera uncia. The sequence continues at coordinate 148,455,591 of NW_026057577.1, forward strand.
ACAAAAGTGGCCCTTCCCCTTTATGGCAATCTAACCACGTGCCTGGGTATTTTGCAGAAAGTTCAGCACCTACTTTGTCCCTCTCGACAACTCAGAGCAGCTACTATTCTCCCCCTTCCATAGATGGGGAGATGGAGAAGCACGGCGGTCAGATACCCTAGCCAAAGTCTGAATCACATTAGCGCAGTTCCTGATCACGTGGCCTCCAATGCCAGCTGGAGCCGATGACAGGATTAATGAGTTGGGTTTGTCACCCAGCGCTCAAGGCCCTTTCACCTGCCACTTTGTTTTACACGGAATTTGCCTGGAGTGGGCACGATAGGAGAAGGATGGAGGCAAGGTCTGTGCGTTGCACCAGCAGGAGCCAAGGAGAGGTGATCAGAATGGGAGCAATACTGCCCCCTCTTGACACCAGGTTGCTGACATCACTACAGGTGCATCGATCTGGACAGTCACTACAACAGGGAACAGACCTACTGCATATACAAGCATATACACCCTCTCTCAGTGCCTTCGTACCAGGGAGCTGTGGTCCGCCTTCCTGTCTGGGTCTTCCTGTGGAATCCCGCACTCCTTGGGAGTTTTTTTTTCGTTATTGTGAATGTGTCAGACTCTATCTTATGTGTCGAAATCTCAAGACGACTAATGGGATCCACTGCAGCAAAATCAATGCCTTATGCATTGTTTGCACGTCATTTGTAGAGAGGTAGATGCTAAAACAAAGCATTAGCCAATATTCTTGATTAGATGATAGCCAGAGAGGTGGGAAAGTGTATTTTAATTTCCCTTCCTTTTGAGTTTCCAATCAGATAAGGAAAGGCTTGATCTGTCAAACATGTGCGCCTCTACATCTCCGTTGGTTTGACCTTAAATCCCTACTCACACATCGCTCTCTGTGTCTGTTGGGTGTCACGTGCCCTCAATGGTGCAGCTTTGACCACCATGCTGTCTGGATACACTGGGCTCCCAGCAGTGGCTCCGGAGGCAGCAGCCACAGTGTTCTCCAAATCAAAGAGAAGGGAGCCAAAAAGAAGTCAGGTGAACATTATCACGGACGGTCTGAACTCCACACAGTCATCAGTTTTCCTATTCTTATCAAAGCAATACAAACACCACTAATCTTTATTGATGTGTCCATGCAAAGCCCCGTTCCACCCCAGCCACAGGCTACAGAGCCTCTTCTCATCTCACGTGGATCAGGAGGATTCTTTTTGACCTTGCTCAGCAGGAACTAGCCAACAGATCTTGTGCCAGATGCCAACTCATAAATCAGCACCCCAAGGAAGCTGACACTGTGGGCCAACAGATCAAGTTGCCCCTAAGCTGGCACCACACCTGAACATCTGTTCTGAGTTCCACACACCCAGAGCCCCTTTGGGACTGACTCGTGCTCCCTTTAAGCCCACTGTCCCCAGGCACACTGCAGAGCTTGACCCCTAGCGCTTCCCAAAACTTGAAGGAGCTGCTTGGGCACAGACACTGGACTGTGACTCAGTGGTCAGCAAGGGATGATTTGAGGACACTGGCTCTGCACGCACACTACCCAACAAAGGCCTGTCAACCAAACTATGCAGGTAAGAAGAGCTTCTTTGATTTTTAGACCAAATCATCCTCCCCCATTGTCCAGTCCTTCATTCCGCTTAACATGGTCTTTAACGGCCAACACATCTTTTAGAGCAGAACACAGCGAGATGAGGACATGATTGCCGTGTGAATGGCTACTAGACATCTTTGTTCAGGAACTTCCCATTTCTTATTTCATCTACTCTCAGCAAACGAATCAAGTTATTTTTAAAAAGGATAATGAAGATTAAGTTTCTGACTTCAGCTGTTGAATGTTCAAGATGCCCCATGGATGGACAAGCCAATGACTGCTTACCCACGTGAGCCTCTCCCAATGGCCCCACGTCTGACCTCTTCCTCCAGCGCTTGATGAGTCCTAGGCTCCTTCCATCCTTAAACACTGGCCTTAGGGCTTTCTCTTGCTGATTATGAAAATCCCTCTCCTGAGCTCTCAGTTCTGTTGTTGTCCCCAGCTCTGTCACCTAGACATCATTGATGAGGGCAACACCCAGCTCTACCCTCACCTTGGTCTGCTCCTCTTTTTCACCTGGGAAGCATTAATGTTTTGAATCATTGGCTTCCTCAGAGTTCAGGCAAGGGGCCCCTCTGGATAAGCCAGAGGAAGTGACCCTTGGTCGGGGAGCTTCAAACACCAGCTGGCAGTAGCCATTTCATTTCTCTGAGTCTGTCACAACTTGCAGTCCCCTGCCCACGGTCAGCCTAAACAGAAGGCATCTGCCTTTGCTCTAAGTGGGGGTCACAGTAGTTTCCATAGTGAGGTTTTGGACTCTTTCCAGACGGCCTTAATTCGTAAGGAGGGAGAACGTGCTCACGACCAGGAGAGCAAAGTCGCTGTGTGTCTGTTTGCCTTCCCCTCTCCATATGTGGCAATTCTGTCTTCCTCCCGTCGCCATTTCTGAGCCTCTGTGTCTCCATCGGTGAGTCTGTAGGCATCACCGTCCCCCACTTTCTTCTCTCCACACAGTGCCTACGCCTCCCTGTCCTGGGTCCCTCTGAGGGCTGCCCAACCCTGCAGAGCTGAGGTTATAAATGACCCACACGTACAGTGCATTTCTTCCCGCCCTGTGCTCCAAACCTTTCCATCATTTCCTTACATTTAAAACCAAGGGCATAAATATGTGCATTTCCAGCTTTACTTCATAAATAGAATATTGGGCAACCCTCAGTGGGGATGTCCACGTGGCACTAAGTGGCTGGAGCTGGAGGTTGGCCACCTGGTGTGTCTCACCCAGTGCAGATTGTGACCCTCCCCCTGCCACAGTGGGCCACTGTGCTTTGTCACGGGCGGAACGCTTGGGTCCTCCCAATATTCATATGGTGAATTCGAATCCTCAGTGAGGCGGCATCTGGAGGTGTGTCCCGTGGGAGGCGAGCAGGTTATGGGTGTGGAGCCCTCACGAATGGGATTAGTCTTCTTACAGGAAGAACACAAGACTGGGTACCTCTCTTTCCACCCCGTGAAGACACAGTGAGAAGGTATCATCTGCTCCCTGGAAGAGAGCTCTCACCAGAACCTGACCATGCCAGCATCCTGTTCACCGACTTCTGGCTTCCAAAAATGCAAGAAATAAATGTCTATTGTTTCTAAGCCACCCTGACTACGGTGCTTTATTAGTGCAGCCTGAACTAAGACAATAATCAAGGAATCAACCAACTTATAAGGTGGGAACCCACTGAGATCATCTGAGTTTTATAAAACACTGTTGCTCTGATTTAATGGATCTGGGGTACAGCCCAGGCATTTGGATTTTTAAAAGGTCCGCAGGGGATTTTAACAAGCAGACAAGAGCATGCCTCATGGCCTTGAGGATTACTTCTTTCCCTGGACAGGAGTCGTGTGGCCTCTTGGATCCTTTCTACTCTAAGACTCCACTATTGTCTAATTTTTTCCCTTTAGTCTGTCGGGTACCTTAAGAGAAAAAAAAAGTTACCCTGCATACTTTAATACATGCTTTGCATTTTAATTTTAGTTCAAAGAAGCCTTGAAAAAAGTGGATCACAAACTATTCCCTTTTTTGCCAGCTTTATTGAGATATACCTGACATAGAGCTTTGTGAAAGATTAAGGTGCACAGTGTGTTGATTTGATATTCTTACATATTGCAAAATGATTACCACCACAGGTAACAGCTCCATCACCTCACATAATTATCATTTCTTTTTTGAGGTGAAAATGTAATTCTTTTTGAACTTCTCTGGTTAAAAAGAAAACGAAATCACTGGTGAGATTAAAGCCCCAAGCAAGCAGAAGCAGCATTTTTATTGCAATGGTAGCCCTGGGTTGCCAGTTTGGGATGAATGAGTTGAAGGGGAGGGAGAAGAATTTCTTGCATCTTGAGGTAGTTACTGTCAATAGTGACTGGAATTTGTAGCATTGAACAGCCAAGTAGAGCTTTCTTTACATGGGGGGGAAAACGCTCATTGGACAGTGACAATGGGACAGCAAGTGACAGGCGGAAGAGACTTAAGGAAGACATTTATGGTTAAATGATGGATCAGTGGCTCTTGGTGGGTCATCCATCTCTCCACACACCACCACCAAGATAAGAACTCTAGAATTACTCCCAAATGGCAGATGAGGAAACAGAGGTTTCTCGAAAGGTTAAGTAATTTGCCCAGGATGACACAGGCAGGAAGGGACAGAACTAAGACCGGCCCTCCCAAATGATGGGCTTTGGACGACTGAGCTCCCCCATCGGCCTGGGGAGGATGAAGAGAGAGCTGGACAGAAGTCCTTGAGCCCAACAAGCCACCCAGCTGGCATCACTCCGTTCCACCTGCTAGCCAGGGCCATGACAGGAGGAAGCATGCCAAAATGGATTCCAGGGACAGGCGAAGGGCAGAGTCCATAGGGAGAGAAGCCAGCTATGTTCACAGGATGCATCTGTCCCCCTACCAGGTCAAGATGGCTTGTTTACAGTCCGTCCCCTGCTTTTAGCAGGATGAGTTCTTCATGGAGAAAGACTCATTCCACTAGCACTTAGCTGCCCCTGTCTTGCTGGCTGCTGAAAGCTGCCTTCACACAGATGGCTCTGCCTGCCTCCTCTCAGCATCGCTCTGTGCTTAGTACCAGAAGTCTGAGCCGTAGCCAATGGCCATCACGTACCACCTGGACACCCCCTGGCTCATCCTGAAATCCAGCCATCTGCACGGCCCACTCATGCCTCCAAACGCACCCTCCAGTGAGCGTGGTGAGGGGACATGGTGGCCTGCCCCCCACCTTGCCCTGGATGAAGCAACTACTCGACCACTGTGTCTTCAGAGACAAGGCGAAACAAGTGACACCGGATAACGACACTTGTGATAGAAGGTGTCGCTTCTCAACATATGGTTGGCAAGTACAGCACAAGGAGCTTTAGAGGACACGGTGAGCTGCCCGCAGACACTGTCTGGGTCTCTGCACAGTAATCAATTAGAAGGATGCGAGGAGTACACGGTTAAAATATAATGGATGTAGGCACAGCTTGGCGACCTATCTATCCCTTGTGGTGGTGATTCAGGAGAGCAGATGGGAATTTCCATATAACGAGTAAACCCCGTCCGTGTTAGGGAAACTTACTGGGGATGCTCGGCACCCAGGATGCCTCTAGGAAGCCAGTAGGAGATGAAGCAAAAAGGTCAGCAGAGCCCAGAGCATGAGACCCCGTGTGCACATGGTATTCCACTCGTTCATTCCTTGGTCTTCTCTTCTGGTTTTGCATGAGTGCTTTCTGTGATGTGACCATCACACTTGTCATACTCCGGTGCTATCTCCAGTTCCTCCCTCCCTCAGATCTGAATATCTTAGGTCAGGGAAAGAACTGTCACTGATCACCTAGTATGTGAACCGAACCCCACAAGACCACATAACGTATTTGGTTTGGGTTTTTCTACAACCCCCTTTGTTAATCTCGGCAAGCCAGATGAACCATTTCTGTGGAAGGTTGGGTAGGAAGCTCGTGACTGTGCTTCAGACAAGGAGCCCTTTACAGAAAACTTCACTCTGCCAACCACCCCACTCTTCCACTCCCTGGGCGCCAGCCCTCCTAATCACTCCCAGGTCCACGGGGGCTTTTGGGGTGTGAATATGCATCACTACTATGTGATCAACTACTGATTGTTCTTGATCCCAGTCATCTTGTGGGGAATTAAGATAATCATGGATTTTTTCAGTCACTATTGTGTTTATGTCCTTCTAGCTCCCTCATGCATAAGAGTGGTATGAGAGTAGTAATGAAAATAGGACAGGTTTTCAGTGAATCGTGCCCCCCACAGCTAGTGCTCTCCTGAGTTCAGACTGTGTTAAACCACTTTTCACAGACACAAGCACTGACTGAGTGTGGGGCAGTTACTGGATTTGGGAGGGAAAAGTGACATCTCTGGGGACAGATGTGATTTCCATTCAGAGAAAGAGAGAAACCAAGTCCCATTATAGCACATTTGTTAATCTCTTGACTGAAATTAAATTCTAAAAGGGCATCATGTGCTCCTGTGGGCTTACTGTTTACACACACACACACACACACACACACACACAAAAGACCACACCTCATCTCGTAACTATCCTTTTTAAAGTCCAATTGTAAAGTTTTATCCAAAGATGGCACAGGTGGGAAAACTGAGCTCTGAGAACTTTATCAGAGCTCAGCTTTCCCAAATGGGTAATGGAGTTCAACCAATCTTTTTACTTAGGAAATTAGTAGAGTGTTGGGAATCTTCCCATAGGTGCTTAAAAAAAAAAAAAACAAAAAAACAAAAAAACAAAAAAACCAAAACCAAAACCAAAACAGTTGACAACTTGGTATCCTGTTCAAGGTTGCAAAGTTCAACCTTCAGGGGAAAAAAACAAGCACCATAACCCCAACAAAAGACACACTAACTTCCATAAATAACTGGCAGGTGGAGACCAAGGCAGCACCTAGGACAGCTCCTCACCTCCCATTCTCTCCCCTCAACTTGGCACCACCTGACTTTCCATCTCCTCATCCACTGTTCACTGGACTGCAGCTCTCAGTCCTTCCTCTGACCAGTCCAGTGGCCTTTCCTTAGTCTTCAGTCCCCAGCTTTAACACTTCCAGCAATGTCTCCTCTTGCAATCCTTTCCCACTGGGCTCCTCTACCACCATCGTCACAGCATCCCTAACATCTGCGTTTCCCCTAACTCTCCTCCTACAGTGCCCTCCTTTCAGTGGCTCCCCCCATCCAGCCCAACATCAGATCTGGAGATCCTACTACAGAATCTCATCCAGCCCAACATCAAATCTGAATGTCCTACCACAAATCTCATCCAGCTCAACATCAGATCTGGAGATCCTACCACAGAATCTCATCAAGCCCAACATCAAATCTGAAAGCCCTACCATGAATCTCATCCAGCCCAACATCATATCTGGAGATCCAACCACAGAATCTCATCCAGCCCAACATCAAATCTGAAAGTCCTACCATGAATCTCATCCAGCCCAACATCAAATCTGGAGATCCTACCACAGAATCTCATCAAGCCCAACATCATATCTGGAGATCCTACCATAAATCTCATCCAGCCCAACATCAAATCTGAATGTCCTACCACGGAATCTCTCTCATCATTAGTCCACACCCCACACTTTCTCTCTGTTCACTCCATCGATGTTGCATAAGCACACCTAATTCAATAGGTTGGATGTTGACCTTAACATTTCCCAATTAACTCTACTCTCTAATCATTTCCAGTTTAACAGTTGAAAGAAATTTCCTCAAAAATTTGCTCTTATATTTTTATCCAGTTGTCTTTTGGATCTCTTCTTTTAAAGTCTCTTCTATCTGCATTTCGCTTCCATTCGCACAGCCATATTCATCACTCATGCACAGACTTTTGCAATTATATTCTGTCTCTATCCTCTTTCCCCTCCAGTTCACTTTTTATATGATTGCAAAACTAATCATTATGAACCTTGCTTTGAGCAAGTCGCCCTCTGCTGAACAACCACCAGCAACTGCTCTTTGCCTGTCAGATAATGTCTAACTCCTTACCGTGAACTCACAAGATATCACCTAGGACTCTCCCGTTACGTTATTTTCTTTTCATTATTCCTTTCTTCATTCCTTTAGTGCCTGTCGCATGCCAGGCACAGGGTTACATACAGGCTACTTATGATTTCCCTGAATTATCACAACAATCTGCCAAGGTTGGCGCTGATGTTCTATTTTGCAGATGAGGGAATGAGACACGGTAAAGCCAGGAGACGTTGGCGGTCACACGCATCAGACCCCACGGATGTAGTCTCAACCGCAGTACGTATTATCATCCATGCTTTGTCCTGATGGCTAAACGTGTGGCTCTATGTTTGTGGCTAAACAAGAGCTCAATGGATTTACTAGATTCAGATCAGCTGCAAACTTCCACTGCCGCTCACATTGTCTTTGCAACGACGCTCAGAGCTGTAGCTTCACTATGCTCATTAAATCAAATGCCAAAGTTTCCTTCTTTTAAATGCTAAGCAAGTCCCCACAAGTCCCCCACTTCCTATAATTAAAGGGACTACCTGGTAACAGACCATAATGATACCTGCAGCCAGTGAGTCCTGGAAAAGACCCAGAAGGGAAACAAACCCAAGAAGGTCCAGGCAAGATGGGGAAGAAAAATCCAAAGAGGCCACGGTATGGAAACCAAGATGAAGACGGTTGTATCAAGGGGCACTGACTTCTCGAAGGCTACACGGAGGTTGAAACCAGTGATAGCTGAAGGAGGTCGACAGCTATCATTTATCTTAAGTCGGACCAAGCCCACAGAGAATTTTGAAATGTGCAGCATTTCTATAAAAAGTAAAATTGTAACAAATATATGAGAGCAATAAACAAATATAAAAACTTGAACTATTGGGTGTTCTTCCCTAATTGGAAAAAGTAGAAAAATAAAAGCATGATTCATTTGACTATTTCTGTTCAAGAAATTCCTTTGGCCAGAGCTGTGCCTCTTATTCAAGCAAAGGGGAGCCGTTGAGAGACAAGTAACAAACACCAGATGGGTGCTCTGGGATTCTACACCTGTCAGTTCTTTCCCCGTAGAGGGAAGTCCACTGGAGGATCCCAAAGGTGATAGGCTTTCGGCAGAGAACGTTTCATAAGATAATTCTCAGCAACTCATCGATTCTCTTCCATTTGCCAACATTTTGCACCTCGTTATGTGACCACAAATTAAAGATGTGATTATTTAGCACAAGTGGAAAGGAGGGAAAGTCTATTTTACTTTACTCTCTTCACCTAAGAGCTACACCTAATGAGGCGTAAACCAACGGGGAAACTAATTTTGCTACATTTCCATCTGCTGCCCCAGTTTTAGTCTCCTACTTGCTGCTATCCCCAGCCACCACATTAAGGCCGTCCTCCGTGGTCAGCTTACAGAACAACCATTAGCGTCTCCAAACTTAAGGTTCCATCCAGATGTCGTTTGGGTCTCGGTTTTAATCAGAGAAATAGCCTTGAGTACCTGCACACTGCAGACTGAATTTTGTTTTAAGAAACAAAAAATGTGAACAGGGTATTTTATGTATCAGTGCTTTGTGAATAATTTTCAAAGTGGCACTGAGTATCTTATTCTCCTTTATTCGTATCTTTCTGTGCGGTTTGACTTCCCGCAGCCACTAAGGGTCATCGTCGGAGGGCCGAGAATATCTGCTACGTGGACCAGGCAGCATCTTGATTCTTCTCTCCCAGACTGCCCTCCCCTGTCTGCCAGCAGCACTGCACTGCCGTGTGGGGCTGTAAGGCTTCCACAAGGACCCAGGCCACTGAGTCCCGTGAACCCGTGGTCCCTGCGACAGGACACAGACACACGTGCTTACAGTATTTAGCAAGTTACGAACGTAGGGGTCAAGTCCTATCCCAGCTCTCTGGGGGGCTGGTTCCTGTGTTGTCCGACCTGCTTGTTCTCTGGCCTTTGGTCTGGTGACATCACCAGACACAAATAACCTTAAAACCTGGACCATATAGTTATATGTAAATATCTGAACAGCTCTCACAACGAAGTTTCAGCCCTAAACTGCCAATTTTGGAATCTAAAGCTGAGTTAATTTCAATATTATGTGTTGGACGCCTGAGTGGTTCAGTCAGTTAAGCATCTGTCTCTTGATTTCAGCTCAGGTCATGACTTCATGGTTTGTGGGTTCGAGCCCCACATGGGGCTCTGTGCTGGCGGCTTGGAGCCTACTTGGGATTTTCTTCCTCCCTCTCTGCCCCTTCCCCACTCTCTGTCTCTCTCTCTCAAAATAAATAAATAAACTTACAAAATTATGTTTTAAGGCACTTTTTTCTTATTGAAAAATGAGTATGTATATTTACCAAAGAAAATTTGGAAACTATATCAAACAGAAAGACAAAATTTAAAATCACTTCTATTTCCTATATTTACAGAGAACAATGTTATCAGTGTATCTTCTAGTATATATAGTTTTATATATATATATAAAACATAGATATGTACACACTATAGATATGCACATGTATGTACATATACACATAGATATGTACATATATAGTACACAAAATATGTAATACACAGTCTATATATGTACATGTATGTATACACAAATATGTACATAAAATGCATAAAGTATGAAATCCATACTTATACATCATGTATGTATATATATAAAGTATGCAATATACACATTACAGGTGTGTATATATGAGTCTATATACACACATATATATGGAGATAAAACAACAGATGTTTGTTTTTTGTTTTAGACGGGGAGGGGCAGAGAGAGGGAGAGTGAGATTCCTAAACAGGGTCCACACTGTCAGAGCAGAGACTGATGTGGGGTTTGAGCTCCTGAACCATGAGATCACGAATGTGCTGAAGTCAAGAGTCAGAGGCTGAACTGACTGAGCCACCCAGGCACCCCAAAACAATAAATGTTAACTGTGGGAGGAGCCAAGATGGCGGAACAGCATGGACGCTTTTCCTGTCTCTTGCGTCCGTGAAATATAGCCAGACCAACACTAAACCATCCTACACACCTAGAAAACTCACTGGAGGATTAACACAACAATCTGCACAACCTGAACCACAGAATTCAGCAGGTACGCGGCGCGGAGAGCTGAACTTGGGGAGCGAGAAGGTGCAGGAAGGGAGGTGATTCTGTGAGCGGAGACAGGACAGAGACGGGGGGGGCGGGCGGGGGAGAATACGGGAAAAGCACTCCCCCCAAAAGCAGCTGGAGAGAAAGTGGAAAAGTGGAAACAGCCGCAGGGACTGAACTAAAAAGGGGGAAGGGAGAAAGGCGAGGGTTCAAATTCCACTAAGACTGTAAACAAGGGGAGCGCAAGGGCTGCAACTCCGCAGCTCCCTACCTGGCGGTGCTCTGGTGGGAAGGGCGAGTCCCCGGGAGCCGAGTGGGGTCCGGGAGGTTCTCGGGCCACACGGGAAGCGGTTCCACTGCCGGAAGGACAGTTGGTGGAGACTGTTGAAGCCCCCCGGTCCCGGCAGACCCCGGAAGGCGGCCACGTTCGCTGGTGCTGGAACAAGGTCGTTGAGGGTGAAGCCTGGTGCCAGGTGTGTGTTGCGATTTTCCATCATCCCTGAGATGCTGCTGCTACGCTGTCTCGTGAACTTCTTCTGGGGGGGGGGGGGGGGCTGGCACCCGGCCACAGTCTCGGGGCACCGGCAGCAGCAGGGTCCCGCGGGCGTTCCTGGGTGCGGCCGACACTCAGCCATTGCTCATTCGGCCATTGCTCGGGGAGATCCTCCCGCAGAGGGGCGGAGCGGGTCAAGGCCGTGGTCATTCGGGAGTAAGGGGCCGAAGAAAATAGCCGCGTCTGAGACAAGGCTTGGGAGAGAGCTGCTGCCGGGGGCCTGGTCATGGGCGGTGAAAAAGCGGGGAGCAGACGAGAGCTGAAGACGGAGGACGGGTGCGCGATTGCTGACCCGGGAGAACAGACCGGGTGGCTGGGCGACGCCATTTTCACCATTCCCGCGCAGGCGCATACGCACCTACGAGCGCCCCAACACTCCACCCCAGGAGTCTACCAGCGCCATCTGGTGGAGAGCGGAGCCGTTACACTGAGCCCCGCCCAACTGGGCCAACCTCGCTCTTCAAGAGCAAAGTCTCACCGTCTGCTTAGTTTACAGACTATAAAGAGCTACATAGACTGACTTCTAGGGGAAATGAAGCAATTTCAGTCCTACATCAATCTGTTACCAGGTCCATCTATTCAAATTTCTTTCTTTTTTTTCTTTTTCTCTTTTATAATTCTTTTCTTTTTCTTGAATACAGAAAGAAATAAATTCATTTTTATTTTTAATTTTTATTAAAAATGTCTTTCTTTAATTTTTATTACTATGTTTTTTACTTTTGTGTAATTTTTTTAAAATTCTACTTCCACCATTTTATTTTAGTCTACTTCAATGTACTCACCTTTTCAGATTTTCAAACAATTTCCATTTTTTCTTTTCTTTTTTTTCTTTTTCATTTCTTTTTCTTGAATGCAGAAAGACAAAAACTTCATTTTTACTTTCAATTTCTATCAAAAGTATTTTTATTTAATTTTTATTACTATATTTTTTGCTTTCATGTAATTTTTTTCAAATTCTTACTCCCATCATTTTATTTTAGTCTACCACAGTGTATTCACTTTTTCAAATTTTCAAACAATTTCTTTTTTTTCTTTTTTTATCTTTTTTCTCTTTTTTGTTTCTTTTCGTTCTTAAATACAGATAAAGAAAAATTCATATTTATTTTAAATTTTTATTAAAAATATTTTTCTTTAATTTTTTTCTCTATTATATTCTTTACTTTTATGGATATTTTTTCAAATTCTATTTTACCCCCATCATCTCATTTTAGTCTACTTCAGTGTATTCATTTTTTCAAATTCTCAAAAGATTTCCTTTTTGTTTTCTTCCCCCCACCCTTTCTTTTTTCTCTAATCTGTCAAACCAGTTTCAACACCCAGACCAAAACACACCTAGGATCTAGCATCATCTATTAGATTTTTGTGTGTGTGTGTTTTAATTTTAATGGTTTTTTTATTTTAATTTATTTTAATTTCAATTTTTCTACCTCACTAATTCCTTTTCTTCCTTCAAAATGACAAAACGAAGTAATTCACCCCAAAAGAAAGATCACGAAGAAACAACAGCTAGGGATTTAACCAACACAGATATGAGCAAGATGTCTGAACCAGAATTTAGAATCATGATAATAAGAATACTAGCTGGAATCGAAAATAGACTAGAATCCCTTTCTGCAGAGATAAAAGAAGTAAAAAATAGCCAGAATGAAATTTAAAAAGCTATAACTGACCTGCAGTTACAGATGGATGCAGTGGCAGCAAGGATGGACGAGGCAGAACAGAGAATCAGTGACATAGAGGACAAACTTATAGAGAATAAGAAAGCAGAAAAAAAGAGGGAGATGAAGGCAAAAGAGCACGATTTAAGAATTAGAGAAATCAGTGACTCATTAAAAAGGAACAACATCAGAATCATAGGGGTCCCAGAGGAGGAAGAGAGAGAAACAGGGGTAGAAGGGTTATGTGAGCAAATCATAGGAGAAAACTTTCCTAACCTGGGGAAAGACATAGACATCAAAATCCAGAAAACACAGAGGACCCCCATTAGATTCAACAAAAACCAACCATCAGCAAGGCATATCATAGTCAAATTCACAAAATACTCAGGCAAGGAGAGAATCATGAAAGCAGAAAGCAGCAAGGGAAAAAAAGTCCTTAACCTACAAGGTAAGACAGATCAGGTTTGCAGCAGACCTATCCACAGAAACTTGGCAGGCCAGAAAGGAGTGGCAGGATATATTCAATGTGCTGAATCAGGAAAATATGCAGCCAAGAATTCTTTATCCAGAAAGGCTGTCATTCAAAATAGAAGGAGAGAGAAAAAGTTCCCCCCAAAATTGAAGGAGTTTGTGACCACTAAACCAACCCTGCAAGAAATTTTAAGGGGGACTCTCTAGGGGGAGAAAAGATGAAAATATAAATAGATAGATAGATAGATAGATAGATAGATAGATAGATACCAAAAGCAACAAAGACTGGAAAGGACCAGAGAACACCACCAGAAACTCCAACTCTACAAGCATCAAAATGGGAATAAATTCATATCTTTCAGTACTCACTCTAAACATCAATGGACTCAATGTTCCAACCAAAAGACATAGGGTAACAGAATGGATAAGAAAACAAGATCCATCTATATACTGTTTACAAGAGACCCAATTTAGACCTAAAGACACCTTCAGATTGAAAATAAGGGAATAGAGAACCATCTATCATGCTAATGGTCAAAAAAAGAAAGAGTAGCCATACTTATATCAGACAATCTAGACTTTAAAATAAAATAAAGACTGTATCAAGAGATGCAGAAGGGCATTATATCATAATCAAGGGGTCTATCCACCAAGAAGACCTAACAATTGTAAACATTTATGTGTCAAATGTGAAAGCACCCAAATATATAAATCAATTCATCACAAACATAAAGAAACTCATTGATAGTAATACCATAATAGTAGGAGACTTCAACACCCCACTCACGGCACTGGACACATCATCTAATAAAAAAATCAACAAGGAAACAATGGCTTTGAATGACACACTGGACAAGATGAACTTAACAGATATATTCAGAACATTTCATCCTAAAGCAGCAGAATATACATTCTTCTCCAGTCCACATGCAACGTTCTCCAGAATAGACCATGTACTGGGACACAAATCAGCCCTCAACAAGCAGAAAAAGATCAAGATCATACTGTGCATATTTTGAGACCACAACGTTATGAAACGCGAAATCAACCACAAGAAAAAATTTGGAAAGGTAACAAATACTTGAGACTGAAGAACATCTTACTAAAGAATAAATGGACTAACCAAGCAGTTAAAGAGGAAATTAAAAAGTATATGGAAGTCAATGACAATGATAACACCACAACCCAAAACCTCTGGGACACAGCAAAGGTGGTCATAAGAGGAAAGTATATAGCAATCCAGGCCTTCCTAAAGAAGGAAGAAAGATCTCAGATACACAACCTAACCTTACGCCTTAAGGAGCTGGAAAAAGAACAACAAATAAAACCCAAAACCAGCAGAAGACAGGAAATAATAAAGATTTGAGCAGAAATTAATCCTATTGAAACAAACAAACAAACAAAAAAAACAGTAGAACAGATCAATGAAACCAGAAGTTGATTCTTTGAAAGAATTAACAAAAATTGATAAACCACTAGCCAGTTTGATCAAAGAGAAAAAGGAAAGGTCCCAAATTAATAAAATCAAGAGTGAAAGAGGAGAGATCACAACAAACACAGCAGAAATAAAAACAAAATAAGAGAATATTATGAGCAATTATATGCCAATAAAATGGGAAATCTGGAAGAAATGGACAAATTCCTAGAAACATATTCACTACCAAAACTGAAACAGGAAGAAATAGAAAATTTGAACAGACCTATAACCAGTAAAGAAATAGAATTAGTAATCAAAAATCTCCCAAAAAACAAGAGTCCTGGGCCAGATGGCTTTCCAGGGGAATTCTACCAAACATTTAAGGAAGATTTAACACCTATTCTCTTGAAACTGTTCCAAAAAATAGAAATGGAAGGAAAACTTCCAAACTCTTTCTATGAAGCCAGCATTACCTTGATTCCAAAACCAGACAGAGACCACACTAAAAAGGAGAACTATAGACCAATTTCCCTGATGAACATGGATGCAAAAATCCTCAACAAGATATTAGCCAACTGGATCCAACAATACATTAAAAAAATTATTCACCACGACCAAGTGGGATTTATACCTGGGATGTAGGGCTCATTCAATATCCGCAAAACAATTAACGTGATTCATCACATCAATAAAAGAAAGGACAAGAACCATATGATACTCTCAATAGATGCAGAGAAAGCATTTGATAAAATACAGCATCCTTTCTTGATAAAAACCCTCAAGAAAGTAGGGTTAGAAGGAGCATACCTCAAGATCATAAAAGCCATATATGAATGACCCAACGCTAACATCATTCTCAATGGGGAAAAACTGAGAGCTTTCCCCCTAAGGTCAGGAACAAGACAGAGATGTCCACTCTCGCCACTGTTATTTCAACATAGTATTGGAAGTCTTAGCCTCTGCAATCAGACAACACAAATAAATAAAAGACATACAAATCAGCCAGGAGGAGGTTAAACTTTCACTCTTCGCAGATGACATGATACTCTATATGGAAAACCCAAAAGATTCCACCAAAAAACTGCTAGAATTGATTCATGAATTCAGCAAAGTTGCAGGATATCAAATCAACACACAGAAAACGGTTGCATTCCTATACACCAACAATGAAGCAACAGAAAGAGAAATTAAGAAATTGATCCCATTTACAGTTGCACAAAATACCATAAAATACCTAGGAATAAATCTAACCAAATAGGTGAAAAATCTATACACTGAAAACTATTGAAAGCTTATGAAAGAAATTGAAGACAAAAAAAATGGAAAAAGATTTCATGCTCCTGGATAGGAAGAACAAATACTGTTAAAATGTTGATACTACCCGAAGCAATCTACATATTCTAATGCAATCCCTATCAAAGTAACACCAGCATTCATCACAGAGCTAGAACAAACAATCCTAAAATGTGTATAGAACCAGAAAAGACCCCGAATAGCCAAAGCAATCTTGAAAAAGAAAACCAAAGCAGGAGGCATCACAATCCCAGACTTCAAGCTATACTACAAAGCTGTAATCATCAAGACAGTATGGTACTGGCATAAGAACAGACGCTCAGATCAATGGAACAGAAGAGAGAACCCAGAAATGGACCCACAAACGTATGGCCAATTAATCTTTGACAAAGCAGGAAAGAATATCCAATGGAATAAAGACAGTCTCTTCAGCAAGTGGTGCTGGGAAAACTGGACAGCGACATGCAGAAGAATGAACCTGGACCACTTTCTTACACCATCCACAAAAAGAAACTCAAAATGGACGAAAGACCTCAATGTAAGACAGGAAGCTATCAAAATCTTCAAGGAGAAAGCAGGCAAAAACCTTTTTGATTTTGGCTGCAGCAACTTCTTACTCAACACGTCTCTGGAGGCAAGGGAAACAAAAGCAAAAATGAACTACTGGGACCTCATCAAAATAAAATCTTCTGCACAGTGAAGGAAACAATCAGCAAAACTAAAAGGCAACCTACAGAATGGGAAAGATATTTGCAAATGACATATCAGATAAAGGGTTAGTATCCAAAATCTATAAAGAACTTATCAAACTCAACACCCAAAAAACAAATAATCCACTGAAGAAATGGGCAAAAGACATGAATAGACACTTCTCCAAGGAAGACATCCAGATGGCCAACCGACACATGAAAAAATGCTCAACATCACTAATTATCAGGGAAATACAAATCAAAACCTCAATGAAATACCACCTTACACCTGTCAGAATGGCTAACAGTAACAAATGAGGCAACAACAGATGTTGGCGAGGATGTGGAGAGAGAGGATCTCTTTTCCATTGTTGGTGGGAATGCAAACTGGTGCAGCCACTCTGGAAAACAGTATGGAGGTTCCTCAAAGAACTAAAAATAGAACTACCCTATGACCCAGCAATTGCACTACTAAGCATTTATGCACGGGATACAGGTGTGGTGTTTTGAAGGGACACATGCACCCCCATGTTTACAGCAGCACTATCAACAGTAGCCAAAGTATGGAAAGAGCCCAAATGTCCATCGATGGATGAATGGAGAAAGAAGATGTGGTCTGTATATACAATGGAGTATTACTCAGCAATCAAAAAGAATGAAATCTTGCCATTTGCAACTACATGGATGGAACTGGAGGGTATTATGCTAAGTGAAATTAGTCAGTCAGAGAAAGACAAAAATCATATGACTTCACTCATATGAGGACTTTAAGAGACAAAACAGATGAACATAAAGGAAGGGAAACAAAAATAATATAAAAACAAGGAGGGGGACAAAACAGAAGAGACTCATAAATATGGAGAACAAACTGAGGGTTACTGGAAGGGGTGTGTGGGGGCGGAAGGGCTAAATGGGTAAGGGGCATTAAGGAATCTCCTCCTGAAATCATTGTTTCACTATATGTTAACTAATTTGGATGTAAATTTTAAAAAATAAAAAATTAAAAAAGCAAAAAACAAAAAAATAAATGGCAACTGTGATTCCCATATATATATATATATATATATACACACACACACACATATACACACACGCCTATAGATAGATAACTATATATATAATACATATATCTATAGATAGACATATATAATACATATGTCTGTAGGTAGGTAAATATGAATCACTTTTATTGTATGTATATGTGCATACCCATACATTTGTCTGAAGTACAATCATGTTTTACTTACCAAATTAAGGTAACCTCTTTCCACGTAGACTGTGAGCATGTTGCCATCCATAAAGGACCCACATCACTGCAAGCACCTAGTTCTGTTTCGACAGCACAGCCATAATAATATCTGGCCATGGAGGGCCATGGCCATGGGGATTCTCAGCAATTCACATGCACCGTTCCAGTTAAAGCATTTAAAGCTCGAAGCCGCACTACGAAGTGGCAGTGGGGAAACTGAGGCACCCGAACTTACACAGATAAAATGTGTTCAGCTGTTGAGATACTGGGGTATAACATGAAACGGATTCTGGTCTTCATCTCCAGGTCCTGGCACAGAGCTCCCAAAAGCCGTGTCAGACTCTTGGAGGGTCCCCTGGGTAGCTCCTGGGTGGAGACTGGTCACCAGAAAGACCAAACTTTAATTGAAAGCTGGGAACGTTCAGCCCCACCCACCTTCTTCTGGGAGGGGAGATGGACCGGATATTGAGTTAATAATCATCCGTACCCATGTGATGAAGTTTCCTTTAAAAACATCCCTAAGTGACAAGGTTAGGAGGCCTTCTGGGTTGGGGAGTACACTCAGGTGCCTGGAGGGCGCAGCCCCCAGACACAGACCCTTTTGGACCCCGCCTTGTGTACCTCTTCATCAGGCTGTTTACTTGTATCCGCCACGACGTCCTTTATCATAAACCCATAAAAATAAAGTGTTTCCCAGAGTTCTGTGAGCCCTTAGAGCAAACTGTGAAACCTGAGGCAAGGGGTGTGGGAACCTCCCAGTGGCCAGCTGGTCAGAGCTCAGGCGATAGACTGAGACCTATGGTTGGTGTCTGAAGTGGGGGCCATCTTGTGTCTGAGCCCTTCACGTGTGGGGTCTGTGCTATCTCGGACTAGTTCATGCCAGAATTGAATTAAATTGTACGTTGCCATCCACAGAGACTTGGAGTACTGCTTGGTGTGGAAAACCCGTCATTTAATGGGTCTTCCTATCAAAACTCACAGAATCATAGCTGTCCCCAATGTTATTACTAAAAACGATCTAATGAATATCTTTATGGCCAAATATTCATGTGTATCTGTGATTATTTCTCTAGGATGACATTTTTAGAAGCACGATTGCAGAGCTTAAGTATATGATTACAGTAAAGACTTTTGGTGAGCGACTTCCTAAATTGTGCTCCACTGTTTCTTAATTTGTGGGCTGGTGGGGGAGATACGGCTATTTCTGCTTTTACCTGTCATATCATGTACCACAGCAAACTCCTTGTCAGTCAGACAGGACCTCCGTCCCAGAGAGGTGAGGCTCCGTCTCTTCTCTTTCTCTGGGTGGGCCAAGCTGATTCGGCATTGTTGCTGGTAAACCACACGGGGCACTTTTCTGGAGCTGGGGCGCTGTGTCCTCTGCGATCCGGGACTGGCCCTCCACCGCACCTCGTGCCGACACACCAGTCTGGAAGCGTGGCCAGCTTGTCGGAAGGATCCGCCATCAAGGTCTATCAAAAGCTTTATTTGAAGAGAGCCCGTGCCCCGAGACGGCAGCTATGAATGCAGATCAGTATGTGAACGGACACTAAGTCTATTTATGGTCCTGCCCAGCAACCCTTTTCTTTCATTTCCCCTTTACCAGAAGCTTCCAAGTATAATGTGCTCGGCACTGAATTCAATCAATATCTGCATTAACATCCTTTCAAAGGCAACGGCCCATCAGCGTTCTCGCTTCCCGCGACCTTGCTCCACACGTAGGCTTGGCATGTGCTCAGCACCATCCTCGTGACTGCCCTGTCAGAGTGGGGCGGCATCATCCTCAGAGAGCGTCCGGGTTAATTAACCTTTAGGTGAAAATGCCGAGGATCCCTGTGATACGTGCTTCCTTCTCGCTCATTACATTCAGCTGGAAAAGCAGCAAGGTGCTGCAATAAATGCATTCATTAGGAAAATGATTAAATGCAGTTGCCTTTATTACCTTGGCAGTTAATCCTCTCTGCAAGGTGCCTGAAAAGTCACCCTCATCAGGGGGGAGCCCATGCAGGGGAGAGGCAGCTGTGAGAAGCCCAGGGTCCCTCACTCTCTCACTAGAAGATGAACTCGAGCTTCTACCAGTTCCACAAAAGCCCGGCCCGTCACTCGAGCACAGCATCCTCCTCTGCTTTTCCCCAGAGCCACCCTGCTGACAACGTGTTAGACGAGGGTGTGGACACCTGTCACCTGTCACCAGTGGGGAGTACAGACCGCGTGGCCCACAGGTGGGAAGGCTCCCTGGCTGTCTAGCATCTCTGGACACTCAGTGTAGAGTTCTACCGGTGGCGTGAGTGGAAATTAGTAATGACAACTGGTAAGATTGGGCAACGTTTCCAAAGAGAGGTGAAGGGTTTCAT
Organism: Panthera uncia; assembly: GCF_023721935.1. Taxonomy (NCBI): domain Eukaryota; kingdom Metazoa; phylum Chordata; class Mammalia; order Carnivora; family Felidae; genus Panthera; species Panthera uncia. The sequence goes on from NW_026057577.1 coordinate 148,475,902, forward strand.
TGACAGATGCCCTTACCAAGGAGACATGACCAAGGCCAAACAGCATCCTTCTGGGATGACCGTGCCATCTGATGTGCTGTGTCTCACCCTGGACGGTACGTTGGAACCTGATCTACCATTGCTCAACCCGGAAGTCTCACGGGGTCAAGTTCAATTGCATCCAGTGGGTAAACCGTCCAGAGAACCACTTTCTCTCTCTGCTTTGGGATGCACTGCCTCTCCTCGTTCCCCTTCAAACCCAACCCTGACACCTCTCACCCTTCCCGGAACCACCAGGTTCCCTCCTACCCACACAGACACCGTTCCGCTGACCTTCCTGCCAATCTCACTGCCACACTCTTCCCAATAAAATGCAATTCATCCACTTACCTCACATTCATGCTCACAGCGTCAGTTGTCCAAAAGGGGCCTACCGCATAGTAGGTGCTCAGCAAACGTTCATAGAAGCCGACTTGGAAGCATAATACATGATATCTTCCATAAAGATTCAAGGAAAGGGAATCAGCTGTGCTACAGACTCCATGTGAAGGCAATAACTAAAATGTGTAAAGCTGACTCTGCAAGCTGACGTAGGACAGAAGGGAGAGGGGCAGGGAAGAAACGATTCTCCCACCTCAGTGCTCCTCAAGACGGACGTGGGTGTCCACTCAACACCAGCAAACCTCCTTATAAAACCACCTTCTGCCCCTCTCTCTGCAGGGGTCCCTGACCTCCTGCCTCTCCGTCCTATCTTCTGTATGCCATCCCGGAAAATACAACTGAATCTCATTAAAGGTAAAGTCCGAGACTCAAGAATTGTGACATTTACCAGTTTCTATGGGGAGAACAATATCAAATTATTAAAAATTAAAATTCTTACCTGCGATGAGTGAAAACCTCTTTTTCCCGGTCGGTTCTACACATCTGCTGTTGACAGAATCACTGCAAAGCCCTGGTCCATCCTGTTCTCTCCAGCCCCCTGTCCCACACCCTAGGCCTCCGCCAGGTGGGACCGGGCTGTGTCCAGCTGAACATATGCACTGAGTTTTCTCAAGGAAATCTATGAAGGAACTCCAGCTTCCTAAGACTGATCTTCCTTTTAACCTGAGTGAAGATTTACTGAGTCACTTAACTATTTACAGAGTGATTTGCTACTCTATTTGGAGAATGACAACAAGGGCCCCCAAATCCTGCAAACATCTTAAAAACTAAATTAACTTCAGTGCCAGAAGGCTTGTCTACTTTGGGCCTCTCATTCACGGAAATTGAAAGTGATGTCAGTGCTCTGTCTACGAGGCCAGTCCAACCAGGGCAGCGTAGGAAACGCCAAGCCCTCAAAGCCGGTCTTGGCCCACCACGGGTTGATTTGCACCAGCAAATTGCCCTGTCTGCAAAATTTACTGAAGTCCCAACCCCCAGGACCTCAGAATGTGACCTTATGTGGAAACAGGGACCTCGCAGGTGTAGTTAAGCTAAGAGGAGGTCATACTGTAGTTAGGGGGCCCTCTAATCCAACATGGCTAGCGTCCCTATGAAAAGGGGAATTTTGGACACAGAGACAGGCATACGCCCACGGGGAGAATGCCCGTCCCGGGGGCGGGGGAGAAGCGACAGCCAGGCCTCCCACCCCGCAGAGCGGCAGGACCCCAACCAGGCGGCTCGGCCTGACTTCCCTCTCGACCCCGGCCCACCGCCCCACCTCAGAGAGCTCCTCTCTCTCCTCCAGGGCCAGTTCTTCAGCGACAGGAACCCCTTGGGACTGTGGACTCCATCAATCCCACTTGGAGAAAGCCAGTGAGGACAGGACACAGAAAGACAGTGAGGACAAGAGACAGGACACAGTGAGTGCATGGGAGGAAAGGGGAGGCCCTGGCAGGGCCCCGCCTCAGGGAGATGCCCCCAGGTGGCCCTGTTCAGGCCTTTGTGCCGCGGGGGCTCCCTTGCTCTGGCCCAGCCGGGGCTCAGAGCCAGAAGGAGGACATGCTTCTGCTCCTGACCTTCCCCACCCCGGTCCCTAAATCTCCCCGCCTGGACATCCTCTCAGGAAGTATCTCCACCCTGGGACTCACCACAGGGGGATCATCCCGGGCACCACCCCACTTGGTGCTTGGCCAATGGAACTATTTCCAAAAGTGGTTCTTTTTCTCGTGCGCAGACACATTCAAAGTGCTCGCCCGCAGACGCTGAGGGATGGTGCCCGTGCCACCAGGCGCTGGCATGGACCCCACCCCCGCCCCCCGCCCCGCCGGGCCATCGAGTGGTTATGCACCAGGCTTGGAGAAAGGATGCAAAGCTTTTGTACCCCACCCCTAGGCACCGGAGTCCCCCCTCTCTGCTTCCTCGACCCCAGTGGAGATGCACGACCCAGGACGTCTCCCCAACCTCCGCTGCAAGAGCAGCGTGGGCTGCGAAGCGTGGAAATGAGCTCTCTATCTCTCATCCGAGCCAATGTCACCGCGAGGCTGCTCTGACGTTCCCACATTGAGCTAACCTTGACACTGCCATCTGCACAGAAGCTCCCCGCCGTCGCATCCCTGCGCCTGCGACGTTAGGGGAGGTCTGTTTGCAGCCGACTCACCTGAAGCAAGCGTCACTCCTTCCTGGTATTCACACCTAGGTAGTTTTTTTTTTGACATTCTAATGACTCTTAAATATGCATAATCATTTTCCAGAAAGGCATTCCACACTTTATAATCACTTGCATAAACCGACCAATTTTGAGAGCTCGCCCCTGGAAAGGGGGCACAAGTGAGCCGTAAATTTAATTTGCTCTCACATCTGCTGTCATTACGCCGGGGCCTCCTGGGCTCGATGACTGTCCAGGACTCATATGTTCTAACGCCTCAGTTTTTGTTGTGACTGTTTTTAATTATAAGCGCTTCCACCAAAATGAATCACCGTTCACAATTCCAGCCGGGGAAGTCATTTTTTTTCTACTGAGCTACACTGAGCCCAAAGCACATTCCGGCTAGAAACGCCGAGGCTCAGAACGAATCCATTACAAGAGCGTCCCGGTTTGCTGCTGTCACTTTGTGTCCTGGTGTGGGAGGGCCGTTTTCCTGGCTCAGTGCACCCAGCTAGAGCTCACCACCCAGCGGGAAGCCCCGGCCAGAGGATGCGGGGGTGGGGGTGGGGCTGGTGCAGGAGCACAGGCCCCCAGGGCCGTGGGGGAGGCTGAGGTGGGCTAGGAAGGGGGGCTGTGAGCCTGGAGCCCCCTCGCCCCATCCTGGGAGGTCTGAGAATCCGTATTCAAACTGGCCTTCCCCAGACGCTCAGAAAGACCCAGGGAGAGAATGTGTTTTATTCAGCAGCTGTAACTCTAACTGCCCTGGATTATAATCTGCACTGACTTTGAACCTCAGTGGGGAGATGGTGGGTGGGGGGCGGGGGGTCTGCCTTGGCAGCTGGCCAGGTGCCCGGTGCCCCCGTGCTGGCCTGCCCTGGCTTCCTCCAGCGAGGAGGCCCTCTCACAACGGTTCAGTGAAGTCTGGAAAGAAACAAGAGCCCCAGATCGTAAAAAGCACAGCCCCGAACATAAATTCTTGTTGAAGAAGAAAACAAAAAAGCCCCAGGGTGACCCCGCTGTGTTTTATATGGCTGAGGGGGTGTGATCTTTTTCTCTTAGAACCAAGCTTTTTTGAGGGTTAGTAAAAAGAAAAGGTGCTCTTTGGCTTTTGAAGGATAGTTTGAGTCTCCCGCAGAGCGGAGTCCTGACAGAAGCGGCGCCCGTGTTGCCTCCTCCCCTTTCGTATTTGCATCGTTCATTCATTTTTCCTGCGTGCTGCCTGACCGCTCTCCAGGGCTCAGCTGGGGGCCGGGGGGCAGGTAGATTGCTGCAAGGGCCCTAGAAGCTCACGGAGAGGAGACGTGGCGTGCCCGCAGGAGCAGCAGCAGCTTCAGTCGGCTGGAGGGGCCATGAGGCCTCTGGCGGAGGACAGAGTTGAAACGGGCTTGGGGTGTAGGGTTTGGTCATGGGGGTGGCAGTGAGAGGCAGCTCCAGGCTACAAGGGCTGAGAGGAAGAAACAGGCAAGAAGTGATCGCAGACACAGCATGGGATCCAGAATGCCGCGGATACGAGGGGATACGGCTGGAAGTAAAAGTGGAGACCAGTCACAATGGCTTTGCACAGCCTGCTGCAGGTGTGGGACGCTGCGAAGCTAAGGGCGAGGGCACGGCGTGAGGGAGGCTGCCCTTTCTATGTAAGATGCTGCCACTGTGATCATCCTTACAGGGCGCAGCCGATGAGGAGCCGGAGCAAGGAGCCAGAGGCACAGAACTGGGAAGGGAAGGCTGTGGCCATCCGAGGGCCCAGCGCGGGCCAAGGCCACCGCTCGACAGCCCAGCGGGCCTTTGCGGGTGGTGCCCACTGTGTCCTCAGGCCTCCGAAAGCACGTGACGCCCGCCTTAGAGACCCAGCAGAGACTGGGTCCAGTAAGTTGCCACAGAAAAGCCTAGATAACACACCAGGATCTGCCCTTGCGTCTGCCTAACCCCGAAGACCATTTCTACCCCTTACTTCACAGGGAGGGTATTAGAAATTAAAAATATATGTACCTATGTTTCTGTAAGACTTGGTGATGCCTTAATCTGGGAGTTTGGAAAAAGAAGGAAAATAAACATGGCTCAGTCACCATACAAAAACATGGAAGTTCAGGGGAGGGGTGGTTATTTGGGGAAAAGATCAAAAGCCAAGTGTCAGGCTTGTGTGCTTTATGATGAAAAAGGGGCATCCGGGATATGCTCAGGGAATGAACTACGTCGCACCAGGGGCGAAGTCTTTGGAGACTGGGACTGAGAGGTTCTAGTTGTAGGTCTGTGCAGAAAAGCGGGGCCTGGGTCAAGGACTCAAGGGAGCGGTTCATTTTATCAAATCAGGAAAGTAAAAAAAAAAACAAAAACAAAAACAAAAACAGTATGGCCTTAGTTTGGTGATTTTTTTTTAATCTGAGTAGAAACAATCCCTGCCCCCCGCCCCCCCCCCCCCCCCCGCCAGGGCTAATTAGAATTAGAAGATGGGTCTGTATACCACAGAGGAAACCAACCAAGCTAAGGCTATTCCAACACCCCATCTTCTAAGGACTGCCCCTCCAGGAGCGGGATGTGCCCGGCCCGGTGGCTTCTGGAGAGCGGGCTGGATTTATTGACTCCCTTCGGAAGACAGAGCGTGGCAGGGAACCAGGTGTGAAGGGTCCGGGTTCACCAGCACCTCTGCCCCGCTCTCCAGGGAGGTCTCCATTCCGCAGGTGCACGAGAGGTGACCCCGTCCGGTGGGTGAGCTGACACCATGTGGCTCTCTGCAGCGCCTCCCGTCCCCACTGCCCTCAGCTGGCCACACGCCTCTCACGGTGTCTCTGCGGAGCGGTGGGCACTCAGACCAGTCTGGGTTCCACTGAACACAGACCCACAAACAAACGGATGATGGGAAAGGGAGAGCCGGCCGCTGGAGACATTCTGACCCGGGGAGGGAGGGAGCGAAACCAGATAGGTCTTGGCAGCCTCCCCAGGGGAGGGCTGGGGAATTTCACATCCTGACTGTCCCCAGGGCCTTCCCTCCCATCTCTGTCCCCTGCAGGGAGGCTGGAGAGCAGTGATAAATGGCCTGTCACCTCCCTCGCCATCAGTCTCCAGCTGTTTACTGACACTGGGTTCAACTCTACGGATTCCAGTGACCCTTTTAAAATGGCTTCAAAATGCGTCATCCACCGCTGAACACAATCCCCCACTCTTGAGTCCTAAATGTTGTCACCGCTCGCTTTTCTCAAACCTGGTTTCTTTTTGCCCGGGAAAGGATGCTCGCAGAGAGGCCCCGGTCGGTACGGTAAGCTGCAGTGAGGTCAGGCCAGCATCTGAGGCGGAGGGAGGGCTCGTGGGGCCCGCGCCCATGAAATTTCACCCCTGAGCGCGCCCCTCCCTGATGACACTTCTTCCCCACGGGGGGTTTTACATGCGTCATCTCATTTCAAAGAGAAAACTATGAGGCAGGGATGAGTAACTCGCCTGGTCACAAAGCCGGGAAGTGAGCAGGCCCCTGCAGACCCCTCTAGACCAGGCCCCGGCCTTGGGCTATGACTTCCAGCTTCTCAGCTTGTAACCCCGCCTCCTTGCAGTAACCATTGTGCGTGTGTGCGGGTGTGAGCACACTTTTTACAAAAATACGATACTGCATAGACTGCTTTTTTAAAAATAATTTTATGGAGGTGAAATTCACGTAACACACAACCATTTTAACGCGAGCACTTTGGCGGCATTTAGCGCATTCATCATGTCTCGCAATCAGAGCTCTGTCTCATTCCAAAACATCGTCATCCTCCAAAGCGAAATCCACTCATCCTTGGGCAGCGTCTTACCATTCGCCCCTCCCCCTCCGGCAACTGCCAGTGTGCCTTCAGTCTCCGCGGATCTGTATGTTCCGGACTTCTCGTATAAACGGAATCATGCAGTATGTGACCTCTGATGTCCGTCTCCTTTGGGCCAACACTGTCCTCGAGAACACGCGTCCACTTGATAGCACGGATCAGGACTTCGTTCCATTTTACGGCGGAATAAGATACTACTGTGTGGATGGACTACCCTTGATTCATTCATCCCTTATGGACATTTGGGCTCTTTCTGCCTTTTGGCTGTTGCGCTTGTGCTGATGGCTATAAGCATGTCGTTGTTGAGTGCTTGTTTTCAATTTTGTTGAGTCTATACTGAGGCGTGGAATTGTAAGGTCACAGGGTAATTGTATGTTTAATTTTTTGAGGAACCACCAAACTGTTTTCCACAGAGGCCTAACCGTTTTCCCCCCACAGGCAATGTACAAGGGCTCTGATTTCTCCGTACCCTCATCAACACGTCGTATTTTCTTTTTCTTTTTTTTTTTTACTACTATTATAGCCATACTGGAGGGCGTGATGTGCTATCTCGTGCTTGTCGTGTTCATTTGACTGATAACTAATGGTGCATTTTTCTTCATCAGTTGTTGGCCATTTGTACATCTTCTTTGGAAAATACGTATGCACATTCTTTGCCCCACTTTCGTAATTGGCTTTTTCTGTTGTTGAATTCTAAGTGCTCTTTACATATTTTAATGTATATATCAATGATCAAGGTATAATTTACAACCGATTTTTTCCATTCCCGTATGTTGCCTTTTCACTTCTTCGTAATGTCCTTTGATGACAATATTTTGACGACGTCCAATTTTTGTTTTTTGTTGTCGTTCGTGCTTTTGGTGTCATACCTAAGAATCTATGGCCAAGGTCATGAGGATTTACCCTGATGGATTTCAGCTCCTATATTTAGATCACCGACCCGTTTTGTGTTAATACCTGAGTGTGCTGCGGGTAGGGGTCTGACTTCACTGTGTTTTGCGGGTGGAGATCTAGTCACCCAGCACCACCCGTCCCGGAGATGATCCTCTCCCCGTGAGGAGGTGACTAGTGAGCAGTCTTGGCACCTTTGTTGAAAATCAATTCACCATAGATGTATGGGTTTGTTCTGCACTCTCAGTTTTAGTCCATTAGCTATTATCTCTATCTTTATGCCATTTTTATTTTTGTAGCTGCATATATGGGTTTATAAACTTTTTGGCTTTGCTTAATAAACCGAATACGTTCTGCAATGACAGCACGATAAATATCCTCCTACAACGTCATAACAAGTCAACCTTTTTTGGGTAAGTGGTCCATATTTCTTCATTATCAAGAGCAACATAATAAACACGCTTGTGGTTTCATAAATGAGATGAACCACAATCATTCCTCAGAATAGCTTCTTGCCCAAGATTTTGCAAAACTCTGAGAGTTTACATAGCTGTTGCTGAATTCCCTTCCTGAGAAGCTCTGCCAGCTGGTCCGGTCCCCAGACCGAAGCCACCAGCTCGGTCCCTGTGCCCCGCTCTCTCTTCCCTGCTACCAGACCCCAAGGACAATTGTCCCCTCTTTTCTTCTTTTTCCAACTGCGTTCCGTATCATCTCTTCTTCCTTCCAGAGTTGACATGAATCACACTTTGGAAAATGTAGCACACCCTCCATATTTCTTTAGCCCAGAGATTGAAAAACTCAGCTCCCTTGGAAAAGCCTGAAAGCCCCATTCCTGGTGCGATGGCCCAGCAAGGACGGAGACTGATCACGAGTGGCTCCTGGCTGATACCTCCACTGGGGCACAAATGAAATGATGGGTCCCTGCATCCCAACTGTGCAGTATCAGCTCTCGGTGATCGCCTTCAGAATGGAGAGATGGTTGAAACTACCCAGCATAAATAGTTGCTAGTCTCAGCTGAATGATGCTGCTGAACAAAGTCCTCTCAAGCCCGCCGGGCAGGGATGACACAACAGAGACAAAAACATGCCTCCTTTAACGTCAGACGTTGACCCTCCTCTCTGATTCCCTGAGAAGACACAGTTCTGAAAAATTCCTGCTCTGTGGCTGACACCTCATCAAAGCCACATGGGCTGCGAAGGTTCAGTGAGATGGAAACGTCCTTCGCCAACGAACTCAGAGCAGGGACTGCTGGGCCGCACATGGGGAGAAATGGAAGCGGGCTGGGGCTGCCGCTGTGCACAACAGGGGAGAGAATCAGGTCCCCCGTCCCTGCATGTCTGATTGTGAGATGCACTCTGCAGCCCGGGGCTGCCCTGCAAAGCTTCCTGCCCGGGTCCAGTCCCTGGATAGGAGCACCGAACCACTCACTGTGCTGAGAAGCTGCTTCCGTAGCTGAGTCCCGGGGACAGCCGCTGGGAAGACAGAGCTTCTGGACTTTGCCTTTATTTCCAGGCTCTTTAAAGACTATGACACAGAGCAAATGAAGAATTGGCAATGAGGAGGGACAGAAAAGCAGGTGGAGAAAGTCAAGAACGCACGGGACAGCAGGAGAGAAGGAGTGACGAACTGGGGGGAAACAAGCGAATACAGACACGACTTTCCGTTTACAGGTTCCCTTCACAAAGCACTTCAAACACCATCATCTGGTCATCTGCTAACTGTACCCCCGGGGCGGGAAGCATCAGCCCTTGTTTCCAGATGAGGCGCTGGGGAGGGGAGACCCCCATGGTCTGAGCGAGGTCACGGGGCTCCTTCGCAGCAGATGTTTGCTAACCCAGGTCTCCTGGCTCCTGTTAGCATCTCAGCTGATGCCAGATAGACAAATAAATGCACAAGGAAGAACATGTTTAAGAGCCCTGATTTAAAGCAGAGCAGAAGGGAGTTAGCAGAACGACTTGGGAGGAAACAAAGGGGGGAAAAAGAATAGCTCTGAGTGGAGGAAGGGAAGGGGAGTGCGGGCCAGGAACAGGGCTTGGGGACACGGTCACCCCATCCCCATGGCCTCTGTGGGCGGCAGGGAACTCAGAGGCCAGGGAAGGTCACAGTTCAGAAGGAGCTGGCTGGAAGCACAGAAGCCAAGAGTCGAAAGGAGAGCAGCAAACAGCAGGTGAAGAGAAACTTCCAGATGGAGCAGAGGAAGGACGGAGCTCCACGGAGGACTATGCCAGGGCTCTCGCCAGGTTCAAAGCGGGAAACGCCAGGAGTGGGGCGGGGAAACCAAGGCAGAGGCGACGCACACATCCGGACTCTGATCACAACCTTACGACACTTGGGATTAAAGGAGGCTCCCCGGGTGCCTTCTCTGCCTATTTGACACCTCCCTTCCAAAGGTGGCTTGAGAAAAGGATATAAAAGTTCACCTAAAGGTTTCCGCTGCAACTCTCTGGTGAGGGACCGCCTGCCACGGCTTGTGTTTTTGTTTCAGCGCTGTGCATTCACAAAACACGGTGATTTGTTTTCCTTGGAGAAAAATCAGAACAGAGTGGCTTTTAGTAGCCATTAATCCCTGCGACGTCATTCACCATTCTCTTCAAAGAGGGCAGAAACCAGAAACAGATTTCAAAGGAAGGCTCCTCTAATGAGCAGAGACGGGCAATCTGGGAGTAATGATCCCTGAGCCTGTAATCAGCCACCGTGTTAAAAAGTGTCCCCAGACAAGAAAACCCTCGGAATCCAAACAAGCACACATCCTACCTGATGTGGCTTCCTGTCTCCAGAGAAACTCTTCGCCCTGTAATTTCTCACTTTTTTCCCCCCCTCTTTCCCACCAAGACCCAGGCGAGAGGTTTGGGGAGTGAGAAGTCTGTTTATTTTATCTCGCCCTGTGGTTCTCAAGCAGAGATAACCCCCCTCCCCCCGCCCCTGCCGAAACCACCACACGTACCGCCCAGGAGACATTTGCAGCGTCCAGAGATACTTTTGAAGGTCATGACTGGGCAGAGGTGAAGGGTGCTGTTAACTCTGGTGGACGGAGGCCAAGGGACGTACCTCACCAGCCTACAGTGTGTACGATGGCCCCTAGGACAGGGATCCCGGCCCAAATGTCCATGCAGCAGAGGTGGAGACACCACGGCTAACTGCATGACAGGAGAAATCACGCCTCGCCTGCCGCCTCTGACATCAGAATTAGTTCACACTCAGATCCCGGGTCCGCCATGTTTCCCACAAGTACGGGTTCCAACATTCGTAAACCCAAATAGGGACGTGAGTAGGTGGCTCATTGTTGCCGCCTCATCTACTGCTGACGTGCTGTCTTCCGGTTCAAGATGTTGCTGGCAGAGAAGGTTGGCCTTAATTACACACTGATCTGGGTGGGGATGGCTCCAGAATGTGCGACTGCCTGGGGTAGGGATGCGCCACAGAGAGTTAACTTCGGCACAGTCCACACATCAACTCTTTTTCTGCAAGAATCTCAGAGGCTATATTCTTACCGGCCTCATTTGCTGCACTGCTTTCTAGAAGTCAGCTACCTTCTGATGACTCATCCCGTCCTGATGGGATACTAAGAAAATGAAAGCCCCTCTTTAACCCTGGGCAAGAGGCTGCTGGGAACTCGGAGACTATATGTGTCTAGAGGAAGAAAGGGTTGTGTAACTTTTTTTAATCGTGGTGAAAACAACAGAGAAAACGTCCTTTACAAACTGAGCATGTAGGGGCACCTGGGGGGCCCAGTCGGTTAAGCCTCTGACTTCGGCTCAGGTCATGATCTCACAGTTTGTGAGTTGGAGCCCCACGTCGGGCTCTGTGCTGACGGCTCGGAGCCTGGAGCCTGCTTCGGATTCTGTGTCTCCTTCTCTCTCTGTCCCTCCCCCACTCATGCTCTGTCTCTCTCTCAAAAATAAATATTTTAAAAAGGTATGTAACAATAGCTAACACGTGGAAACAACCCAAATATTCATCACCTGATGGATGGATTAACAAAAGCAGGAATGAAGGCCTGAAATAGTCTGCAGCGTGCATGAAGCTTGAAAATATTGCACTAAATGGAAGAAGCCAGATGCAGAGGCCACGTGTGGTATGATTCCACTTATATGAAACGTCAGTAAGCAAGTCAGGTGAGACAGAAGTGGATTGGTAATTGCCAGCTTCTGGGTAAGCAGGGACTGGAGAGTTTGGGGCAGGTCTTGGGCCCTACAGGTGTATCAGGCAGATTACCTACCTAGTGCTAATTAAGTGACTTCTGATCGACTTCTGGGTAAGCAGGGACTGGAGAGGGGAGTGGAAAATGTTCCCCAACTAGGTAGAGGTGACGGTTTCACAACATTGACAATGTACTAAAAACCATTAACATGTAGGCTTTCAAGTGGTTAAATGGTTAATTTTACATTATGTGAATTTATCTCGATTTCCAAAGGGGGGGGAAAACATGTTTTGGGACCCTTCACTTGGGAAAATCTGATAAAATGAGCTCTCTTGAATGGGAGGGAAGTTAAGTATGAAAAACCATTCAGAATCTATTGACTTATGAAAAATAAAGCCAGACAAATAGCAAGAATTATCACAATGTCAGGTGTTCGTGGATGGTAAATTGTATCATCCACTCTTGGCACCCGGTCCCCCAGTTCCGGGACAGAATAAATGAATACATGTCACTGAACGTAAGTCAGTCCCTGATCACTGTCCCGGCATATTGTTCTGTCACTTCCATTTTTAATAGCTTTATGCAGCTTAATTTCACCAAGACTCGGAGAGCTGAGTGTAATCATGGTCAATGCCAACCCCCGGCACAGGTGGCTGCCTATCCACTGGGACCCTGAGACCTCCCTCCCCAACCGTATTTCTGCCAGTGGCATCAATGGATCCCCAACTCTGGAGTCAAAACCTATTCTGCAGGTAGTCCTGGGGAGGAGACAGAGTGCCATGAGCTGTCATCTGTTAAGTCTGCACGACCCTCAACAAAGTGAATAGCATACGGGATGGTGACCAGCCTCTGAGTTACCTAAACCACACTGCGCTTCCTATCAAAGCCTGGGTCAAGCTGGAGACCCTGCAAGCTTGCAAAGGCAGAAGACAAGAAGGAAAGGCATAGCCGTTCTGAAAAGGAGGTGGTTTTCAACAAAAGAAGATGGGGTGGGCTCCAAATAGGAGGAGGTAGGGCCCTGAAGGTCAGCTTCATTGCTTCCACCTGTCTGCAGACCCCACCTTGGGCTCAGTCCCCTGTCATCCTGTGGTTAGATCTGACCGTCACCTACACGCTCCAACCCTGCCTTCTTTTTTGATGCTGCTAGGAAAGGCAGACTTCAGGGTTCCAGAATCTTCCAGCAACTTGTCAATCCCATAATCAAATTCACAGGGTCAAGGTCATTGCAGAAAAGCGGAAGCCATTCCAACCAAGACATTTTTTACAAAGGAGAGCAGGTGTGTCCAGACACTCAGACATTGGACATCGTTTCTCCTGCTCGTTGCTCATTGCTATGCTGCAACAGCACGTGAACGTGTTTTGGGCATTCGCCAGTGTTAGAAGATTAACTGAGGCCTATTAAAAAATTTAAGAGCTTATTTGAGCAAAACAGCTCATTCGGATTGGCAGCATCCAAGCTAGCAGGTAGAAAGGAGATCTGGGGCGCTGTACAGAATTAAAGATTTTTAAAGGCAGAGGTGACTGGAAACAAGGAAGTTCTACCGGCAAAAAAGAAAAGCAGGTTGGCTATTGCAAGGTCACCTTCCTTTAAGAAATCGAAGGAGTTGTAGGAAAGGAAAAAAAAAAAATCCTTTCTACCCTACAAAATCCTTCCATCTGGTCTAATAATTTGACTTACGTGAGACAGATTAACAGGAGGAAAAAAGCCAAAGTTTTATTACATGTGCTCGGAGACCCAATGACAAAACTGGGACCCAAAGAAGTGACCAAGGCACCCAGTTTTTATGCTTTTTAGACAGACAATAAATCTGGGAGGAATTGATAAGACAAAAATAACTTAACTTTAGGAGCTTTAATTAGTAAGGAATTCTAAACAGAATTTGGGCTGGGGTAGTAAACTAGTAAAAAGTAACAAAGGGTGTTTATACAGCTTTCGGGCTGTAAGTTCCATATCTCTGGTGATCAGGGTGTCTCTTTACCTCCTGGTACAGGGAGGGTACCTTTCACACTGGACATTTATTTCCTGCTTTCTGGAGGCAAAGTGGGGGGCACAGTGTTCTTTTTGCACTGGCTGTTCTTAAGTATCTCTTAATTCAAAAATAATTAATCAATATGTCAGAGTGGTGCAGTTTGGGGCAGGTCTTGGACCCTACAGGTGTATCAGGCAGATGACCTACCTAGTGAAAATTAAGTGACTTCTGATTGACTTATTTCTGCTTCCATTTCTGGGAGAGCCCAAACTTCAAGTCAGTTAGTTTTCAGCTTGGTGACATGGGGCTTAGCATAAGCAACTCCGTTTTGAGACTGTTGTCTTGTTTTTGACAGCAGCCTGGGTTATTTTCTTTGATTTGAAGCAGGGTTTAAAAATCACCATAGCCAATGGAAGCTACCCAACCCTTAAGAAAAAATAATTTCCATCTTAAGATTGTCTCAAATGCTAAAATGGGTTTTGTTTTAAACGCTCAAACAACACCAGAAGGCTTTAATAAAACTGAAAAGTAAAACAAACTAACATATAAAGTTTCAAAAATCATAAACCCTCCTAGGCTCCTCCGGTGTGCACTCCCTATGCTTGTCTAAAAATGCACACAGAGGGGAAATGGAGGTTGTTTCGAGTTATTACCCCATCACATAAACAAAGGCAAACACCTTGCTTAGTTACATGCATGGTACCTGATGGCCAAAGCCACAACGTGATCCCTCACACCGGTCAGAGTGGCTGAAATTAGCAACACAGGAAACAACAGATGTTGGCGAGGACGTGGAGAAGGGGGGACCCTCTCGCACTGTTGGTGGGAATGCAAACTGGTGCAGCCGCTCTGGAAGATAGCATGGAGGGTCCTCGGAAAGTTAAAAATAGAATTACCCTATGACCCAGCAATTGTACTACTAGATATTTACCCAAAGCATACAAAAACCTAGATTCAAAGGGGCACGTGTACCTGATGTTTATTACAGCCTCGTCAACAACAGCCAAACTACAGAGAGAGCCCAAGTGTCCTTCGACCAAAGAAGATGTGGTATATATATACAACGGAATGTTACTTAGCCATCAAAAAGAATAAAATCTTGCCATATACAAGGATGTGGATGGAGCTAGAGTGTTAAGTGAAGCGAAGTAAGTCAGTCAGAGAAAGACAAATACCGTATGATTTCACCCCTATGTGGGACATAAGAACCAAAACAGATAAACATAGGGGAGGAGGAAAAAAGAGAGGGAAGCAAACCATAAGAGACTCTTAACCACGGAGAACAAACTGAGGGAGGTGGGTGGGAGATGGGCTAGATGGGGGATGGGTATGGAGGAGGGCACCTGTTGTGACGAGCACTCGGTGTTACACGCAAGAGATGAATCATTGAATTCTACTCCTGAAGCCGGTGTTACACGATACGTTAACTCACTAGAATCTAAATAAAAACTTGAAATTAAAAAACAAATTGTGGTCCCAGAGGCTACGAGAGCACAGCGGGGGTGGGGGTGGGGCAGTCACACTGCACGGCCCCTCCTGCCTGCACTGACCTAAAACCCCTGTCTCCTTAACTTCCTCCTTTGGAACTTGGTCTATTTTAAGACTGGGATCAAATATACAGTTGTGTACTAGAGTTCCTCCAAGTCACTGCCCAGGCCCTTGCTGAGGGCTGCGGTCAACTCCCACGGGCCACCACCCGCCCCTCCGCACCGTGAGGGAGGACACCTGTAGATCGGTGACCGGAAGTCAAGGGGGAGTTGGTGTGTCGACTGGGGTTGACGTGGATCCCAGGTTTCTCGTCGCCCCCTGAGGGAGGGGAGAGGGAGGCCAACAGGGGCTTCAAGGTGTAGGTGGGAGCATTTAGGGACTTCTTTATACATCTGGAAGATGCACTGAACGTGAGCGTGTGTATATGGTACCCATGTGTGAGCACAAACTTATAAACACATATAAGCTCATACAAAGATGGGGGTATAAGACACCACCGCCCCCTGTACGAGTCAGCTGGGCTGTCATGAAAAGCACCGTGGACTGGGTGGCATAAACAATCCATTTTCTCTCGGCTCTGGAAGCCCGAAGTCCAAGGCTCCTTCTGAGGCCTCAGGGAGAGTCATGCCTCTCCCCTCACTTCTGGCTTGTGGGCAATCTTTGGCCTTTCTTGGCTTGCGAACACATCACCCCAGTCTCTGCCTTCACCCTCCCCGAGTGTACGCCTGTGTTCAAAGCCTCTCTTTTGTCATAAGGGCGCCAGTCACGCGGGGTTAGGAGCTCACCTCCTCCGGTACGACCTCGTCCTCACTCACTACGTCTGCAAGGACTCTATTTCTCAGTAAGGTCACGTTCTGAGGTAATACAGGCTAGGACTTCAACACATGAATTGGGGGGTTGGTCACGATCTCACAGTTTGGGGGATCGAGCCCCACATCGGGCTCCGTGCTGACAGTGTGCAGCTTACTTGGGATTCTCTCTCTCTCTCTGCACAAACCCCCCCACCACCAAATAAATAAATAAATATTTTTAAAAAGGGAAAAAGTATTCATGACACTTGGCAAGACAGTAAGGCAGACTTTCTTGAGAGGACTCTCACAATCGCTCCAGGAATCACCACAGTAGGGTTTTGTAGAAGAGGAGGGAGGTTGGGCTCGACTCTGGATGTGAGAAGGAAACATGGGAAGTTACAGCCCGGGAGGGGTTCCAGCTCACCCGGCCTGACAGGACTCTTGTTGGAGGTGGGCCGGGGGTCGGGCGTCACCGGGCCAGTGGGGGGGTCAGAGACCTGAGAGATATTGGGGGTGACTAGATATGCAGGGAGGGCGGTTCTGGCTAAACCAACTTAGCAGGACTTTTGCTAAAAGTTCATGAAGCAGAGAGAGACAGGGAAGTCCGAAAGTCAGGGTCCAGTTGGCAAGAGGGCTCAGAGAGCCCTGACCAGAGTGTGGTCAGTGAGGGGTCACCTGACCGCGTTGGCCCATCGGGTCTGGCAAGTAACGGTCGTCTTCCTCATTGTTTCCTTGAAAGAAGCCCCCGCTTCTGAGACCAGCCCTCTCCTCCAGGTCTCCCGAACCATCTGACTCTGATTTCCTCTTCTGCCGGGACCCTGACTGATCCAAGCCTGGGGTCCGGCCCTGTCCGCGATGGCCACCAAAGCCATCACCAAAGCGCCCAACATGAGCTACTGTTTTGTTTCTCCCGGTATCATGCAGCAGAAATTTGAAGACCTCCTGACAACAGGCAGGTCCCTCCTTCAACACAGAGGCACGTGAAAGACAGATGTCCTCCCCCCCCCCCCCCCCCCCACGCTCTCAAGGCCTCTCAAAGGAGTGGCTTGTGAATAGGAAAGATTTATCACTGTCATCCCTGCTGGGGAAAACAAGTCTGCACCTCACATCAGAGCATTCCAGCCGTAGACAGCGAAGTGAGACCAAATCGGCCCGTGAAGACGGCCGGAGAGGCGCCTCCCCACTGCCAGACGTGGGCTTGTCTCTCACGAATGCTGATCTGCCTCTAAAGGGGATGGCTCTGGCCTGCACCTCGGAGCCCGCACTTTCATTCTGAGCCTCCCTTTGTCACCGAGAACGATGCAAGCCCACGAGACCAGTGTGCGGAGTGACCCGTCTAGTCTTGCTGGAAAAACCCACCGCGACACACGGGTCAGCGGATCATAACTGGGCGAAACGTGGAGGCAACTGCTTACTGGTTTTCTCTCACTCAAAGTGTAAAGTGACACCTTTCTTCGACTCATCTTCCTTCACTGACGCCAGAGAACAACCACAGCCTAACGGAGGTAAATGCTTCATATCACGGTTGCTCAAAAGCCACCTCACGGGGGTGCCTGGCGCAGCCCCTCTTCCGCCCCACCTTGAACCACACTCTGCCAGAGGCTCTGACAGGGACCCGGGGCTTTCTCCGTCCGCCTGGTCATCCCCGCTTCCCTTCCGGCCCCATCGGTCTTGGCCCTCGCGTGGCCCGTCTAGTTTTGCTGCACTTTCTGTAACTCAACGCCAGGCATCTCCCCCGCTCTGCGATGACAGCTGCCGGGACCGCCATGTGAGGAAGCACGTGGCCCCCGTCCTTGCACAGCACTGAGCGAGAAGTCGGCCTGCAGGATTCATGCTGAGCATCTGAAAGACAAACCACCTTGAAGACAAAGACACCTGGAGCCCTACTGAGGTTGCTCCGTGTTCTAGAAATCCAACGCAGAGCAGCAAGGTGCTTCCACTAAAGGGAAAATAAAAAAACTTTTGTTCAATGGAAGGCTTACACGAGTAAAAGCCTCACATCGTCAGCTGTGGGCAGTGGCTGGACACTAAATAATGCCACCGCCCACGAGCGGGAGTCTACCCAGCTCTCACGTGTCCATAGTGCATCTGTGGCCGGTAATGTAGTGAATGCACACCAGACCAGGTGACAGACAAGAGGCTGGTGTCATGGCCTATGAGCTAAGCCCACTCCGTCTCCTACGTTGCACGTGGCCCATCGAGTATTTGCAACCATTGATAAAATAATTTTGGGCTTTGGTATTTTGAAAAACTGTCTTTCATTCCATAGTGGGTCATTAGAAACGGTTTCCTAATGAACCCACGTTCCACTTACCGGACTTTTCCTCCTGTACATAATCTCTACTAAACGTGAGGATGTCTACAAAGGCCTGGGATTAACTTGCGGATCTATTTACAAACAAAATACTTTTCCATATATAGTGTATTAGTCAGGTTGCAGAGAAACAGAACCATAGTGTACGTGTAGACAGAGAGAGATTTATTTTAAGGAACTGGCTCATGCGATTGTGCAGTCTAGCCAGCATGAAATGTTGAGGGAATGCTGGCAGTCTGGAGACCCAGGGGAGGGTGCACTCTGCAGCTCAAGCCTGAAGGCTGTCTGCAGACAAAATTCCTTCATCCTCAGTGAACACCAGTCTTTCCCCCTAAGGCCTTCACCTGATTGGATGAGGCCCACCCACATTAAGTAAGTAAAAAATCTGCTTTAATCAAAGTCTTCTGATTTAAATGTGAATTACTTCTAAACAAGTACCTTCACAGGGACATCTAGACTGCTGTTTGACCCAGCGCTGGGTATCGTGGCATAGCCAAGTTGACTCATTAAATTACCAGTTACACATACAGATACAGGCAGGTAAAAGTTAAGTAGTCAAGAATGTCCATAGAATGTGCTACCTGTCTACGTGCAGGTGCTAATATGTTTGAGCTTTCTGGGCTAAAGTCCTATTAAATAAAATCAAACTCGATGGCATTAGATGTTCGTCATTCATAACAATAAATACCTCTGTGCACCTAAGTTGTCCTTTCTGGAAATCGAGGTGATTCAGTTTGCACAAGATATTTTAATAAAGTAGTGTAGTGCAAGACCCAGGGTTTTAGAGGCTGTGCAATCTCAGTTCACACCTTGGCTCCTTTATAGACTCCCTGCGTGATCTCGTACCACCGACCTATCTGCTGAGTGACCATAGAAGCATGGAACTCACAGAGCAATTGTGAGGAGGTGTGCCTGAGACCCATTAGGGAGGCAGTGCCAGGCGCACAGTTGTGGCTCAGCAAACGGTGGCTGTAAAAGCAAGATGGAGAGGGTTTCAAATCACTGTCTATTGTCCACAGTGGAACAAAGACAGACTCAGATGAAGTCAATGAGGATACCAGAGCAGTAAAAGTATCTGAGCTTCAAGGAGGAAGGTGGGGAGCGGTGATGGCCAAGACCCTGCAGAGTTTCTAGGCAGGCGGGGACCTGGGAGATGTGACCAGATGGTCCAGCACAGGGTTTACAGGGATGACCGTCTCCACGCCGATTTCATGGCCAGTTAAGAGCAAAAAACACGATCAAGTTGGCAGAGTACCCGAAAGTCATGAACATTCTAGAACAAAAATATTCCAGTGCTGGCATGAGAGCAGTCTTTATTAGTTAGCATGGTCATAGATAGCTGTGAGGAAGAAGATTGGTGGGTAGGTTCGATTACTTTCCCATGTATTACATGCAAACTTTCCATGAAATCGATTTATCTAACAAATGGTTAAGATATGGCTATACAGTTGAGTTCTAGCTCCACTAATACCAGACTAATCCTTCTCCATGAGAACACCCATAAAATCTGAGAAAATATTGTTGAAATGTATTTAAAGTTGTCAGAAAACTAACACAACAACAACAACAAAAATTACAGAAACAAGCTTTGAGACCAAAATTAAACAGGTGAGTCTAGCATTGGGGGATTTTTGCCCTAGAACCTTCTCCTCCTGCTGAAATGATCAGCAGAACATGTAGCAATGATCAGAGGCTTTGGCTGACTCCCAGGGATAGAGACAGAAACTGGAATTCAGGGCTTTCCTGGTATGGAGGGTGGTTCTGTAAATACATCTAGGCATCGAGTTGGAACATCAGAGAGTTAAAACCTAGGAATAAAGATCAACCAGAAGTAGACTGACCCTCACAAAAAGACTGTAGTCAAGGCACCTGGGTGGCTCAGTCGGTTAGGGGTCCGACTTCGGCTCAGGACGTGATCTCACGGTTCATGAGTTCGAGCCCCGCATTGGGCTCTGTGCTGACAGCTCGGAGCCTGGAGCCCGCTTCACATTCTATGTCTCCCTGTCTCTCTGCCCTTTCCCTGCTCATGCTCTGTCTCTCTCTCAAAAATAAACATTAAAAAAAATTTTTTTAAAGAAAAAGACTATAGTTAAGCATTGATCCACGCCTGTCCCTGAGAGTCAAGGTAACCCCAGCTTCGAATCTGCTCACCTAGTTATGGTCCAGAAGTAGACTGAAACCCCCTGCATAGGAAGAGAGCATCAAAAAGAACCTCAAATTATCTCTACAACTTTTCAAATACGATGCCTGCACCCTGTCAAAAATTACCACGCATGAGGAGAAAAGAAAGCATTATTTAAAATCCAGAGAAACAGTCAACCCACGAGGGATGCAGACAATGGCATTATCAGACACAGGCTGTAAAGCAACAATGCTCAACGCGCTTATGGAAGTAAAATACAGGCTGAGAAATTTTATAGAACTAGACGCTCTTTTTGCAGAGAATTTTGTAGACAGCTACGAATTATTTTTAAAAGCCCAGGTGGATCTTCAAGAACCAAAAACAAAAAAACAAAAAAACAAAAAAACAAAACAAAAAAACAAAACAAAACAAAAACACAAACAACAAAAAAACTACAGTGACACCATGTTAATGAATTTAACAGAAAATTATGAAGAGCTGAATATGGAATTAGCAAACGGACAGGTAGGGCAGAAGGAATCACCCAGACAGTATAATGAAGACGACAGAAAGAACATAGGAGACGCAGGGACATGGTGAGGAAGTCTACATGACCTATGCCTGAAGACCCAGCCAAAAGGGAAAAATAAAGAGGCAGAGGAAATATTGATACTTTTCCAAAACAAATGAGAGACCTAAGGCCACATATTCAATCAGCTCTACAAACTCAAACAGGGTAATTGTGACAACCCCACACCTACACACAACGTAGAAAAACAGAAAAACAAGGGAGAAATCAGGCAGAGAAAAAAGACGAGTGGCTTTCAGAGCAACGTCCGTGAGAGTTAAAGCTGACTGTTCACGCGAAGTGACGGAATCCAGGAGGAAATGAAGTCATGTCTTCAAACGACAACAACAACAAAACGAAGAATTGAGGTTCATCCGAGTTCTAGGAAAATATATCTCAAGGATGAAAGTAAAACGAAAACATTACGGCAAATGGGCAGAATCTATCAGCCTGGAACCCCACGGGCAGAAAGGCTCGAGTCCTCTCAGGGGAAGAAAAATGACTCCAGGTAACAAAAAAGATGGTAAACATCAAACATGTGAGTGAATCTGAACAGAAGTGTCCATGTCAAGAGCTAATAGCATCCAATCAACGTAAGTGACAACAGGAACACAGGAGGTGGGACAAGACTACATGCAGGTAGGATGGACCACCCTTCCTGCTGGGGGTGGAAGCAAGTAAAAGCAGGAATTGATGTCAGACATCGCAAGTCACAATGCTTGTTGCATTCTCTAGGGCAATCACTTCTGTAAAAACAGTACATAACTGGGGCCCGTGGGGGGGTGGGGGGCTCAGTCGGTTGGGCGTCCGACTTCGGCTCAGGTCATGATCTCGTGGTCTGTGAGTTCGAGCCCCGCGTCGGGCTCCGTGCTGACAGCTCAGAGCCTGGAACCTGCTTCGGATGCTGTGTCTCCCTCTCTGTCTCTGCTCCTCCCCCACTATGAAGCTAACGAGGGTGGGGGATGGGACAATTAAAAAAAAATACTTAACCAGTTTAATAAAACAGGCAATCCTAGACAGAAAAACATCTCCTCCAGGTATCAAGGAAAGCAAAGTGTTCACCAAGGAACTGCCATGCCCTGATCATAGAGCAGAGTGTGTTTTGGCCCAGTATCATTTTTTTTTTCAACGTTTTTT
This sequence comes from Panthera uncia, assembly GCF_023721935.1. NCBI lineage: Eukaryota > Metazoa > Chordata > Mammalia > Carnivora > Felidae > Panthera > Panthera uncia. The sequence goes on from NW_026057577.1 coordinate 148,497,661, forward strand.
ATTTATTTTTGGGACAGAGAGAGACAGAGCATGAACGGGGGAGGGGCAGAGAGAGAGGGAGACACAGAATCGGAAACAGGCTCCAGGCTCCGAGCCATCAGCCCAGAGCCTGACGCGGGGCTCGAACTCACGGACCACGGGATCGTGACCTGGCTGAAGTTGGACGCTTAACCGACTGCGCCACCCAGGCGCCCCTGGCCCAGTATCATTTTTAAAAGTAGCATGACACATTGCGATTTTGCAGCCTCATTCATATAGATATTCGTATGATATTCATATAGATACCATATAGATATAGGTATAGATATAGATATAGATATAGATATAGATGGCTGTATAGTCAGAAATTGTACTTGGGTCGGGAGTGGATGAACCACAGGAAAACAAAGATCTGCTAATGAATCAGATGGGTCACATTCTCCCTGAGAGCCTGTCCCAGATCAGGAATCTCTGAGACTCGGAGGGCCTGAGAGAGACAGCACGAGAAGCCCCAGCACGTGCGACGTCCCGAGGCTTTGCGAATAAGTACGTAAGGCTGATCCTGCTGCTGTCTGCTCAGCAATCACTGCCCTGAGCTCATCCCTCTTTCGCTCTGGTCTTTCCAGTGCAGGAAACAGTGAAATCACAATCAGCCATGATAGTTGTGCCCCAACCCACACCTTCATCGGGAACTCTGAGAGAGCCCGCCTACCGCGGACGGCGTAAAGCATGGGACACTCCCGGTGGAGACTGGCCTATGAAGCTCGCTTCATCTCCTCCGACCCTTGTCCGAGTGCTTTGGCTCGGTCTCAGCCTCTCCCCCCATGGGTCATAGGGCAGGGATGGCATCCTGACTTCAACAACCACACACGTGAAGACAGATCCGTGAGCGGGCTCGCCCAAGAGTCCATGAGATAGCATTTCCAAAAGAATCATCCCAGACAAGGGAAATGAGAATCCGTTAAGGAGAGTTTCCAAGTCTACTAACTGGGCTCATAACAGTAACTATATCCTAGGGCTTGAGGCTTAAATTAGATTAAACTAGATGTAAGGCACCTGAAACAGAGTAAGTTCTGTAAACAGTAGGCATCACCATCATCGTCATTTCATTATCGTCTCCACCATGCTTGTCCTCATCACCATCACGGCCACTGTCATCACCACGGCCATCATCATCATCATTCTGGAGCTGGTGTGCTGTTTCTTAACTTCTTGGTTTTTTCCAGCCTCCCGCACTCTGGAGTGCTCCACCCCAGACCTCCGGAACTAAATGTGCCCAGCCGTGCCCACCACAGAGGCTCGGGCAAGGCGCTGTGTGCCCCCCGCCCTGACTACGTGAGAATAAGCAGGGATGCCTGTTGACGGCCAACGGCACACCACGTTAGCCAGACCCACCACAGCCCGGCCTGGACACATGGCTTTGAGCTCATGGACACGGACGAGGAGGACCTGGGTCCTGGGAAGCAGCGTGACCAGATGGCTAAGAATAAAGATACTAAGAAACTGGCTGCCTGTGATCTTGACTTGTGGCCGCCGGGAGCCTGTTTTGAGACTCTTTGGCCTTGAGGCTTTGAATGGAGCTCATCGTGATGCGTGTCTGTTCTGCTTATTTATAGTGATGAGATAAAACCCAGGTGAGTTATTTGGCAGCAGGGAATGCTGCTGTTTTTAATCAAAGCAAATAAAAAGACAATCTCTTGATTGAAAAGATGTATCCTCAAGGCCTTTTACAGACTGCAGATGTGTGCACCTTAATCTCACATTCCTTTGAAAAGAGAACGCTCTTGAAAAGCAATCTATATGTTCCTAATGTCACAAGGAAATACCTGAATAGTTCTGTCCTTCTGGACCAGAAAAGAAAAGAAAGGGGGGAAAAATAAGCCTGCTGGGACACGGGAGCCACCTCATGTCACAAGCTGGAAGGCCGCATGCTGGGGGGAAAACCAAGGTCAAGGCCATCAAAGCGGCGGGCTGCTAAGAGGCAAATTCGATTTGGCAACAGAAACGCGAGAAGTCGAGACAATGGCGGAAATGTGGGCACGGAAAGGCTGAACAGACCAGCAGAACCCAGTGCGTCTGTGGCTATGGCTACAGGTGCACGTACGTGCCGTCAGAAAAGACTTCACACCCACAAGTCAAGGAGAAGTTGCACGTCGTCTGGTATCTCCTATACAATGATGACGAGCGACAGAGGCACATGGGCAATGGCTCTGGAAAAGCAGGAAAAAGCACATCGGCCTCCGTGCATGCTCCCAGGGAGAGACCTACAGGGACAGGTGCCCGGGTCGTGCACGCAGGCGCGGCACGGTCTTCTGCCGAGCGGGGCAGAGGGATGATCTCTCTGGTGGTGTCGCTAAGGAAAACCATTCTCTCTTACCTATTCACTTCTCGCGACTTTATAGACAACAGTGTATATAAAATATATCTGTGTCACTGGGTTTCTAATGTGATTTCTTCACCCAACTAGATTAGAAGCAAATCGTTATGCCTAATTTTCTTTGAACGTTTCGTTTATTTATTTATTTTGAGAGAGAGAGAGCACAAGTGGGAGAGGAGCAGAGAGGGAGAGAATCCCAAGCAGGGTCGACACTGTGAGCCCAAAGCCTGAGGGGTGATGCAAGGCTAGGACCCACGCACTGTGAGATTGTGACCCGAGCCGAAATCGAGCGTCAGACAGTTACCCGACGGAGCCACCCAGGCTCCCCAGTTTCTCTTTATTTTTTAAAATCCCGGTTTGTGGTTGCAAATACAATTTCTCCGTTTCTCCGGTGGTTTCACTATTCCTGCGTGACTCTGACGGCCAAACCCAGTGATACCTCGAGGAGTTTTCATCACAAAAAGAATATGCAGAATGCGCGCAGCTGAGGGGCACTGGGACTCGGGGGGGCTGAGCTCCAGGGGATAAACGCGTGTGTGCTCACAAAGTACGGACCGGGTAGGAGAGCGCCTCTCCCCGGACCCACGTCCACCCTGGACTTCATGGTGTGACTTTATTTGAAAGCGAGGTCCTTGCAGGTGGCATTGGTTCAAATGAGGTCCTTCTGGGTTCGGCTGGGTTCTCACCCAAGGACTGGTGTCCTCATACAAGGAAGACAGGGACGCAGCAACAGGGAAGAAGGCCACGTGAAGACAGGCAGCGCACGAGGTAACGTGTCCACCGGCCCAGGAACACTGGGGATTGCCAGCAACCACCAGAAGCGGGCGAAGCAAGGAGAGATCTCCCTTCGAAGCTTCAGGAGAACACAAGTCATCAAGCGTGTGGCACTTTGTTACCGCGGCTGCAGGAAAGCCGTGCCCGGTCCCGTGGCCATCTGGAGAACGGAGTTCACAGAACAGCACCCTCCAGGGACCCTTACACACTGAGCATTCAAGTGCCTTTTGAAATCTGTGAAGGGAGGCACCTGTGCGAGTAGATCAGGAAAGCCCTCCCTTGGGTGACTGTGCCAAGGCGCGGAGCTCTGACGGGTACTCTGTCCTGCCCTGCGTGACGTGCGCCACCGGGGGTCCGCCAGTCCCGTGCGTGTGAGGACCAGGCTGATGGGAAGCGACGTCTTTAGTCATCTAGCCTGCGTTTTCAAAAGCCTGGACTGGTTTTCGCTCTACCGTCCGTGGTTTTTAGCTGAGATTCTGGAAGTCTCACCTGGTCTTTCCGGCTGCCTCCGCATCTGCTATGACTCCCGTGCCGGTCCCGCCCTGCCCCATCTCTCCCTCCCCTGGCCCTTTCGCTCTCCCCCCTGTACGCCAGGCTTCCTCCAGCCCCCTTGCACCTCGTGAGCCTTTCTCGTCCCTGCACACACAGGTGCATTAGTTTCTGGGTCACTGACGCAGCACCTCTTTCTCTCTCTTTCTCTGAAGCAAACTTCGTGGCCGAAACCCACAAAAATTGTACCCTCCCACAGCTCTGGAGGCCAGACGTGTGCAGTCAAGGTGTCGGCAGGGTCCCTGCGGGCTCCAGGGAAGAGTCCGGTGCCTCCTAGTTTCTGGCACTGCAGACGATCCTCGGGGGTCCTTGGCTCGTGGCCACATCACACTGATCTCCGCCTCCAGCATCCCCGTGCTGCTCTCCCTCCATGTCTCCGTCTCTGTATCTCTCCCCTCAGCAGAACATCAAAGGCCGAGTAGGGTCCAACCTACCCCCGCACGACCTCACGTTAGCCTCGGCAAAGACCCTATTTCTGAAGAAACGCACATTCGCCCTGTACTAGGGGTAGGACTTGGACAGGTCTTCGGGGGGGGTGGGGGGGACACAGGTCAGCTGACGGCTGGAGACCTGGCCCTCTCTCCCACTGTCACCGCTCCCTGCCTGCAGCCAGCCCTGCAGGGCAGGTGATGACCCTGTTTCGGAACCTTGCTCTTGCCCGCACAGGGTCTGGGCCTGGCGATCTCTGGGCCCCACCTGTGCTCTCAGCCCTTCTGCCCCTCAGGACACGCACGGGCCCGTCTGCTGAGGGCCCGCCTTTTGGGGGTCAGAGCTCCCCGGTGCCCTCGGCTTCAGGAGAAAGCAGCAGACCCCAGTGAGTCCCTGACAGACCACAGCTTCCGGGGAGGAGCGATTCTACACCCCGAATGACACGGTTACTCCCCACGCCGACACCAGCCAGGGCCTCCCTCCGTGACGGCCGTCCCGGAGCCCGCGTGGCCCTGCTCTGCCTGCCGAACTTGAGCGGGTGTGCCCAGGGGAATGAGGCTGCTCGTTCGGGAAGAGGGCTTTGCCCACGTGGGGCCGGGGTCAGCAGGTGCAGGCCGACTCAGGCCACGGAAGACCCTCCATGTGCTCGGCTGCCTTCAGCAGCCCCGTGTCTGCCTCTTTGGAGGGTGTCCCGTGTACGGACGGTTCCCCAAAGGAAGACCGAAGCGAGAAGGAGGCCGACACATGAGAGTAAAAGCTAAACACAGCCACCAGTTGTGAAGGGCTCGCGGATGACCTGAGCCCTGCGTCATCAGAAGCTCGCCAGAGCCTGGAGGTGGGCGTCTGGATCTGATAAGGAGGCCGGGATGCGGGTACAGCGGCCCGGTCGGGCCCACGTGAGTCAGTCGAGGGCAGGGCTGAGGCCTGAAGCCCACAGCGTCTGACGCTGCAGTAGTTAACCACGGTGCCTCTGTGCCTCATCCCCGGGCGGCGCCCGGCTCGGGATGCTCCCACGTCTGAGTCGTTTCCAGCTGCCACGAGAGCTTCCGTTTCAGCTGCAAACTCCTTGGCTCTCCAGCGAATGGGGTCAGGGGACAGCCGGAGCAGGGCTGCGGGTGGAGGTGTGGTGGGATCAGAGCTGGGGCCCTACGGCTGACCCCGGCGCCCGTGGCTGTGTCACTCTGGCACTCTGAGACTCCAAACACCTGCTAGTTCAAGTGGGTGGATGTGGCCCCTGGGCTGGTGTCGCTGAGCGGGCGCTGGGGTTACCGTCAGCTTCCTCGGGAGCAGCGAATCACAACACCCGCTCTGACGTGGGAGAAAAATTCCCAGATCCTCACCGTCCTGAAGGAGCCCCTACCACACCTTGCTGGGGCTCAGTTTCTTTCTACATAAAATAAAGAGACTGGATTGTGTCATCTTTGGGAGGTGACATTAGTCTTTCACTAGAAAATTCCCATCAAGACCAAAGCTGACTTTGCCTCCAGTGGGGACAAACCAAAGCAAACCACGTGCAGAAGTCACTGAGCCAAGCGCGTGCTGGCCTCCCCAAACACCGCCCTCCCTGCTTGTCCTTAAAGTTGCCAGCTCTACCTCAGGACCTTTGCCTCTGCTATTCCCCCTGCCTGGGATGCCCCTTGGACAGCGGAATGCCTGGCCTCTGGATCCTACCCTTCCTTCAGGGACAGGCGATCTGGGCTGTCCTGGGAGAAGGGAATGTATTCGGGATATGGGTCAAGGACACTGTTGTCCAGATTTACTGAGGGACAGGGACGTGGAGGGAATGAGAAATCAGTGTATGATCACTCTGAGTTCCCAGGTCCAGACAGTAGGCAGGATGGAGCCACTGGGAACCGTGAGAGCAGGAGATAGCAGGTAGCGAGGGCACGTCAGGGGTTATATCTAGACGTGTCACATCTAGGATGCCCCTTGGACTCACAGGGGAAGATACCGGATAGCCACTTAGAGATGAAAGTCTGGAGTCAACATATTGCTCATGGCTGGAGGTACAAATCGGGAACCAAGAGCTAACGTACAACGTTTAAAACCGGGAGAATTAAGTGTGAGCAGAGGAGGGAAGAGGCGTGAAGGCTTGGAGAGCAGGGAGGGAGAGCGCCCACAAAGGAGGCTGCCCAGGTGGAGGGGGCTGGAGCTCCACCAAGCACAGAAGGTGCTGAAACACAGGAGAAACCAGCTCCTTACAACAGTATGTGAAGTGCTTTTCCTTCTTTCATGTGAGGAAATGAGATAAGTAACTTGCCTAAGATCACTGAGCTGGTGAGACACTGATTTGGGATTCAAAGCAGGTCCGCTGGAGTTGAGAAACACAGATATTGCCACCACAGTATCCTTACTGCTCGATAAAGGACGGCATATTCTCTATAGTTATCGTGCCATATGTCATAGGCAGAGGAGTCCCGGGGCCACCGTATCATTCACACCCCTTCCGAGTGCACTGCTTTAGGGGTATCAGTTCTTTGTTTTTCCAAAGTTTTTAAAAAATTAAATAGAAGAAAGGGGTGCTGGGTGGCTCAGTTAGTTAAGCGCCCTACTCTTGATTTTGGCTCAGGTCATGATCTCACAGTTTGTGAGATCGAACTCTGCATCAGGCTCGGTGCTGACAGCGTGGAACATGCTTGGGATGCCCTCCCTCTCTCTCTCTCTCTCTGCCCCTCCCCTGCTCACACATGCTTGCTCTCTCTCTCTCTCTCTCTTAAAATAAATAAACATTAAAAAAAATGCAGGAGTACCTGGGTGGCTCAGTCGGTTGGGCATCCGACTTCGGCTCAGGTCATGATCTCGCGGTCCGTGAGTTCGAGCCCTGCGTCGGGCTCAGTGCTGACGGCTCAGAGCCTGGAGCCTGTTTCAGATTCTGTGTCGCCCTCTCTCTCTGACCCTCCCCCGTTCATGCTCTGTCTGTGTCTCAAAAATAAATAAACATTAAAATTTTTTTTAAAAATTCAATACAGGAAAATGCATCCAGATGTATACAGCTAGACAAACGTCACAAACTCATCATGATCGATGAGCTCCTGGTATCTGTGAATCAATGTCCTTCATCAGTTTGGGGAAATTCTCAGTCATCATCTCTTTAAAGATCATCTCTGACCCATTCTCTGTTTTCTCACCTTTAGGGGCATTCACTCCATCAATATCTGACCTTTCCATTATGCTACTCTGTCCTTCCATTCTTTGTCATATTTTCCATCACTTACTCCTTCTGTGATCCAGTCTGCATCGTGTTTCTTCTATGCCCTGGTTCTCAGGTGAAATTCTCCAACCTGACTTTTGATTCTTGAACATATTCACCAGTTATTTTACAGTCCATGTCTGCTAATTCCACCCCCTCTGTTTTCATTACACCATCAATCTGCAGGGAAGATTACCTCTCTCGTCAGACTGGTGGCCAGCATGGGGTGAATTCACAGTGGAGCTCCTTCTTTGGGAGACCTGACCGGTTTTTGGTTTACCCCTACTCTTACATGCTATCCTGTGAGATTCTCACCTGAAAGCCTGGACTTCTTCAAGATAGTCTCTGAGACTCCTTTTCTGTCCTTTCAGTTCTACAGATGCTGAGACATTTGGCTCCTGCAGTGTCTTGAGAGGAAAGTGGCACCTGACTTCAGGACTTGCCTCCTCAAATCCTGCACTGTTGAGAGCTCTGCAATGGCTACAAACCGATGAGTCTCTTTCCTTTTTATTGTGTTCAGTTTTCTTATTGTTCTTGGTGGAAAGGTTGTGCTGCGCTATCTAGACTTCCATCACCAGGAATAGAAGTCTCTTCTGAGTTGCTTAAAACAGCTTCACAGACGTTCCCCTGAAAGCATTCATCGCCCATCAGCATGGCAGATGCCTAGAAAGACAGAGTTCACCACGCAGTTCCCACAGGTATAAATACAAATGACTTCATGCAGTGCCTTAAGCACATTATTTCAAGTAATCTCCTTAATGAAGTTTTCTTCCCCCTGCTTCATTTTGCATCATAAAGGGCCTAAAGTGTTCACTTTTTTGAAACAGTAAATCTCTCTCAAGTTTCATTTGTGTTGTGTTCATAGAAACTGTCCACTCCCCATTAAAGCATGCAGAGCATTTTACTGTAAGTTTCCAAGCAGCAGTTGGGCCAGGATAAGGGGTTTCAAGATGGACAACCTAGCCTCAAACTTAATAAATGTATTTTTAAGGGGCAAAAAAGAACTTTAATTAAGAAAGCAAAATGAGAGATCAGAGAAGTATAATCAAGCAAGTCAATCCTACACAGCCTCATTTTTTTATCCATTTCCTCTTGAGATCCAGCTTGGAGAATGAGAGTCAACGATCAGTTTGAGTTGAACTCTTCCTCAGAGTTAGTCTGTGCTCATCCCCCCACCCTGCCCCCCGACCCCAGTCCTCGTCACTCCCAGGACCCTGTCATGAAGCCTGAGTGTGAGGGCTGGGAAAAGAGGCAAGGAAGGAGAACTCATTGTACAAAGTAGAGATGGGGTTGGGGGGGGGGGGCTGCCCCTGTATGAACAAGCAAAGATGTGCTCACAGATGCGTATGGGCAAGTCAGGGAGAAAACCTTGCAAGCTCCCTGCCTGATGAGTATTTTAGGTCACTTAGAAAACATACTCACTAAAAACATTAATCTTGTGTGCCAAACCTTATCAATTGGCAGGCACTGTGCTCAGAAAGATTCTGAAGCTGCATCAAGGTCAATGGCAAAGAACACTACTGTAAACGGGTGAAATCAGCCACAGGCTTGGAGCTGCACCAGCCACTCCTCCCGTTAAAATGTGTACAATGACAAGTATTCCAGAATTGCTGTGACACGTCAGGGTGCATCATTATTTTTTCACTTGTTTCTAACACAAACTCGTGATGTAGGTAAGACAGGTATCATAAATCCCATTTTCAAGTAAGAAAACTGTAATATGGAACATAATGGAATTTGACCACATCACCCACAGATCCTTATTGACTATTATCCCAATTTCTACTCAACTTTCCCACAGTTGTAAGGAAGACAGCAGGCACCGGATGACCGGGGCATCGTGTAAAAAAACTGACCAGGCAAAGATATTCGCAGGGCTGGTCTCAAACAACACAACAAATAACTCTCTAAAGAATAGCAAATAATTCTGCCCATTCATGTTAAAAAAAATAAACAGGTAATTCATATTCTTTTATAAAACATAATTAAAATCTAAAAATTATGAATAATCATGAATATAGACTTTTTTCATATTACTGATGGAATATCATAAGTGGTTAATGCTGTAAACACGTAAGAAAATATAAAAGGTGCCTCCAGGATTGAAAACTTTAGCTGATAATTATTGTGCATACCCAAAAACAAGGCAGAAAAAAAGCAGTTCACATCAGTAAAATAAATATTTAAGTGGACCATATACCAAATGCATAGAGTACAATCTATGTATAGGATATACTAAAATATAATCTAGCATGGGTTAGATAAATGTACAAATAACTATAATCCAAGACTAGATATGATACATGGCATTGCAGAGACACAGAGAAAATATCATGGGAGATACTGAATCAGGAGATTTGGAAATAAGCCTTCAGAATGATGACTGCAGGAGCGTGATTTCATTTTTATAAATACTTAAAATTTACTCTCAAATTCCAGAAGGAAAAAGAGAGAGAGAGAAGGATTTCTTTCAACTTTGTGGATTGAATCTGCTCCTGTTGTCTTTCCTAGAATCCTCAGACGGGTATGAACAAACCAGGGCCCCCCATGTACTCACGGCCATACCCAGGAACCTTCCTTTGTAGGATGGTGTATAACAAGCATTCCATAATAAACCAATTTATCTCAGAACTCATGGCATGGAGTTTAGTTTCTGCTTAGAGATCTTCAAAGGTTAATAAAAAGGAAAATGTCTTCTCCAAACGAATCCTAGAAACCAAGAATTGGATGTAATTCCTTCCACCTCAAATAGAAATATTGTTAGACTATCCAACCTAGACTATTACTCACCTACTTTTATGGCTCTCCTGGAAACAAGATATGAGAACTCCTTGCATCAAGCGTTTGGGCACAAAGTCCCTTTGGGCTGTGAGCTCTTCTTCTCTTCAGGGTAAACACATGGGCACCAGGCACGTGGAGAGAGACTTTAGAGCTGCATTACTAATTTCTAAAGTCGCCGGTCCATGGGCAGTCTCAACAGTGGTGTCTCTTCGTTGGGTGCCTCCCCCTCAAGTCAGGCAGGCTTGTGACTGCTTCAGGCTGTCAATATGGCAGAAGGGACACCACCTGACTTCTGGAGGGAGGTCATACAAGCCGTGCAGCTTCCATGTGGCCTCTTGGAACACTCTCTCCTGGAATGCTCCTCCTCAGAGCCTGACCAAGCCTCGTGGAGAGGCCCTGTGAGGGCACTCCCGCTTACCTGTCCCAGCAAAGCTCAGCCTTCAAGTCTCCCCAGCCCAGACACCGGATGTCTCAGTGAGGGAGCTTCCAGATGCTTCCAATGCCAAACTCAGGTCACCCCAAACCTTCTGCATTCTATACAATTTCCTGAGCCGTTCTGGACCCATAGGGTTTGTGAGCATGATAAATGACTGTTGCTCTACACCTCTAAGCTTGGGTGTGTCTGTTACACAGCGCTCAATAACTACAACACGCATCATGATTCGGGCCACGTCACTCAAACTTGCCCAGTGTCTACGTCATAACCCTCTTCTACCCTGAGCACATGGTCTCTGTCAGTCCTTCTGCAACTTTTCCATCTTTCGCCCAATTTGCACTCGTACTTTTCTCATTGTCATATTTGGGTGCGCTCGTTTCCATTTGAAAGCCGTCTTAATATTATGCTCAGGTTCTCTTCCACCGGCTGCAATTAGGGACGACGCGATCACGAATAGCTTTGTATGTGATTCTGTGCTTGAGTTTGGGATTGGTTTTATAAGACAGATTTTCAGAAGTTCAATTACTAGCTTAAAGAGGATTAATGACTGTAGGCTCTGGAGGCACACTGTCAGATTTATTTTCAAAGAGTTGCAACAACTTAGAGTGACACCAATAACAGAGGAGCATGTCTATGTCACGGCACCTTCTCCAGCTAAATTAAGTTTTGAAATTAAGAAAAATATTAATTTGAGGCATCAAATGCACAGATTAATTTATCTCCCAAACACATGTGGATGAAGAGTAACAGCAAGGGCAGCTAGAACAAGAGGCACGTTCCAGTGTGGGATAAATACCAGATGACGTATGATTTGGAAGTGAAGGAAGCAAAAGAAAATCGTAATGGTCAAGCCCGAGGGAGAGAGAGGAGGCGGGAGGGAATAATGCAGCAGCAGGGAAACTCGGAGGCCATGGCTAGACGGCCGTGCCTAGAAGGGAGAGAGAGAAAAACAGAAAACTCTGAGTAGCTGCGTGCATCACTGTCTCAGGGACGATTCTGAGGCTCCAGTAAAGCCCCTGCAGGCTGAGTATCGAGGGGTGCTAGACGCGACTTCACTCCAGGGGGTTTTCGGGATCTCTGTGTCTGACGAGTAGACCAGGTCTTGACTGGAGGGGCCCAGGCAGGAGTCATCAAGAGAACGAGGGGAAATGCTGAGCACCGGGGTCACTGGGATAAAATTTCCACCCTGTTTATCATCCCCTTAGATAAATAGCATTAGGAAAAAAAAAAGATATTTGGAATGGGAGCGAATGTGGCCCGAAATGTGATTCAAATATCCCCTACCACCGTTTTCCAACTAACGGTTCGTCTTCTTTCAGGTAAATGTGGTTCTTAGAAGGAAGAAATTTATGAGGACATTCAAGACGGCATTTTAGGGAGTGTGTTCCTTGAAATCCCCCTGTTTAATGGCCCGCGTGCTGCGCTGTCCTATTTTTTCCTGGACACCAAGGGTTTGTGATAAAAACATCTGGCGTACGTGAGCTGGGTTTTGGCAACAGCACGTTATGTAAATAAATATCTGCTTCAAATGCATCACACGGTTGCAACTGATGTCATCGGCTACCCAGTTTTCCAAGAACAACACGAAGTAAACCCCCAATTAAGCTTTCTCAACAGGAAGAGGACAACGGATAGAATGATCCGTTTCGTTCAGGCTCTGCTCTGAGCTAGCAAGCAGGACCCGTGTAATTCAGGGCACGCGGCACTACGGCACTTGCAGAGAGAAACCCAGCTCCCCCCAGATCACGTGCACGTGCTCCGCACATACACCCCACGTGTCCCAACAGAATTTGGGTTTCTGCTTGGCCGGGAAATGGGTAAATTCAATATTCCAGTTGATAGGGTAAGCCATATTTCTATATCAGGTGGATTGCCCATCACTAAAGATCACCTGTATTTGCAGACTGACCTGTGGTGTGAGAGCTGCTTTCCCGTCTATCCCATTCCCTTCGCATAATCCTGACAAAAAAAACGATCAATATCTCCACTTTTCAAAAAGGTTCCCGGTGGGTCCGACTGCTCGTCTACACCAGAGGAGCCAGTGCTGCGGGCAGAAATCACACAAGCACCACAGAATGTGCCTTCAAATGTGCGTTCTCTGCGTGCACCTGAGCCCCCAGCCTCCCCACCACTCCTAGGCCCCCGGGCCTTCACCATACCCGGGTCCCCACCACGCCTGGGCACACAGGGCCCACCACACCTGAACCCCCGGGCCCCCCCCACACCTGGGCTCCTAGAACTCCAGCCACACCTGGGCCCACAGACCGCCAGGAGGCCTGAGCCCTCCTGCACTTCCAGCCTCCGTGGGGGCTCTGTCTTCCGCCCGAGAGCCCCCTGGGTTCGGCAGCCCTCGCCCACTGTTCCTTCATATTCACCACGTGACCCTGTGGCACCCGCAGTTCTCCCGGTGAACCCAACACAGGCCCGTGGAGAATGAAAGATTTTGTAAGGTCTCAGGGGGTCTGAGGACAGCCTTCGACATCATTTCCTGAATTCCCTGGTTTATAGGGGAACCCCTAATGGGACAGAAAGGCCTCTCTCCGCCCAGAGATCCCTGCTGCCCTCCGACCAGCTTTCTTCCCAGGTAGACGGCAGTCCCGTTTGGCACCCATTGATTTTTAACGTTTATTTATTTATTATTGAGAGTCAGAGAGAGACAGAGCATGAGCAGGAGAGGCGCAGAGAGAGACAGAGGGCGACACAGAATCCAAAGCAGGCTCCAGGCCCTGAGCTGTCAGCCCAGAGCCCGACGCGGGGCTCGAACTCACGAACCGCGAGATTGTGACCTGAGCCGAAGTCGGACGCTTAACCGACTGAGCCCCCCGGGCGCCCCACAACATGGTGGCTTTTAACGCTGCTTGGCTAGAGCCTGTGGAAGGTGCTTGCTGGCACTGCGGACTGGCCCCTCCAGCGACCAGCAGGTGCACCTGTCTCTGACCTCAGCAGACTTTACACGCGGGACAGGAACGTGGGCGGCTATGGGAGGGACAGGGCGGCACGGTGGGTTCAGAATCCCCAGTGCGGGGCCGGGCAGCCGTCGGTGATGTTTCCAGTCAGGTCCCCAAGAAGCAGACCTGAGACACGGGGTGACGTGCGTGTGATAAGAAAGGGGGCTGAGCAGAAGCCAGCGCCAGTCGAAGCCGGGCAAGGACGGGGACCCAAGCGAGGGGAGATGCCAAGCAAAGTCCCTCGATGGCAGCTCGGCTGACCCCACGGGGAGCCCGCGGTATGAGCTCCGCCTCCCCCATCGAGGCAGCCGGCACCAGGCGCCGCACCCGGGGACCCGGTCAGCGGTCACCCTGGGCCAGGCACTCCTGCTGTGTGCACCTGGGAGGACAGGCCCAGCAGCCCGAGGAGGCCAGTGCATCAGGGAGGAGCCCCAGCTTCTGGCCACTGAATGGGCGCTGAAGAGGGGGACCAGCACGGAGCAGCACCCACGGACCTGGGGGGATCCGAGCAAGGACCTGGCTTCGTCCACCACAGGCCGTGACTATTTGTATTATTCGACACTCAAGCAATGTATGCATAGGAATTCACTTCACCCTTGTAACAATCCATTTTACAGACGGGTAAGTTGTGCACAGAGAGGTTGGTTAAGTGGCCAGAGGTCGCAGGGCTCCTCTGTGGTCATATTCCTACAGACGGAAGAGCCAGGCCCCCAGTCCACCCCGAGGGCCTGCGCTATGACCTCTCTGTTCTGCCTTCGTGTAAGAGCCTGTTCCCTCCTCTGGAAAGTGAAGTAACAACCAGCTAGTAAGGTCATACAGGAAGATCCTTGCTAATTACGAAACCGCTGATGAACTGCGTTCCGGGAGCAGGAAGAACCACAAAGGGAACCTTGCTGGCCCCAGATGACCAGAGGCCTAGTCAGCTCCAGCCACGTGAGCCTCTGGTCCCCGAGTCCAGGGTCAAGCTGGCTCATGGACAGGAGCAACTACGCACATGTTTAACTGCACCCTCACGACAGCCTCTGTGCAACGGACACTTACACCCGTCCTCTTCCACGTGCCAGGACCAACCAGCTCCTACAGAAGTTATCCTTAAAAACTGGCAGTTTTGTTTCCTTCACTTAATGGGGATTCCAGAGGCACTGGTTGCCAGCACTGATTCAGTGACTCAGTCTGGATGTCCGGAACGCAGTCTGCTAGTCTCTTGGCCTTCCCTCAAGGTCACAAGATGGCTGCTGTGATTCTAGCCATCACACCCAAACCGCAAGCAACAGGAAGAAAGAGCCGAAGGGCAAAGGGAGAATGCTAAGTGCCAGCTGAGCCTTCTGCCTTTTCAAGTTTTCCTAGAAAGTTCACCCCAGGACACGCATCTGTCAGAACAGTTTCACATGGCGACATCGTGAGCAAAGGAGGCTAAGAAATAATACTCCCTGATCTGAGTTCACTGCTGCTCGAGAATGCTGTTTCCATGCGAGCATTATTTTCCTATTGCTTCCATAAGAGAATACCACAAACGTAGTGGCTTGAAACAACACACATGTGTTCTCCTCCGGTGTTAGAGATCAGGTGCCTGACGTGCCTCACCGGGCTAAATTGGAGGTGTGGGCAGGGCTCTGTTCTTTTCTGCAGGCTGTAGCAAAGCATCCGTTTCCTTGGCTTCTCTGGCTCCCAGAGGCCACGTGCATTCTCTGGTTTGGGGCCCCTCGGGTCTTGAAAGCCAGCAAAGCCTCGTGGAGTCCTCTCGAACTTTGGTCTCTCTGGTTCTCCCTCTTCTGTCTCCCTCTTCCACTTTCAAGGGCCCTGTGATTACTTTGAGCCAACGCTGAGCCCTCCTGCCTTCCCCACCCAAGGCGTCAGGACTCCTGGGCCGTCTCTTTACATTTGTGTACACGAAGAGGGTGGGGGCGGGGACTGTGCTCGGCAGGCCCGCCCACCCCGCACAAGGAATCAGATACTAAATAGTCACACTTCAGGACTCTGCGGTCTAGTCGGTCTAGTCGCGACCCTCCCACTAGCGGTCCGCCAACGCAGGTGAATGGGCGTGGCTGCGCGACAATGGCACTCTGTTCCCCGAGGCACCCAGCCCAGCCGGGGGCACAGCTGGCAGTTTGTCTCAGAAACTTGCCGTGGACGCTGCGCTGGCCCGTGCCGAGCCTTGTCGCACCGAGTGGTCACGCCAGGGGAAATACGGGGGCCTCCGGGCACCCTTGTCAACCTACCGGTACACAACCTGTTTTACGTGTGTCTCTGTTTCAAGACACCTTGTTTACAGTAGAGTTGATGCAAAATCAACACCGCGATGAGATACCACCTCACAGCTGTCAGAATGGCTGGAATTCACTCAGGAAACGACCGATGTTGGCGAGGATGCAGAGAAAGGGGATCCCTCTGGCACTGCTGGTGGGAGTGCAAACTGGGGCGGGCCGCTGGGGAAGACAGCGTGGAGGTTCCTCGAAAAGTTAAAAATAGAACTACCCTGCGACCCAGCAATCGCACTACCAGGTATTTATCCAAAGGATACAGGAATGCTGATTCGAAGGGGTCCACGCACCCCAGCACTGTCAACAATAGCCAAAGTATGGAAAGAGCCGGAATGCCCATCAACCGACCAAGGGATAAAGAAGATGGGGGTTTATATACACAATGGAACGTCACTCGGCAACCAACAAGAATGGAATCTTGCCATTTGCAACAATGTGGATGGAATTAGAGGGTATTGTGCTAGGCGAAATAAGTCAGAGAAAGACAAACGGGATTTCACTCAGATGTGGAATTGCAGAAACACAACAGACGAACACAGGGGAAGGGAAGGAAAAGTAAGATAAAAACAAAGAGGGAGGCAAACCATAAGAGACTCTTAGGTACAGAGAAGAAACTGAGGCTGGATGGAGGGGTGGTGGGTGGGGGGCATGGGTCAAATGGGCGCAGGGCATCCAGGAGGGCACTTGTTGTGATGAGCGCTGGGTGTTAGATGCATCACTAGATTCTCCTCCTCAAGCCAAGACTACACTGTACGTTAACTAACTTG
Organism: Panthera uncia; assembly: GCF_023721935.1. Lineage (NCBI taxonomy): Eukaryota > Metazoa > Chordata > Mammalia > Carnivora > Felidae > Panthera > Panthera uncia. The sequence continues at coordinate 148,514,152 of NW_026057577.1, forward strand.
AAAATAAATTAAGCAAAAACAGAGGTCATAAAAAAAATAATAGAGTCGAGTTGCCTCATTAACACTGAAGCTGGGCCGCCTGGAGCCATCCTGCGGAGCAGAGCGGGTTCACCTGTGTGCACCCACCTGGCTGTGGCTCCCCCTGGCACCGCTTCCCATCTGCTACTGACTGTGCCCCCCGCCCAAATTCCCATGCGGAAGCCTAACCCTCAGCGGGATGGTATCTGGAGATGGGGTCTTTGAGGGGACCTCAGGTCTCCCCGAGGTCCTGGAGGTGGCACTGCCATGATGGGAGCAGCGTCCTCATAAGAAGAGACACCAGAGAGGTTGCTTCCTCTGTGTCCTCTCTGACATGCAAGGATGAAGCAAGACAGCCCTCTGCAAACCCAGAGCCACCCTCGCAGAGTCCGCCAGCACTTCGATATCTAGGGTGATGAGAGATACACGTGTGCCACTCGAGCTGCCCAGTCTGTGCTGACTTGTCACGGCAGCCCGACAGACGGAAACAGTAGCCCCGCTCCCTTGCTCCCCAACACCACAGGCATCAGCCAGCAGCACATAATCCTTTCCTCAGGCTCTGCTTTCTGGAGAATGCAGGTTTGGTTCCAAGCATTCCATCTTTCAAATGGAGATCAGAAGGTTGGGGACGGAACCACATGCAGAAAAGCCAACACTTCTTGGGCGTGAGCCGTATACTGATACTGTGCTCAGCAGTTTACATTCAGCACCTAGTCCTCAAACAACCGGTGCGGGGATCCTGTTTCACGAAGCAGGAAAGTGAGGCAGGGAGACTTGGAGAGATTTGGCCAAGGTCAAGTTGTGAGTTCAGGGGCTGCACAGGGCTCCACACTTGCAGGTCTGGCCCCGGACGGCCCTTCTTTACATGATCTCTAAAGCCAGAGGTGGCTAGTAGATGATGGCCTCCCTTCCCCTGCATCTGCGTTTACCATTATGATAGAACATGGGCTTTCCTTAGCTGAACATACTTTTGTAACATGATAATCCCCAGATGTGTGCCTCTAGCTCCCATGACATCTCCTATCAGCACCCTCCCACGCTGGGAATGGAGTCTCAGAAAAACACAAAATGAATGGACTGTAGAACGTAGGCCATTAAATTATTCTGCAAGATCCTTAAACGTGCCGAAGTGCCCGTCTCAATAAATATTTATTCTCAGAAGCTGGTGTTATTTCTGAAACGACGTGCAGCGTATTGATTCTTATTATAGCCCTGAAAAATCATTCAGTTTGATCGTAGTTAGTTCTGCTTGACTTAACGATTTTGCAAGGAACTTTTTGATTCCAGGAAAACAGATGAATTAAAAGTCGACTGCAGGAATTGAGTCACACTTGAGTTCAGAGCCCCTCGCACTTTTTTCCCCGTATTTTCTGCCCACACTCTCCTCTCGCCCCTTTCCTTTCAACCTTAGAAGAAATGTATTATCACTCGTGGGAAGAAAGCCAGCATGATACGCTATTTGCAGATAATTGGAGATATTGACGCTGGCTACTTTCCGTGGCTCTTGGGAGGTTCTCAGGCACAAGCTGAGCCCAGGGCCCCAGCGGACGGCCCCCCGGGAGAACAGCAGGTCGAGGAAGGCAGCAGGCAAGGATCTTCATGCCAGAACTAAAGGGTGAAAGCACAGAGCTTGGGCTCAGAGTTGGGGACAGGGAGGCAGCCTCCTCAGGAAGGCTGCAGGGGGTGAGCCCTCGGCTGCTGAGAAGCATGGTACTTGTCCAGAGACTCAAGGCAAGGAAATCCCAGATACAGGTTCCATGAGCAAAGCCACAGGGGATGGAAGTTCGCCCAGCTGGGTGTTCCCAGCGCAGATGGTGTGTGACAAGATGGGACTGGAGACGCAAGGGGTGAATGCTGGTCTCCCGTGGGCCCATCAAAGAGCCAGACTGGCAGGTGAGTGGAGGTAGGTGATGTGTAAAGGCAGTGAAATTAGCATTCTACCAACCAGCAGGGGAAACCGATCCAAGCCTGGAACGAGGCGAAGGCTTCCTGTGTGCCATCTCCAAGGCGAGGGAGGGGTGCGAGGGGATGGACGGGTTTCCCGGCCCCACCCGGAACCCCCGTAGGTCTATGCCTTTGAAAGGGGGGGAAGAAAGAGAGGGGGCGAGGTGCCGGGACAGGAGCGCGTGCATCATTTGGAGGACGGCAAGGGAGGGTCCATCGTGGTGTGCAGCCAGGTCATGTAATGTCCTTAAGAGGAACCGGAGATCGGCTACTGCTGCAGCGTTTCTTTCTAAGCCCCAGCCTTCACCTTCCTTCTGCTCGGGAACCTGTGGCCTATCCCAGTTTGGATGCGACTGTCTTCTTCAACGGTGTGCCGATGACAACCCTACACCATCGGATACACTGAGGATAGCAGGCTGCCGCTGGACCCCATTGTGGGATTCTGCAGTCCACCTGGTGACCCCACGTGAGACGGAAGACGGCGTGGCTCTCAAGAGGCAATGGTGCGACTATGGAAAGGAGCTGCTGATCTGGGGACACAGAAGCAAAGGGCTCCATACATCCCGAGAGGAGGGGTGAGTGGGGAGGCGGAGGGTGAGCGGGACCACATGTATGCTTTGTGTCGGCGTGGGCTGGGGTGGCAGGGTCCAGACAGGGTGGTCCAGCCCCCATACCCGTTCACTCCGGGGTTCCGGTCCCAACCAAGCAATTCATCCTATGATGACTCTGAGAACCGACATTCACCCACCCGGTGTGTTCACTCTAGAGTAGCCAACGTGATTGCCCTGAGCAGAAAGTATCACTCGGGTATCAGACTGAAACCCTCACAAACCAGAGATGAAGAGATTGCAGCTCAACAAGTTTGCAGTCAACCACTGCTTTTCATTGAGAAGATAATGAACAGGCACATCATGAAGAAGTATACAATGAGCACTACAGCACTGTTTTAGGGAGTCTGGATTCAGAAAGATGAATGCCCTGGTCCCCCAAAATGCCAGCCTGAAGACACCCTCATCAATCACTTTAAGAATGTTTCTTTCCAAATAAATGACCTTCCCACCAAGTCCCCTGCTTCCTCTGCATTGGGAGTATGGGTTCTCCAGAGACAGAGACCAAGAGGACATGTATTGGTCGGGAATATGTAGTTCTGTGTCTCTGGAGAACCCTGACGAACCCAACACCGACAGATGATCGATAGATGATAGATAGAAATTGGTTTTAGATATATCAGATATAGATACACAGACATAGAGAGACCCAGATATGACATGTAGATCTCTGTATCTATTTGTAGACAAATAAATCTAGATATCTACGTACGTCTCTACATCTATATAGTTACCTAGATGGATACAGGTTAGAGAGATTATGTCTATCTATAGATTTATATAAACCTATATATCTATTGCAGATGTGAACCACACTTGGAAAATACCCTCACAGTGACGTGGAGATAGGTGTTTGACCACAGCTGGGCACCACAGCCCAGCCAAGCTGATGCATAACGTTAACCATCCCAGCTGGTACGTACTTCCCTCCCTCTAGAACTTCCATGGGGTGGGAACAGTCATCTTTCCCCAGAGAGCACACATGCCAGTGGGTCCACCAGCCACAGGTCCCAAAGCAGAGGGAAGTCAGGTGGTAGGAAACTGAGGAAGGTGGGGGACCTGGGAGGGCAGGCCGAGCCGGCTGTTCTGGGGGTGTTCTGAAGGTCAGATGCTTTGTTCCCCAGGAAATTTCCCTGAAGGTGACTTCAGATCTGCTCTGTGAGCCTCAAGGGTGGAAAGTACCCAATTTCACACAAGGGAAAAAAAGGTCAATGTAATTTACACACATTGAAATGCTCAGATCTCGAGTGCATTATTCTACAAGTTCTGTGAATATCCACTGAGGCACACAGCACCTTCCTGCATGGAAAGTTGCCTCGTTCCTCCCTGGTCAATCCCTCCCTCCCTGAGGCAAGCTCTGATCCTGATTCCTATCACCATAGGCCTCTTTTACTTATTCCTGAAGTTTATATCTACAGAATTACACAGTATGTGCATTTTTGCGTTTGGCTTATTTCACTCAGCCTATTATTTCTGAGACTTACACATTGTGTGTACATGTAGTTAATTTCTTCTCATTGCTGAGTAAAATTCAACCGTGTGGACAAAGCATGGTTTATCCATTCTGTTGATCAATAATCCACATGTGACTATTATAAAGGTCTTATGAAAGACTTTTCATACACACAGACACGTTTATTTTGGACAATTTACCCAGGAGTGGGATTACCGTGTCATAGAAGCAGATTTACCACTTTAAGAAACGGACAGTTTGCCACAGCGGTTATATTCCCGCCTACAATGTGTGAGAGTCACCGTGTCCTTTGTGTCCTCCAGGCTTTTCTGTGGTCACCCCTGTGCATTCCAGACATTCTAGTGCAGCATGTGTATCATTATATCATATTATAGCCAATGCTGCATTGGGTTTTTAATGTGCAAGCTTCTTGATGATTAATAAAGTTGAGTAGGTTTTCACAGGTTTATTGACCTGTGTGTGTGAAGTGCCTATTTGCCTTTATCGCTTTTGAAACTGTATTGCCCCTTATTATCGAATCCAGGAGTTCCTTACATATTCTGGTTACAAATACTTGGACTTATGAATATGTCTTCATAGTCTGTGACTTGCTTATTTCATTGATAGTGTTTTGTGATGTAGAATTTTTTCTTTCCATGAAGTCTAATTCATCATTTTTTAAATTTTGTGAGCATGTCTTTTGACTCATTAGAAACCTTTGCTTACCCCAAGGTCACAAATATGGTCCTTTGTGTTTTCTCATTTTCTTGTTTACATTACCTTTTTTTCTTGCTTACATTACCTTTACATTTTGGTCTGTCTTAACTAGGATCTTGTATGGAGTGAATTCCATACAACGTTTTAAACGGATCTCATGCAAAGCACATTGTAAGACCTAAATTACAAGGTATTAATATAGAGCAGTGGGATGGTATACTCCTTCCTTCCTCAATTTGGCATTTAATACAGATTTTGACGACCAGCTTTCATACACCTGGGGGCATAAGACAGCCCCCTGAGATCTGCCTGCTTTTCTAGCATTTCCAGCTACTCTCAGGGCCCCACTCGGACCTATCGGCCACACTTGTCTATCGCTGTCCGTGTCCTTGCCACCGAAATAGCACTTTCTTTGCATCCCTTTCTTTGCGTCTCCAGACGGATTCACCTCCCTTGATTTCTTCCTCTCTCTACTTCTAATACACACACACACTTATCATGTCCTTTATATTTATACAAATGCATACCTTTTCTGGTGCTCTTTATTGCTTCCTACAGATTCAGAATTGGAGCTGACATTATTCTTCAGCCTGAAGAAATTATTTTAGTGTTCCCTGTAGAGAAGATTTCATCGGGAGAAGTGCTCTTAGCTTTTCTCTTCTCAAAACTTATTTCAGTTAATCTTTTCATTTTGAGATAGTAGTAGATTCATAATCAACTTTAAAGAACAGAGGGATTCCGTGTATCCTGTACTCAGTTTCCTCCAATGATAACGCCTTGTAAAACTACCCTACGATACCACAGCCAGGATACTGACACTGGGGCAGTCAAGATACGGAGCCTCCATCACTACAGGATCTATTATGGTGCTCCTTTTAGTAACACCTCACACTCTCTAACCCGTCGGTGACCCCGAGTGACCACTAATCTGTCTCCCCTTTCTGCAACGTTGCCATTTCAAGAATGAAATTACACAGGCTGTAACAATTTGGGATTGTCTTAGCTTCGTTTTTTAAGGCTATTTTTCAGGATATTGAATTCTGGATTGACAGCTGTTTGCACGTGTACGTACGCGTGCGTGCACATACACGCATGCGTGAACATCCTCTATTTTTCCCGATTGGTGTTTTCCCAGCATTTTGGAATCGTGCGTTGATGCCTCTCGTCAATCTTAGACCATTCGGAGCAAATATTTCATTAAATTTATTCTTCCTCATTCTCTTCTCCTTCTCAGATTCCAATTACAATGCTGCACCATTTGATATTGTCCCGTAAATTAAGACATTTTTATCTATTGTTTTTTTCTGTTGTTTTATTTTTTAAAATATTTTTCCTCTTTGCATTTCAGTTTAGAGCCTTCCAATTAACCTGTCCTCAAGTTTACCGATCATTTCCTCTGCTGGCTCACTCTGATATTAAACCCAATAAAATATTTATTTCTGATACTATATTTCTCACTTCTAGCATTTTTACTTGATTTGTTTTATACTTTCCATGCGTCTGCTAAAATTCACCCTCTGTTCATATCTCTTGCACACTTTTTCCAATAGATCATTTAACATATTTCTAGTTATTTTACAGCTTTTGTCAAATAATTCCAACATCTGAGCCACCTATGGGTCTACTTCTATTTACTGTTTCCTTTCTTCATCATGGTATATGAGAACAGTAGAGACTGAAGTAAATAGTATTTTTATCTTAAAGGGCACTTCCTTTCTGGCTCAGGCCACTGGTTTGGAGGGACCGAGTAAATGTGTCTTACAATTAAGCCAGGTCTGAGCTTTTTGGCAAGTTTAGTTAATTCACCATGACCTTCAAATGTTTTGAGAATGGGATTAGGATTTTCCATTCTGCAGTGCTTGGGGTCTGGGCTGTGGCAAGATTTCCCAAATGTCTTCATGTCACCCAAACCGCCTGTTTTCCACACCATGAGATCTTGAGATTTACAAGTCAACCGATATTTTGAGCTCTCTTTGCATTCTGGTGCAGCCACGGCCCTTGGGGCACCTGTTCTGCCTCGGTACGTGGACGGGCTCTCTCCGCTCTCCCACCCACCTGCAGCTAATGCCCGTGGACAATCCCCCAGGTCTCTTGCTCATGCCCAGCCCTCGGCAGCTGACAATCCACAGCGCCTCTGACTGACTGACATCAGTTCTCATGTGCTGCTTCTCCCCTCCTCTTGTAGGTGGTTGTCTTGGACTTGGAGGAGGTGCCAGGAACGTTGGGGGAATCTCCAGCTTCCTGTCCAGCCCTGATCCTGAGCACTCGAGGAGGGCCTGTGCGAAAGACCGGTTCTGTGGCTGGGGCTCCTCGGGATTCCAATCTGTCAGCTTCGTGTGGCCATGCAAAGACTTTTAAAATTCATACCCACTTCTCCTTATCCCCATCTACGGCAAAACCCTGTTTCTCTTGTATGTACACCAAGAATGAGAGTTGCTCTGGATCTCTTCTCGCCTCTGAAAACCTTGCCATTTCTTGCAATTAAGTTCCTTATGGGATGTCCCCCCCACATTTTAAGCTCTCTCACTGGTTTGGAAAGACCGCGATTTCGTGGCTTATACATCTTGTTTGGGTTATCAAGAGCATCAGTCTCTTGGGAGACATCTTCCACGCCTCTCACCCTCTATTTCCTATCATTTTTTCTCTTGAGTTGTTTTCTGTAATTATTTGCAGAGCACTCTTATACCAATATCTCCTGATTTGTAACTAATCTGCTTATATCCTATCTCCCGGCTTTATACTTTGAGATACACACGTGCGTGTCTGCGTCTTGTTTTTAGTTCTGTTTTTCACACCGATTGTCTGATAAACCTCCATCATCCCTTGTCCTCCTGTTATGCTTTCATATTCCCGTCCAATTTCTTTGAAATGTGAAATACTTATTGTGTGTATTCTAAATCTGGGAAATAAGACATACACAAAGTCCACAAATCTGGAGTTTGTTCTTACTGGAAGTTCTCGTCTCTTCAGTTGTTTTATGGGTATGAGTATGAATTCATGCTCCTTGGAACTTTACCGGTGGGAATTCTTTAAGGACTGGGCTTTAAAAACTCTTTCCTCCAACAAGCATTTCCATTCGACTTTTCCAGGCGCTTTAGCACAACTAAATTGGGACCGCTGTAAACTCACCTGGAGGGACTGGGGCCACATAAGTGGTGCACATTCCTATCCACACTCACGAGTGCAAGACGTGGGGTAGGAATTCTCATGCAAGATACTGTTTTGTGTGTGTGCTGGGGGTGATTTTTCCTGTTCCATCCATAGCTGGGATGGAGGGGGGGGGGGTCCTGTCCCTACCTTCTCCTTCTGTGTTTTTTTTTCCCCCCCCCTTGGCTTGACCTAGAATTTCGTCCCTACCTGGGTCCTGGCTTCATGGGGTGCGGTTGTCACTGATGGAACCCGTGTTCTTCTCTCCCCAGGCCTCGTCACCTCTCCCCTTCTGTGTGGCCCGCACACCTCAATCCGTCTGCCACCTGAGACTGGCTTACTCCCTCCCATTGTCACACAGGCAGATGCTGAAATGATGCCTCCCCGAGTGGATTTCAGCTTCCTTGTCCTGTCTCACCTTCAGCAGATTTTCTTATTTTCTGCCAGCTCAACTGTGCACTATGTTTTAAATGTCTTACTCAGCATTTGTTAGTCTGCAATTCTGCAGGATTCCTTCTTTAACTTTTACTACCTCTGTTGGGCTTTCCTGACAACTAGTGTGCAAGTTTGTGCTTTCCAGGGGCCTCAGGATCTGTATTTTTAAAGCACACTCCAGGACCTGGGTTAAGTGCAGGACAGTTGGGCAAACTTTCACACACTCGTCTGGATGACCACCTTCCAGAACTTTCGAAGGAGAGAGCCCGCTCCTTCCTCGGGCCAGTGGCCCACTTTGACTTTAAAACCTTTGGGTTAAAGTGGCTTTTATATTAGCCTCTACTTTGGCAGCTGTACATGCTGAAGCGAATGTAGATATTACTAAGTTTAAAAGTAAGGTTGAATAAATCCGTGCCAGCTTCGTAAAAGGGAAGTGCGTAATCGATTCTGGAATTACATGGAAACGCCGTGAGCCGGTCCAGGGTGAAAGTGGAAGTAAGTAAACTTGGAATTCTTCACACACGGTCATTTTCCCTTTTTGCAGAGAAGAAACGCCTCCTGCACGGATACGCACGCTGGGGGCAGATGATGGCACGGGCACTAGGAACAGCGGGTTCGAGACTGAAGTCACAGAGACCTGGCCGGGTCTGGGGGCAGTGGGGCTGAGAGCACTCGTTTGTCTGCCTCGTGTGGGCCACTGGCTGTCCCGCTCTACTGGCCGGGGCACACCAGCAGCTCTGTTCTTCTGAGACAAGGCGAGTGGCTAGAAATCAGGGCTCACCTCTCAGATACTTTTGTTGTGCCTTTGCTCAGTCTACCTGGATCTGACTCAGGAAACACCGTATCCACGGCCACTGACACTTCACGAGGTTGCTAGAAACAGAAAGAAGCTCCTACATTCTGCATAGTGCTCTTTACAAGCCATGCTGTCACTGACTGGAGGTCACCTAACCTGCCTGCCGCTCAGCTCTGGAGGCAGCCGAAGCGATGCCCTTCCCCGATTTTCAAGCAGGCTCTAATGCAAACAGAGATACAATATTCCTCTGTTTTAATAAAATAGTCTGTCTTGAAAAGCTCTACCGAGCAAACAATTTAAACATTTAACCGAATGAAATTAGTGGCACTTAATTACTTCAATCATTAACACAGAAGATTGTGATATTTGGGTATAAACATGAACATGTAAAGCAAATCTCCCCTCTCCCCACCCTGAAAAAAACCCAACCGGAATCAACAAGAAGACAATAAAGGCAAAAGAAAGCAATCAAAATAATTCCTTTCCGATGGTGAAAGGTTACTAGCTGTCAATTCCCAAACCACCAGGATCCTGCCCAAATGCTATTAGAGCATTGATGGGCTTTGCTAATAAAAAGCATTGTCTCCGAGGTGAATGTCTCCTTGATGGGGGATCATGGGGCAAGCTGAGGGCCAAATACAGGGTGGTACCATCCCCCCCCCCCCCCCCCCCCCCCCACCATGGTGTATGTGTGATATTCTCTGGACACTCCTGGCTACCCAAGAACCAAGGAGAGGGGTTTAAGTGCTTGCTATGGTGGTGTGGGAAACTAAGGCAAATGAAAAATTAAATTCCCTTACTGCCTGCAGCCCACTGACAAGTCCTTGAAACGGGCTGAGTGACCTCCCTCTAGGAGCTCAGCTGCCTCGATGACGACACTTTGCTGGGGACAAAAGAGCCCCTTAGCTTAACACTGTCCCAACCTCGAGGACCCTGTAAGCCTACTTCCTTTATCTCACCTGCCCTGGGACATATGCTGGCAGTCCTACTCCAAGCTTATGGTCCCCGATACACATCTGAAAGGGCTCATGACTGAGGTTTTATTAAACGGTAATAAGTGGTGTTTCCCTAGCAACAGCCACCCCTGAAGGTCCTGGAAACCTTGCTTCCAAAATACCTTAGAGACTTACTCTATCCCTAACCCCCTCCCAACCTGAGGTTATATAACGAGTTACCCGTCAGGACCCCAGGGCAGCTCTTGTGCCCACGGGTCCCGTCCCCGTGCTTTAATAAAATCACCTTTCTTGGGGCACCTGGGTGGCTCAGTCGGTTGGGCGTCCGACTTCGGCTCAGGTCATGATCTCGAGGTCCGTGGGTTCGAGCCCCGCGTCGGGCTCTGGGCTGACAGCTCAGAGCCTGGAGCCTGTTTCGGATTCTGTGTCTCCCTCCTTCTCTGACCCTCCCCTGTTCATGCTCTCTCTCTGTGTCTCAAAAATAAATAAATGTTAAAAAAATTTTTTTTAAAAATCGCCTTTCTTGCACCAAAGGCGTCTTCAAGAATTCTTTCTTGGTCGTCGGTTCCGGCTCACCCCACCATCACCCTAAAACTTCATCATCCTGAGCTCAAGTTCTCATGATCTGAATCGGCATCGTTCAGGGGTACTGTCTGTATTTTCTACAGAACAAAGTTTTAAGCCCCACCGAAATTTCTTGGGTGACTCATAGAAAGATGTGACGTATGCGATGCGCGTCTTCTGTCTCACTACACCCAGACGGAAGACAAGTCCCAGGGACGCCAACAGCCTCAGGAAGTCACAGGAGAACACAGACATTCCCCCACCCACCCTCCACCCGCAGGAGGGTGCGCGCTCCCGGCCCCAGTGGTCCCACGGAGGCTGCCCCGTGATTAACAAGGAAGGGTGTGATCTCTCAGCAGGGTCTCTGAAGGTCCCTGCCAGAAGCCCCTGCCCCAGGGGGAGCCCCGCCACACCAGATTTCTTTTAAATCCCAGGCACCAGGGTTTTCTTATTTTAAGATTTTTCTTCTCCCTCTCCTTTCTCTCCACGCGGCCACACTGTGGGATCTCAGAGTGAAAGGGGCGCAGGTAAAGGGCACGATGTAAAAACAAACCGTTCGCCATATCATTTCCTTGATCTCAAGCGGGCTGGGAAGGTGGGGGTGTGCAGTTGAGCAAAGCCAGAAATCAAGCAACGTGAACCGAACAGTTCCTGGAATTGTATTTACCTCACTTTATTTTTCCCCCATGTCAATGTTTCTATTTACAAATTAAAGTTATGTATTTCACAACGGCATCGGAATCCAGAAAACTAATTTCCCCATCACTAAACAGATAGGCTGTCCGAACAGAAAGACGCAGGGACATTTTATTCTGGATGACGGCTTCAGGCTCCCTAAAAATACGAGTCCGGAAAGGAAAGGTCAGGAAGGAGTGAGTGCTTTAAAAACTATTTTCCGCTCCACCGCAGATTTAACAAACACGTCTCCAAGGTGCAAACAAAGGCTGGCCCTGGGTGGCGGAGGCAGAGAGGAGGCTGTCTGAACAGCCCGCTGAGTCACGCCCCTCCTTCCGCCCCCCGTAGGTGGCTCCCCAGGACAGCACGTGTCCCTGGGGCCTCAGGCTGAAAGGACACTACAGACCCTGCAGGCATTCCGGGGACCGCCCTGTGAAAGGAGTCCCCAGCATTCAACAGAGCACTTCTTCTGCATTTGAAGGGGGGGGATGCCCACCTGGCTTTCTCCGTCAGTCTCTCCCTTGATGTCCCCAGAAGAGAAATGACTCTGGAGCACTGGCTGCCACCACAAAGGACCCGGACTCTGCCTTTCTAGCGGTTTCCACACTAACGAGACTCCGGAGGAAGTGAACACCCGACGACTGGCAGGGCCTCCCCCTCGGGGTCCCTTTCCTCTTCTCCCCAAGGTCCCCAGGGCGACGTGAAAACGGATGATGCTGCGGACGAAATCCGGAGAGCCTCCGAGTTACTGGTGGGGGCGCCCGCCGCTCAGCAGGGACGGGGCTGTGGGGGCTTCCCCTTAACCCTCCTCGGCCCGGGGCAGGCGGTGGGGGGCGGGGGGGCGGCCAGGGCTCCACGGAGCAGAAGAAACCCCCGCAGGCTAAATGCCTGTTTTTGAAAGACTCTCCACTTTCTCCACAAACGTACTTTTTCCCCAAAGGAGAAGCATTGGTGGGAAAACTACAGACATGCAGGTCAGGAGACCCGACGTGCCAGTCGTCTTCCTGCGAGGGAAGTTTCCGCAGCTCAGACTTGGGTTGTCCAGACACCTGCAAACATGACTGCTGTTTGCTGTTAAAATAAGGCAAGTCGGGGAGCGCCTGGGGGGCTCAGTCGGTTGAGCGTCCCATTCGGCTCAGGTCACCATCTCGTGGCCCGTGAGTTCGAGCCCCGCGTCGGGCTCCGTGGTGACAGCCAGAGCCTGGAGCCTGCTTCGGATTCTGCGTCTCCCTCTCTCTCTGCCCCCCACCCCCACCCCTCACACTCCGTCTCTCTCTGTCTCAAACATAAATGAACATTGAAAATATGAAAGAAAATAAGGCCAGTCCTCAATTATCTGCTAGTGACTGATGGGCAGATCGAGGTGGGCTTTCCCCAGTGCCTGTGGGAGCAGGTGCCTGGGCCCCCAAGGGACACGTGGGGGTGGTACCCAGGAAGGGCAGAGTGCCTGGCAGTTGTGGTTTCGGCCCTATTGTCAATCGTTTCGCTAACCCCCCTCTGTCACCTTCCATTAGTCCACTCGTTCAAGGTGGCCTTAAATACCGCATCACACAAAGCAGGTGTAGACAGACACTGACTTGGTTGGCTCATCATAAACACAACCCCCCCCCCCCAAAGTTACTAGGTGGTCGTGTTTCGAGGACTGTCAGGAAACCCGAAGTAGGATTCCTCCGAGGTCAGAATGGTTCCCCTATTTGGGGGTTGCTGCACACGGATCAAAGCTGGTTTTAAGAGTCTGACCGGTGTTGGCGTGGACTTCAGGGAATCATACGACGGCCAGCCGCCCGAGTTGGGGTTCAGGTATACAAGCCACCTGAGTGACAGCTGGGTTCAGAGCCACCACACGGCCCTCCCCGCCTTCAGGGGGAGCAGGACCCCAGCAGGAGTGCCCGCTCCCAGAAGGCTAAGGCTGGAGTGAAGGGACAGCCCTCCAGACCGGACTCCCTGCCACCTTCAGCTTCTGAGGGCGCCCACTTACAAGGGTACACGTGTCCCCCCCAGTCACTGCGGGCCCTCCCGTCCCCGCCAAGCCGGCAGCCTCCCCGGAGGACCCCGCCCTGCAGGCAGGGGAGCAGCAGACAGGAGGGCCCGCAGCCCCGCTGTCAGTAAGCTCTGGGTCGTCGGCAGAGAGGGGTGAGGCGGGCACGCGGTCCCCCACGTTGGCGTCAGGCCATCCGGTGGGAGTCGGGAGCGGCTGGCGGATGTGGAAGGAGCCGCGGGCCCAGGAAGCAGGCCGGAGGGAGACCGGGGGGCCAGCGTGTGACCTGCTTCCCTTTTTAATTTGCTCTGTGCACACGGTACAGAATTAACGCGGCAAATTAAATTAAACCTTGCACCGGGTCCCCATTTAAACTATTAAAAGTGGATACACGGTAACACACTTACACCCAGAAACATGGCGACAAGCAGATCAGCTGTGAGCGTGAAAGGTGTGGGGGGTCCAGGGTTGACATTTCCCAGCCCTCGCTTTCCTCTTCCGTCAGCTGCGCACCCGTGATGCAGGGTGACGTTATCCCACAGCAGCAATTACCGAGCATGTATTAAGAAAAGAATATTCCAGGGGCGCCTGGGTGGCTCGGTCGGTTAAGCGTCCGACTTCAGCTCAGGTCACGATCTCACGGTTCGTGGGTTCGAGCCCCGCGTCGGGCTCTGTGCCGACAGCTCAGAGCCTGGAGCCTGCTTCGGATTCTGGGTCTCCCTCTCTCTCTGCCCCTCTCCGCTCTCGCTCTGTCTCTCAAAACTGAACAGACATTAAAAAATAAAAGTAAAAGAATAAAAAAGAAAGAAAAGAATATTCCTAACGATGCACCAATGACTTAGAACAGACCGTGGTTCCCGATGGCGGGAGGTTACCGGCCCCTCCTCTCCCGCTTCCCCTGAAGGGAATGGGGGGGGGGCCGTGCCCCTCGCGGGAGGCCTCTTACCCGCGGCCCCAGACCCCCCACTCTGGCACTCGTGGGCGCAGGGGGGAGGCCGGGCCCTCCGAGAACCAGGGGTGGGGGGATGGGCCCGACGGGCCCCTGGCCCCCGAGCACAGAGCCCCCAACAGGGCAGCACCAGCCGCCAGGTATGGGCACCAGGGGCCCCAAGTCCTCCCCCAAGAGCCGGCAGACGCGGTCGCTCTCCCAAAACCAAAGTCACACCCTCCGCGCCATGTGAGTGCGCCGAACACAGGACCCGGCTCAGGAACCGCTCCTCACTTCAGACAGACCCAAGAAAGTCAGTCTCCCTCAGAACTCTCTTCGGAGGTACGAAAAGGAACTTTCTGCGTGTCACAACCACGCGCAGAATTCCTCCCACCAAGTATCCGGCAAACGGAAGGAAAGAAGCGAGGAAAGTGTATTTCAGTTAATGGCTCGGCCCTCCTTCTGAAACGCTTTCCCCTACGTTTCTAGAACGTTCCACACCGAACCCCTTCTCTTCAGTCTCCGGCAGGTGGATTAAACTTACCAGTCTGAGCTCCACGTGCGCCACTGACCGCCTACACAATGGTCCTGCGCGAGAGGACGTGTGAGGGACGGCATCTGAACAGGACCCAGCGTGTTCGGGGCGGGCAGGGGGGTCTCACCGCCGTGCACACAGGACCGGCTCGTCGGGCGAGGGGCCCACAGCCTTCCCAGCCACTATCGCTACGGCCTAGGCACCTGGCCACCTTATGCGTGTATCCGTTCGTGTCCAAGCCCTTTGCTCCAGGGTCGTTAAAAAACATCCAGGAGAGAATCTAACAGGCAAAGCGTGCGCATTTGTGTCTGGCGGGAGGGGTAGGTATGCTCTCAGGTACCGCTGAGCTTACGTGTGACCCTTTCCAAACATTCTCCCCATTTGCTGCTGGGGAGAATGGGCCGAGGCAGGGGAATCTCACTCGGGAACCAGGTGTCCCGGGGTGAGAGGCTCTGTGAGTGTGCACTGTCCTCATCAGACACATCCCAGGCAGGTGCCCTCTGTGGCCCGGCGGGAGTTGCTCACGGGCGAGGCTGCAGCGCCCTCTAATGGCCACGGTGCAATTCTTCCCATTCCCAAATTAATCCAGGCTCCTAATTCTTGCAGAAGTTCAATCTGTGAGTTACGCCACCACGTCTTGAAAAACGAAGCAAGCAGTGACCGAGTGCCATCAGGGTGGAAAATGGCAGCCTGAAGGGCCGCATGCGGGCTGATTTTCGGAACGAAGAGTGGGGACTTCCTGAGCAATCCCTCCAGACAGGGATCGGCAGTGAGTGACGATCACGGCCACACGGCTCACCGCCCCTGCTCACCGCCACTGTCCCAGGGACAGCTCCTCATCCTGTGCCCTTAGCGTTAGGGGGCCCAGCCCAGAGTGCGTGGCCTGGCCTGCCCCGGGCTGTAATCCTAAGCTGTGTGGGGCCCGGCTTGGGCTGCCCAGACCCTGTGTGGTTCCTGGGCACACAGGACCCCGCTCTAGCCTAACGCCCCATCCAACCCCAGGTTCAACTGCACATTCCCTTTGTTGTTTATTCGTTTCCCCTAAGTGATAAAACCTGCAACGGTGTTCTGCCTGGAGGCCAGCATTCTCCACCAATGACCCCTACCGAGGTCCAAAAGCCGTTCTGAAGCCTATGACCAGTCCATTTACCAGGCAGATTCTCCCACAAGCCTGTCCGCGGACCCACTCTTCTCTCTCCCTTAACGCCCTCTCCTTCGGGAAAGGATCAGGGAGTCCCCGCCACTTGCGGGGGGCAAAATGCATCACCTCACCTGACCTCGCGGCTCCAGCACAGGGAGACGGCCACCTGCCTGCCTCCCTGCCTTCTTAGCCTTGGCCAGGAGACAGCCGCCAAGGGGCCACCCCACTGTCCCCGGCCCACACAGCCTCAAATGTCAGGAGGTACCGAAGCTGGCAAGTTCTCCTTCCCCGTGATCACACACACAGCTTCAAACAGCCTCCCTACACCATCGACTCCCCAACTTCTGCCCGATCTCATCCACCCCCAGACTTCTGCCCGTAAAGGCTGCCCCCTCCACTGCCATGTCTCGTGGTCCCCACATCCCAGACGCACACCTAGGACCCGTGATTCCAACCACCAGCCTCTGCACCTGTCCTCAGTCCCGGTGCCCGACTCTGTGACCCGGGGATCCCGATTCCGACCTGCCCCTCCCGCAATGCATAGTTCAGCAGTGACCTTACTTCCAAGGGGGACTTGAAAGCATCCCACCCTTCGCCCCCTGCACTGCCGCCCCGTGCTCTCCCCCGACTTCCCGACAGGTCTCTGCTTCCCTCTTGCCCTCCTCCCATCATTTGCCACAGTGGAAGGTGACTTCGTGGGACACCTCGGTCAAACCTCCCTCTAAGCACAAACGCGCCCGGGGCCCCCGGGTGCCGGCGACGGGCCCTTGCCTGTGTGACTGACTGAACAAACAGCACGCGCTCCCTTCCACAGCGTGTCCGGGCCACACCGGCCTCCTTCCTGCACGCAGCGGGTTCTTCCCTCTCAGAGCCAGCCGCCTGCCCGGGAGGGTCGCTCGTCTCCTTTCAAGGCTCGCTCCCTCCGCCCAGCTCCCAGCTTGCCGGCCACGGCCTCAGAGGGACCGCCGCAGACAGAGTCTCCCCTGCTGTTCCGGCGCAAACCTCCACGTTGACCTCACTGCACCTGCTCCAATTTCAGACGGCTGATTCACTGGGGGGCCGGGTTTTTCTCTCCCGGCAGCTCACAGGTCTTTGAGAACACAGCCCGGGCTGTCCGCTCCCCAGCTCCTCCCAGGGAGGCCCCGGCACGGAGCCCACGCTCAGTAAATACTGGTAGAAAGAACAACCCGCCAGCAAAAAGCTTCCAAAGGGCAGCGCAGAGTTACTCATAAACGTCAATTATGTTTGTTATAACTGTTTTAAATTTTTTTTTTTTTTTTTTTTAAATTTTCAACGTTTTTTATTTATTTTTGGGACAGAGAGAGACAGAGCATGAACAGGGGAGGGGCAGAGAGAGAGGGAGACAGAATCGGAAACAGGCTCCAGGCTCCGAGCCATCGGCCCAGAGCCTGATGCGGGGCTGGAACTCACGGACCGCGAGATCGTGACCTGGCTGAAGTCGGACGCTTAACCGACTGCGCCACCCAGGCGCCCCATAACTGTTTTAAAAACACGAGGCAGGAGTGACAAAAGAGTTGTCGGATGTGATTTTTTAAAGGGCAGCAATATTCGTAAGTAAACAGAGAGGGGCCATCAGCACGTAATTACGCGGGATCCAGTGACGCCAAGAGCATCTCGGAGAACACGCACGACCGGCTTGATAGCAGCACGTGGCGTATTTCTGTTTTGGAGCGGCCGTCTTCCCTTTGGTTAGAGTGGAGAATTTTCCATCTGTGGTGATAACACCCAGGGTCACCCTTCGCGGATCAGAACAACCACGCGCGTGGCTTACTTTTTATTTTTTATTATAAAAAACACATACAAGAGTTTTAAGAAATGATGAATATAAGACAAATCGGAACCACGGTGAGTTATTAAACCCATCTTCTATGTACAAATACTACAATTCCGAAAGTGGAATATCATCAAATGTGAAACACATTATAGCACTGTCCATATGTACACGGCACACACAGAGACCCACCCGCGCTGGCCTCTGAATCGTTTAGATACACCTCGCGGACACGACCCTGCAAGTGACCTTTGCTCGGAGGCGCTCCTGGTCCTCCTAGAGTGACAGGGTTTTAAGGAACTGCAGAGACAGGAAGAAGACGCGCTACGACGGGGCCGAAGGCTCTCCCCGGGTTCCCTCTCACCCGTGGCGCCCCCACCTGGAGAAACAATGCAACAGTCCGTTTCCAGCTAAGACCGCGGAAGAGTCTTCTAGCTCCTTCTTGGCCGATTTATTTTTTCCTAGTCAACCATTCCGGCGCAAAGTCCAAAATTAGCTCAGGAACCAAATCAATGCTTTTATATTAAATTCATTATAAAACGCCACTCAATTTTAAAAAGCGACTAAAAGGACACTTTCTGCAGCAAAAAAGGGCTAAGTTCAAGTTTTTGTTGTTTGACCAAGACACAATAATACAACCCACATGTCATGGAATCACAACAGCCTTAAGTGAAATGTATGCGGTTTGGGGGAGGGCGGCCCGGCCCCTGCTGGCTCCGGTGTCCTCGCCAGTGACGGGCGCGCCTGGACATCCTCTCCTCTGCGACGACGTTCCGAAGCCTCAGTCGGGACTCTGCGAGCTGACTCAACTGTCCGGACTCGGACACGCGAAGGCACTTCTCTAGACGCAGGGGCGCACGGCTTCTTAGCCCACCTCCTCGGCGCACAGGCAGCTGACTTCCTCCAGGCAGCTGAGCACCGCGGAGGGAACGCTGTGAGAGGTCTCTCTGCGCCAGGCTTCCAGGATGCGGGAGATCTCCGCTGGGTTGCTGGGACTCAGATCGCAAAGCGCGTACACAGCTGCTAGCTGTATGCCCCACGGTATATCTGCAAAGAATTTTCCTATCAGTCGCTACGCGAGAAAATGCCTGTTATTCAGAATCTGAATGCCGTAATCTGCGGAAACACTCTTCAAACCCAGGACACTTTCTGCCAGCAGTGGAAAGTATCAGAGAAGAAACCCACAGTGAAAAAAGTAATGAAGACCCATCCACACGTGGCAAGAAACACAACAGCAAGAGAGCGTGTGCAGGCCGGCACCCAGGGCACGGCCGGGGTGTCCGGGCAGGAGGCTCCGGAAGGATCACGCTCCACATTTATGTCGCGATGGAAGGTGGATCCCGGAGCACCCCTCAGGTAAATGATTCCATTACACAGCCACTGCAAGTGCTTGTAAAAGGGCTACTCTGAAAACGAACACAGACACGAGAGGAGAAGAAAAGCCCTCCCCGGGCCGCACTGCCCCCCCCCCCCCCCATGTGCCTGAGAGAGGCAGAGGAAGGTAGCTTACAGCGAGGTCACAGACCACGTGTGCTAGGCTTCTTTCTCATTTAGCTTAAGTTTATTTACAAGTCCTTTAATGAAAATTTAATTTAGCTGAATTTCAGTTAAAACTACAATTCAAAGAACACAACATAAAACCCACATGTGCTCAAACGTCAGTTCTGAAACATAGCTTTAAAAATTACTCACCCCTCAAATAAACATTTTAAAAAGGCGGTGGGGGGGGGGGGTGGCGCCTGGGTGACTCAGTCTGTTGTGTGTCTGACTCTTGATTTCGGCTCAGGTCACGGTCCCAGGATCTTGGGATCGAGCCCGGTGGCGGGCTCTGGGCTGTGCGTGGAACCTGTCTGGGAGTCTCTCTCCCGCTCTCTGTGCCCCCCCTCCCCCTCACACGCATGCCTTCTCTCGAAAATAGACACACATTTAAAAACATGAAAACCACGCATCTCCCCCAGCCGCCCGGCAGCGAGAGGTGCTCAGAGCAGGGCGCACAGTGGGAACTCACAAGAGGCTTAACGGGGCCGCGAGGGACTCAGAACAATCTCAGCGGACCCGGGTCCTACCTTCGTCCTGGGCGTGCTGAATAAACATGCCGATGACGGAGCTGATGCTTTTCACAGCAGACGGGAACCCTTCCTTCAAGCCCAACTGGCCCAACCGACCTGGGGGGAAACAAACCGAAACGTAAACGGTCTTTGGTTACATGACAACTCTTCCCGGGAATGTAAAATTCACGTTTTCTCTCTTCTGCCGTTCCGCACATTAAGGTGAAGGATCCTCAAGCCGAAACGGCTCCCTGTCCTCACCCGAGAGCGGGCGGAACAGGAAAGCATCGGGACGCCTAAAGCACCCCTTGTCCCGCTGGGGGGCGGGGGCAACGGGGGCCAGGATGACTAACCGTCCCTTCTTCCGGTCACACGAGGGCGGCACGCACGTGCGGCTTTCTCCGCCGAGGGAGCCGAGAGGGAGCTCAGCGGAGCGCATGGTCTGGCAGGCTCCGCGCGACAGGGCTGACTTGTGCTGGGTCGGGAGGACCCAGGCGAGGCCGCGGCGCCGGCAGCCAGGTTCTGGACCAGCACCCTTCCGAGCGGCGCAGCCCTGGCCGTGCCGCAGCCCGGGGGGGGGGCGCGCGCGGGCGTGGTTTGCACGGTCCCCAGGGTCCAAATGATTTTCACAGCGGAACAACGCGGACTAGGAGGCGACCTGCCTCTTCCCGATGCTGAGATAAGACCCAGGCTCAACACCAGCGCAGATTGGACGACTGGGTCCGCGGCACCAGTCACGGCAGCGGCTGCAAGGGGGCCACTGCTGCCACCAGGAGCTCCCGGTGAAAACAGCTACTTTCACGGAACGATGCCCCCTCCGAAGCACCAGCAGTTAGTCTTGCCGCGGCCAGCAGCCCGTAAGCTGCTGTGGGTGTGGGGGGCACACGGCACACGGGGGGCCTGGCCAGGCTCGGGCCGGGGAAACGCACCGCGGGGGCTGCCTGAACCCGGAGGGAGGCGGTGCTCTTCCGAGACACGCCCACATTTCTCTGCCGAATGACTGACAACCTACAGCTATTCGGACCCAGACAGACCTGTCCTCAAAAACGAATAAAGCGAGGAAATTTATCACTACTGTCAGTGATAAAATGTGCGCTCTTAAGCCAAATTAGAATTTTGGAAAAACCCACCAGCCATCCTGCGCCTGACAACTTCAAAATTTAAGACTTCTCTGATGAGATCAGTGATGATATTAATGTCTGTTTTCTGGATGTTGTTGACGGCTGGAAGATCTGTGCAAATCAGTATTTTCCGAGGGAGCGAGCAGCGCGCCTTATAAAGTCTCCCTGGAGCCCTCAGGACCCGTGACCAGCGGGTGATGCGGCAGGAAGGCCCCCTGGTGACGGTTCAGACCCCACTCCATCCGTGTAGGGAGTCGGCACTTGTGAATTTTTACGTGGTGTCCCAGCATATCCACAATGATCTAAAAGGGCTATTAAAACACTCAGGAGCTCCGTACAAAGCTGGATTTTCTTTACACACTTCAACCAAAAAACCCACTGCAAGAGCCCGGTGCAGCGCGGACAGGCCCTCGGATCCTGGCAGAAAAGAGGATCTGCCCCAAGATAACCTTCTCCTCGAGGTCGGTTTTGTTTGGCAACCACTTTCCACGGAGAATGTCATTTATGTTAACACCGGTTTATCATTACTGGCTTTAAGTGCTAACGGAGGCTCTCCCCCAGTCAGTAGGACCTGCAGTGACAAGCCCTGGGGGTCCTCACGGGGGGGGGGGGGGGGGGGGGGGCACATCCCGCTGAAGGCGGAGGAAGCACGATGATGCCACGCGCCCAGCCCCGCCCACCTGGATCCCTCCTGTGTTCCCAGGTCCGTGGAGGTGGGCTTGCTTGGAGGAGGAACCCCGTTCCCCCCCTCCAGGCGCGGCCTCGTGGTCTCCGCCCCTCCTCTCTCACAGGAAGGGGATTCCGGACGAACTGGGTGCCCTTTTATCCACGTCCTTTTCCTGAGTTTTTAGCACATCGCCCTGTAATCTCACTCTTCTGTGTCTGCGTTTTCTCAACTCTACACACACCCTCCGCTGTATCTATGTACGAACCCAGGCCACCAGCTTCGCTGCCATTTTGAACACGGAGAAACCGAGACCTAGGACACTGAAGGAACCTTCATCACTTAGCATTTCCTACAGGAACCAACTCAGTACTGGCTGCGTGCAGCCCAAATGCTGTCACAGACAGCTCGATAAATTCCTACTGATGGATGGATGCCTGGAAAATTTCGAATCCAGGATGAAACTATAGACATCTGGATAATTCCCGGGAAATCTCTCACCGAGGTTGAAAAGTAATGTACTTTAGAGATCAGGAATTTCAATCAGTGATCACTCAATTATCTGCTTCCAATTAGATCAAACTGCTGTCTGCCCCCATCTGTCCTCTGAGACAATCTACTAGGGGTGCTCAACATATACGCGACAGCTGAGCAGGGGAAGGGCGTGTGCCAAACACAGACACGGGCTCGCTCAGCCCGGGATGCGCATGTCTTCCCAGGTAATATAATGGCCCCTTTTCTTTAAATTAAAAGTGCTTACTGAACTGGATTTTATAAGCTCTTTAAATTAATGGAACTTTCAAGGATCAAATGATCAGTAATCATGAGTCGGAGGTAGGTGGCTTGGGGGAAAGACCTTAATGCACGAGAACAAAGATGAGAGACAAATCTGCCCTACAGACGGGAGAAACGGTCCCCCCAGAAGGAACCTGAGTCCAGGGGATTCGGCCACGTGAAAACACAGGTAAGAAACACGGAGTTCACCTTGCTGTCAAAGGTAACAACCCCCAGCACTCAGGGAAGCATAAGGGAGGCAGCTGGGGGCCTGCGGGGAAGGTGACAGAGTAGCCCCCCAGGGTTCCCTCAAGTCTGCAGGTGCAGGCAGGCCACGGAAAACAGGAGTTGAGGCGACGTCAAAGAAAGGGTGAAAGAAAGGCCTGGCAAAAGGCTGGGTGGAAATGGACTAGCATAGGCTACTTCAGCCTGGCCTGCAAACGCCTGATGTGGGCAGTGCTCCCCTGGCTTCTAGGCTAAATACCAGGTGGGCCCCGGAGGGTTCCTCAGCTCTTAGGGGCAAAGGTGGCGCTACACGGCTTTGCACTCGACCGAGTCCAGCAGCAGACAGACTTCTGTCTCCGCTCAGCCACCTTCAGCAAGACCTCAGACGAGGGCTTGACCTTCCCTAGCCTCACCGCTGCCCTGAAATGAGCAGACTGAAGCAGGTTCTACCACTTCTCCACATCCCCCTTGATCTAGAACAACCCAAACACTCCCCAAAAGGCTCTAATACGCTATCACTCGAGCACGTCAGAAGAAACCTCACTTACTAATCATGTACGACCACCTGCGGACAGCACTGTTCATCCCCCCATCCAACGTTAGGTGACCCCGGGCTGTTCTGACAGAAAGCGTCGTGGGTTTCCCATGGAGTGAAAATTCATTTGGGATTTTGCCAATTTGGAAATAAAAATAAAGACGACTCCTCTATTCTTTGAATGATGAGTGTGTCACTATTAGGAAAATCACGGCTCACCAGTTTGTGTGCCGAATTTTATAGCATCAGCTTCAGAAACTGCAGAAAGGTTCTCTAATGGAGTTTCCTCTCGGAAACGGCTCAAACTCCAAATGGGACAGCCGTGCAGGGGGTCCGTGCACATCCGGCCCGGACACAATTTCTCAGAGCTCTGCAGCTCTAGAGAACAGGCCTCACCCGTCTCTGTCCCCACCCCCCGCCCCCATCGCCCAGCGCCACGGCTTCAGCGCCCACAGACGGCCAGAGCTGGCCAAGCTGAGCCGCCCTCTCTGGCACCGGCCTCTGCCCGCCGGCCCTCCCCACACCCGCCTCGGGCAGGGACGCTGCGGCGGCTACGCCGGGTGTCTGCAGACCCAAGGAGAATCCTCCAGGCCCGACCCTGCGCTTGTTTTCACCCTTAGCACATCCCAGCTATCCATCCTCTGAATCACACTCATGTGTTTATATATTATCATCTCCTCCCGTAACGCTAAGTACGCGTCATCGTTTACTCCTAGCTTATGTAACTTCATTACATATGGCTGAATTATGTAAGTGTACACATATTCTTTAAGAAGCTTCTCAGGGAATCTGGACGACCGGCCAAAGGTGGAAGGCACGGACTCCGGAGAGCCAGCCTCAGGGGCGAAGCACGTGTGGGGCCGACCCTCCACCACAGGTGCACGGGGACCGCACGGAAGCCACCAGAAGCGCAGCCCTCCGCTCTCCCACGCCCGCTTCCTCTCCCGTCACAACCACAAGTGTGTAAATGGACAACCTCCTGCAACAACAGTGGCAAAAATCACACAGTATTTTGTAAGCGTGACTTCAAAAAGTTTCGTGTTCGTTTCAAAATCCAAAGATACTTTATGGAGGTTGATATATGTATTTATAGACTTAACATCTTTTCCTAATTTTTTCTTCAAGAAGGTTTCTCGGTTTAAAATAAATCAGTTCAAACTATGAACATCTGTAAGAGAAGACGCTACCGAAAGGAGAATGTGCAGACACACACACGGCCCGTCTGCCGTCCCCTGGCCCTCGTGTCCTTCCTGCTTCCTGCTGTCGCGGACTGTCCCGGGGGCCTGCAGGGAGGGGCTCTGCAGGGCCCGTGTGGCGGCAGCGCCCACGGAGCCGCTCGCCCCCTCCACCACCCACGCCTTATTCATCTCTGCAGGTGGCTCCCTTCCTCCACGGTCGCGGGCAATCACTCCGGGCTCGCACGCTTCACTCCAAGTGTATTTTCTGTCCTTTCCAGTGAAATTAGAGTCTTCCTTGAAAGCAGGTTGCCGTCTTGAACCATTTTACACATTTACTTAGTGCAAGGTTCTTAGGTTTGCATGTGAAGCAGATACAGAGCAGGAATCCTTCTTGCCGAGACGGTAACAAAAGCAGCCACAGACAGCTCTAAGTAGAAGACTTACTTAGACAAAGTAAGTAATACTCTCAAACCTTCTTTTGAGCGGTACTGTCTTGAAGTTCTAAATAATTCAACTCTAGAGATACTTGAAAGTCGCAGGAAGTACCTTCAAGGATCTGAGGGGCTACAATGCAGGTTATCAGACGAACCTTGTTTGTTGTGTGTCGGGGGGCAATGCTACATGCTGCAGACAGAGAAGTCAGTTCCGAGTAAGGAGAGCCTTCTGAAAGGTAACAGATGTCATCACGTAAATCCCGCAGGGCTTAGAGAGCACCTCATCAGAGATGAGGCAAAGAGGAAAAAATGACTAACACTAAGAAATAAAAATCTGTGGGAGACAGGGAGGAGCAGAACCAAAAAGCCACTGAGGTCCTCCTTATCTGAGAGGCCTCATTTAAAATATGTTTAAACAACGATTTTCATTCCTACATATCAGCTTGGAGGAAAACAAAGTTGGTTCCCAGTCACGGCACCACAGGACGTGACCCTGCCGAGGCAAACAGGAAAGAACCCGGGTGCCTGGCGGGGAGGCAGCCGACTTTCAGGAACCAAATGAGACCAGAGTGTCCTTTAGAGCAACTCTGTGCCCCGGCTGGCGTAGGGCAGTGTGTGCCTGTGCGGCTACGAACAGTACGAACTGAGAAGCACACGTTCAATCATACACAAAATATACTGGCACGAAAACTTCATCTCTGGCAGAGTGGGATAAAACAAGAATTTGTAAGAGTAGGAGTAAGGAGAGTAAGTGAGAAAATATCTACTGTGATGGTGATAAAGTCACTCGTTATGGTCAAGTTTCCCCCAACGTATATTATTACACCTTTATTCCCCTACCAAGATACGATCAATAACAAGAAAAGGCTTAATAAAACAGAGAACTCACCAATCAGCCTCAGAATTGATGCTATAATAATGTCGGGAGTATATGCAATGTTTGCATGTCCTTTTCGGTATTTTATCCACTTATCCATGACGGGCCACAGCTCTTTACTACAAAACAGTAACAGCACACGTGCGTGTTTATGTACATGTGCAGGAAAAGAACGTATGTGTGTCACCGCTCAGATATCAACAACTTGAAACTGGCCCATAAAAGACAGACAATCAGTCAAGAAAAGGGACTTCTTAAAAAAAATTTCATTTGTTTATTTATAAAAACAGGCTCCATGCCCAACGTGGGGCTCGAACTCACAACCCTGAGATCATGAGGCACACACTCTACCAAGTGAGCCAGCCAGGCGCCCGAGAAGAGGGACTTCTGAAGATGTAACTTTTTAGGTTAAAATGAGAACAGTGACGGGAGGCTCACACACTCTCCAACTATTCGGGGCGCCTCTGCCCACACTGGCTTCAAAGAGGCTACAAATAGCTATGTTTGCATCTTGATTCTGTTTCCGCCCTTTTCACAAGGCTTTGAGTGGAGAAGCTGAACGAGGTCTCCAGGTCCCAGAACTGGCGGCGGTGGGGGTCCGGATTTTCACTGGGACCCTCCAGACGTGCGCGTGGCCTCTGTGTCCTAGAAGCCTAGCATGTCCTCGGAGGAGCACAGAGCTCAAGAAAACCACGTTTTCGAAACTTTCTACTGACTGAAACACTGCCAATCCTCTTTGCTTTCTCTCCTTCCAAAACCCGATTTCCTTCTTACATAGCATTTGTAGTATTCGAAAAGCTGAGTGACAACACACAGGAGAATAATGTAACTTAAAAGTGCCCCAAATAGCACATTTGCAGAGAATGTTACTCCACTAATTCTGGATTTTTCTTTCCACATGCTTCTCCACGTGCACGTACGTAAAAACCTGGGGAGGGGGACCACAGCGCTTAGGGCTCCGGGACTGGAGTTGCTCAGGCAGAGATCCCGGCCTTCCACACCCTGTCCTCACGCCCAGCAGGGGGCACTGGCCAAAGGACCTCTGGTGAGAATCACTTCCAGTGGTCTCATCGGTCACCCTGCCCACTGGGCTCCCACCAAGAGCCAGGGGATGAGGCCCACAGGAGGTCCGCGTGCCTTTCCTGACAGCACTGGGCAGACGGCTGTCACTTCCTTACTTGTCAGCAAAGGACTGTGAGATGCCGTCATGTCACTACCCGAGCATCCGCTTGTAGCTGTGTATTTTAATACAGCCGTACCTCGTTATACAGAAGTACCATCGTTCAATTTCCTACTGTTTCACATTTAGGAGTATAATCTTTCCCTAGTGTTAAGGAGAAAAAAAGGAGAGTACACTTTCCCACAGAATACATTCAAGTATCTCCAGGATACGGACTATCAATCCTTTGTGAATCCTTTTTCGTGTCATAAACTCCTTTAAACCAGCCTTTCTGGGCGCCTGGGTGGCTCAGTTGGTTGAAGTGTCCAATTCTTGATTTTGGCTCAGGTCATGATCTCACGGTTCGTGGGAACAAGCCCTGCATTGGGCTCTGCACTGACAGGGCAGAGTCTGCTTGGGGTTCTCCCCCTCCCTCGGGCCTTCCCCGCCCCCACATGACCCCCCTATGCATGCACGCACACACGCACACACACACACTCACTCTCTCTCTCAAAAATAAATCACCTCAAATAGATAAATTAATTAATTAAATAAAATCAAAAGACCCCCCAAACCCTTAGCCTTTCTAAGTCAGGTCCCCAGACAATTACGATCTAATAAGAACAACTGTTTGAGCAGCTATTTTCTCCTTTCCCCCACCTCCCGGTCTCCCAAAGATGGCACGCTGCCAGTGCCAGAATTCTCCAGGCCCAGAGAAAGGCAGATTCGTTACATAAAACAGACGCCTGGGACTCCATTCTCTCCTGAAAGGCCAGGTGAGGAGAGCCACTAATCTGGGCTCTCACTCTGCCTGTTCGCGTGGGTTTTCCCAAGTATTTGAAAGTTAAGATGCGATCGTCACACTTCATCCTACGCTACTGGCTGAGCACTTCCCTCAGTGGACACTGCTCTGCATGCCGGCTTGTGCCAGTGAGCCCACACCCCTCCTCCAGGAGACTCCTTTCCCCTTGGGACAGAGGTGGTAATAAAACAATCTACGGGAAGAAGTCACAGGCACCACAAAAAAACAAAGCAGAGATGTGACGATAATACGAGTCCTTCAAGGGTAGTTTTGCCAACTCTTACCCAAATCAAGATGTCATTTGTACATGTTTCCGCTGCCTTCAACAGCAAAATCTGCTCCAACCAAATTCAGCAACCATTCAACAGACTACCTTCCAATCCAACACCCCAGCTCTGAGTCAGTGAAACGGCCGTACCTTATAATGTTATCATGTGTCCAAATCCATTTCTGGTGGCAGCACAGCAGGTCAATGGCAAATATGTACTCCCAAGTGTTATCACTCAAATCCTCACCAAATTTTTCACTGGACTGGAATTCTGTTTTTGGACACAGCTGTATGGTCAAAAGCAGCTTAGAAACCATGAAACCCACATCCACAGGAGCATTCTAGCAAACGAAAAAAGAAAAAAACAAAATACAATTTAGACTTTCAAATACAGCACCTTTCATTTGTAATCTTGAGTGTAACAAGCATCCCATGAATAATCATTTAATTTTAAGACACCTTTTGAAAGCTGTATTTGAATAAGGAACTACGTTTATCTTAGTCATAATACTTGTCCTAAGCTGATTATAAACCAGTGGTGGGTAGGCCACAAAAAAAGCTCCAGGCGGGATGCAGAATCCAGTTAGGTAGAAAACAGAGCAGCTGCAATCCAGATAGAAATGCAAATTGTCATTACCTCAAAGCAAACAATTAAAAAGTTATAATAAAAATTTTTTTTTAACTTCAAAAAAGTCCTTTAAGTTCTAACATCTTCCTGACCCTAGATATCAGTCTTGTTACAGAAATTGATAAAATTTAGTCACCCAGTACTGGACTCCTTGACCTGGCTTCATTCACACCTGCGCAAATATCTGTTGATATTTACCCACGTCCTTGTACCTATTGGCGGTCTGAACGCTCCTTGCTGCTGAACAGTTCTCCATTACATGACGCGGACCAGTGTGCTTATCCACTCACCTACTGACAGGCTTCTGGGCTATTCCAGCCTCAGGTGATGCGTGAGAATGCTGCTGTGAACACACATGTCTTCGTGTGGACGTTAATTCGACTTCTTGGATAAATACCTAACAGTGGACTTACAACTTTTTCTTTCTCGTCCTATTTTCTATTGGGTTTTGTTATCAACGGTAAGTAGGAAGCTTTCAATCTTTTCTTATACTTGCAAAAGACTAGAATAACTTAGTTCTTTATAAGGTGAAGCAAAATTCAGGTGGAGCCTATACATGCTTTTTATGTTTTACATCAACTTTTCCAGCTCTTCTATAAACGTTAGCTGACAACACTGTCTCTTCAAGTGTTCTGCCCCAAAACCAAATCTGATACTGTTTACTTTGTTAGAAACCGTCCTTGGCTTCCAAATCTGCCGCCATAGTTGTGGCTAGTGGTCTTCTCGCACTCTTTATCCTACGACCGTAGTTCTATTTTCTTTCTCGTTTTGCAATCTTCAATATTTTCCCTTTTCTCTTTTTTCATTAGTCCGACCTGAGAGCTATCTGTTTTGTTACTATTTTTCAAAGGCAATGTGTTTTTCTTCTATGTGTTTTCTTTTTGTTCACTGCTTCATACCTTTTAAGCTATATTCTTTTTTTTTTCAGATTGCTTCTCATATTTTTAATTTTTAAAATAATTATCAGCCACTTTATCAGTTTAATAATGAAAACACTCAAACTATGTTAGTGAGTGTAAGTTTTCCCAAAACTAGAGATCCTTGGTATGAAGGGTTTTCCTTTTCAATGATTTGCGAAACACTGACTTTACTTTTGAGTTCCTTATTCCCCAATTGTCCAGGATCATATATGCCAACTTTCAAGATGAGCGGGGGAGGGCACAGAGAAGGAGACACAGAATCGGAAGCAGGCTCCAGGCTCCGAGCTGGCAGCACAGAGCCCGACGCGAGGCTGGAACTCACAGACCGCGAGATCATGACCTGAGCCGAAGTCAGATGCTTAACCTACGGAGCCAGCCAGGTGCCCCGGGAATCTTCACTTTTTAAGAATTAAGGTTTTCACGTAACCAAATTCATGATGGGTCTGCACATGTGCTATAGGCAAACAGAAAAATTAATATTCTTCATTCAAGTTTACTTTACATATTAATGAATTCCAGTGCGTCTACTGCTTTTTGTCTCTCTGAGAGAGAAAATCTGCAAGTCTTGTACTATAATGGCATTCTTCCCCCAAGTATTACTCGTTTTTGTATACCTTGCACTTGATATTTTTATTTGATATATGGCAAACACATTTCTTAAAATTCTGCTGTTTTCATAAAGAATGTCTTTTATCATCAAATCACCCGTATCTGGTTTCATCCTGAACAGGCCAGAGGAGCAGGCTCCAGTGCACAAGCAGGGGGACCAGGCAGGGGCACGTGGCCCCGCAGGGGACCTGGGGGTGGAGGTGTGATGGTGGCCATCGCGGTCAATGGCTGGAGACGGAAGGGCCCTTCTGACTCAGTGACTGATGGGAATCTGATGATGCCTCCCAGGACTACACTCTGCTTTGTCTAGACAAGTTGCCAAACAGATAACAGACTTGCTTTTAAATATTTCCTTAACTTGTATCCACCAGTAGCCCTTTCCTGTACTTTCCATAAGAAAATAGAAGTCTAACGAATATTAATATCAAAAAGTACCAAAAAGGAAAGCAAAACGGCATATAAAATTCGACTACGTGCATGGGCCAGGATAATATTAAGAGGATATTAATACACAGTCATTTAAAAACAAACCAAAGTCAACCCCTCACTGAATTCGACATCTCTTCGAGTTTCCCACTGGCAATTCAACATCCAGAGATTCTCATTCGATAGAAGCTACACACAAAGGAATGCAAGCTAGATGCCATATTAGCACTCAGATACCAAATAAACACATAGGGACAAAGTACTGAAATAAAGAGAAATCCCATCGACCAAAAAGAAAAAGAGAGTACAGATTGAAAAAATTCAAAACGAGGACTTGAACTTTTTCACCTCACCATTTTTTTTGCCTCTCCAAGTGCCTACTGCAGACAGCCCCTCTGAGCCCTGCACACATACACGTGGACTTCACCAGCCGTAAACCAGTGGACAGAAGAAACTTTTGTTAAGTTAACACAACACGTTAAGTCTACACTTCTTCCCAAGCTGGCCCGTGCACATTTCCCGAACTAAATGCATAAGCTTGGGCTAAAATGGTATTTTAAAGGATCTCATACAAAGAGGAATGTCTCTGAAATGCTGGTGAACGAGTACGACCCGAGTGAGTACATTCACGTAAGATCTACGAGACGAGCACGGTTATGAGAATAAGTAAAAGCCAGCCTCACCTTTTCCCAGTTGAGGAATGCTCTCAGACAGTTCCGAACCTCTCCTTTCGCACGCTGCCTGGCAACCAGCTGCATTGCTTTATTAATCACCGACTGGGAAATAAATATATCATGCCACATGTTTGCAATGAACAAAGTCAATTTTTCTGATTCCGGAAAATCTATGAGAAAGACAGACAGACAATAAACCTTTACATCTGATCAAGTGAATAAATTACAAGCTAAGAACAAATTTTAATAACTGTGCTTGTGCCTCGCAAGGCCTCCGTACAGTGAAGGGAGGGAGCCCGAAGAGGCCCCGGCCGCAGTTATTTCAAAATCTGCTTCCTTCTCCCGCAAACCCTTCGCTCTGGTAAACCTTCCTTAATTACATCTGAACCATGACAGCTCAGATACACCACTGAACAATGAAAAGAGCCACGGAATCCAAAACATGAAGACAAGGCAAACCGCTCTCTCCCGATTCTCCAACCCTAGAAACTTCCTGTTTCTTAAGTGTCATTTCAGGCCAGTTTTTATGCATCTGTAAGACAGAACTCACCGGTACAACACTTTTATAAAAGGCTTTCGACTTGGAGAGATGTTTTTATACACTGCGGAGGACGATCTTCTATCGTGAATGCTCTTGCCCACGTCTGGCTTTGTTTAATCAACCTAAGCCACGTACAGCTCACACACAACAAAATGCACCCTTTTCAAGCAGACGGTTTGGTGAATGAATGGATCTGTGTGGCCCCCACCGCAATCAATTTAAGAACATTTCCGTCACCCCAAATTCCCATGGTCTGACCCTTTCCAGTGCGTCACTTAGTCCCAGACACAGACAACTCTGATCCGCTTACTGCCACTTTCAATGAGTTGCTTTTTCTCAAATACGTACGAACGGGTTCGGACGGCACACGCTCCTTTCCGTCCGGCTCCCTGACTCCACAGAATGTTTCTGCGGTTCACCCGTGTTGCCACGCACATCAGTGGTCCCTCGCTTTGCGTGGCCAAACAGTGGTCAACTGCTTGATATAGCACACTCGTTCCTTCACCTGCTGAGGGATGTGGGCTTCCAGCCACAGGCCCCTGCAGATGGAGACGCTACGAACAACCGTGGGCCGGTCCAGTGAGCGTATGTCTCTACTTCTGTTAGGGAAGGACCTACGAGTGGGATTCCTGGGTCATTTGGTAAGTGAGTATTTGAATTCTATAAGAAACTGCCAGTGTTTTGCGACGTGGCTGAGCCAGCCAACACAGACTTTTACCCTGTTTGGCAGGAAGCGCATCTCTCCCGTTTCCTGTTGTATCTCACCTAACGCTGCAACGTGTTGAAAGAGCAGACGACCAAAGCATGAACTCCCTGCACTCTCTTGATGTGTTCTTCCTGAAATCTTGGGTCCTGCCCCAGGACCTCTGCACATGCCGCTTCCTCTGCCTGGCGTTCTCTCCCTCGCTTTTCTTGGATACACTGCCTGGCATCTTGCCACCTCAAGCTCAAAGGTCACTCTGACAAGGAGAGCTTCGCTGACCCCACAGACACTCACAACTCCTCCCTCCACAGCACTATTCGTTCACTCATTCAACAGATACTCCGTGACTGTGGACAGCGCATTGCTCTGGGGTCGGAATAAATGGGGACAAGACGAAGTTCCTCCTTTACGGAGCATGCAATCTAGTGGAGGAGAAAGACAAACAGATTCAGACACGATGGAAGCGGGGGTGGGGGCCATGAAGAAAACGCCAGGAGAAAGACCGCAGGAGTCCGTGTGGGAGGTACCACGTGAGCCCCGAGAAAGCTAAAGGGAAAGCTTCCCAGGGGAGAAACCTGTGCCCACGAGCCTGAGGGGAGCGGGCTGAACCCCGGAGGGGGCTCAGCAGAGGGCACGCAGCTCGCCTCTCTCCTGCCCACCACGGACGATGCCCTGCGCGAGCCGGGGTCACGTTGGCTTGTGCGCATCTGGGTCGGGCTGTGGCCACCACCCAAGCCCGAGGCCTGGCACGCACCCCGTTACCACTGCTGAGGAAAGCAGGGCCTGAGAGAGTAAACAAGGCGAGGGAGAGGGCGACACACAGCAGTCTCACTCGCAGCCCCGCAGGCGGCGGACATGTCCCGTCACCCGATGCACACCCCCCCCCCACCCCCCCCCCCCCCCCCCTCGGAAGATTAAAAGATTAAAGGTTAAAAATCTTCACGATCCAGGTCAGACTTTCTGGGCTGCAGTCAAATCACATTTATGCGCCGTGTCACCGTTCACAAACATTGCCACCGATGACGTGTGATCAGGAAGGGGGCTTCTGTGCCGACCCGTCCGTGGGGACGGAGGGAGCGGAGGGGCGACGGGGCCCAGGGGAGCCCTCCTAGGGTTCCACGTCTCTGGTCCTCGTCTTGTGGGCTTTACGGCTCCGTTTCAGACGCCGCCTCTTCCAGCCAGCGACACGGCAGCACGCTTTGACACCCACCTTACAAAACCATCCTCCCGTCTCGTGTGGCCCACACCTGACTCTGGAGTGGCTACACTAGGAACAGACAGACACACGTCGTGACGACACTCTATGCACAAGCGGGAACGCAGCTGCTGCTACGAGCAGGTCAGCCACGGAAACTGCCCCCCGGGCAACGAGGCACGGCTTCACCCGGCCAAGGCTCTTCACGGCCTCGGGGAAACGCACCAACGTCCTGCGTATTTGCAAAGATACACAGCGATCCCTCGGCTGCAAGTACAGACCCAGTGTCGCGGGGAAAGTACACAGATGTCAACACAAAACGACCACCGTGTGAACGCACCTTCCTTCAGTAGGCTGTAGCAAAACAGGCGGGCTCGCTCCAAGTCTCCCAGTTGCCGGCATATGCCCACGTACACCCTGCAGAGGGCGTGGATGTAACTGCGCTCCAGGGAGATCTTCTGAATCTTCAGTTCTGAGAGGATGGAGTGAAGCAAGCACTCTGCTAGATGCTGGGTCGAGACACAAAGAGAAAACACAACGTGTGCCGACACTTCGTCTGCTTACTAAACAACGGCTACAACTTACAGATGAAGTCTGTCTGTCGGGACCACACAACGTGCCCCGGAGCAGCAAGCAGAGGAGAGCGGTGACTGCGGAGGACAACCCGCCTCGCTCGGCCCGGTGAGCCACGCGGCGCGGGGGTCAGGGGCCGCGGCCGCGGGCTGCCTGCAGGTGCCACAGGCCGCGCCCGAGCACGCCTGGGCCCCTGAAGCCGCCACCTCCCCACCAAAGTCCACTTCCTTGCTTTTCGCCGAAGTAACTCTCTGATCTACTCCAGTTCCTGTTTTCTGAACTCCTTTAGATCTTAAAAACACCAGGCAACGTTTGTCTCACTTTGGAAGAAGGGCGTTAAATAATTTGATCCATTTGTTCATTTCAAACGAACCTCCCGAAGTCACTCGCACTGCTCTTGCGCTTTCTGAAAGTACGCGACCCAGGAAAACTACGTGCGTGTTTCTACCACTCCACTGCGAAGAGGTGCGGGTAGGCAACACGGCAGGGGCACCGGAAGGAATCCGCACAAGGTGTCGACACGGGTACTCAGAAGACACAGCCCTATGAAGGCCCCACTAAACCACCTGTCGGTCTACACGATGCTCCCATTTCTGTTCCCCCCATCTGGAAGCCAGCACGTGGTCGGGCTTCGTGCGTGACGTACATCAAGGGAGGGACGGGAAACCCCGCGCTATCTTTGTGAAAGACGCTCACCCTCGGGTGTGTATATGGTGCAATTCATGGAAAAGAAAGGCTCCACCACAGGAGACAAATCTGCTGCTTTGAAACAAATCATTTTGAGCCTTTCAACAGGCCAGAATCGATGGAAAATGTGCAACGGTGGTCCTGACAGACACTTTTTTCCTTCCAAATTATCAGGTATTTGTTAAATACAAATGATCAAATCTCCACTGCCTTATCACATCCCACGTGTATAAAATGCTGACTAGAAAATGTGACTAGTATGGGTCACAATGTGGACACGGGTAACTGTCCACCTCTGGAATAAAAGTCCTGTTCAGGGCCATCTGCCACCGGGCTGCGAGCAGACAGCCTGTCTCCGAGCACATGCAGTTCCTAACGCTCGTACAGAAAAGTTCCACGTACCTTTTTGGTCGTGCTGAATTCGTGAACAACTTCCTTCTCTTGATCTCTCATTACGGGCTTTTTGGAGATATTTCCCACATACACGTGACTCCGGATGACAGGCAGGAGATCAAAAGACGACTCTGCAATCTTCTTCAGCGCGTCAGCTATGGCTTTGTCGTGGGACTCTACAGTTTCTTTCGGGTTTGGAGGCAACTGTGAGGCTGTGCTGACGGTCAGAAGAGCACCTCTCTCCTCCTCTGTCGTCACGCCTTCAGCCTGAGGGAGGCTCCTCCGGACGGTCTTGTGGACTCCTTCTGCGGCGGCGCTCCCGGGTTCTGGTTCTGGGGACCCGCTGTCCAGCCGCAGTCTCTTAGCGCTCCTCAGCGTAGATG
This sequence comes from Panthera uncia, assembly GCF_023721935.1. NCBI lineage: Eukaryota > Metazoa > Chordata > Mammalia > Carnivora > Felidae > Panthera > Panthera uncia. Next base: position 148,549,653 of record NW_026057577.1, read on the forward strand.
CAGACAACGTCCTTTTCCCACCTGAGTCCTGGTGAGTCCCCGTATCTTTGGACTTATCCTGACTGCAGTCACTCCCAGAGCTGCCCCCCGTTTTCACAAAGGCGGTTGACGTTGACGTGATTGCTTTGAATCCTGTGATGGCGCCGACGGGCCCTGCTAAGTTCTTACAGTCAGCAGGTGGGCCCCGGGCGAGCTGAATGTTCCCTTTGAGGATGTTGAGGGTGCGGGCCCTGGCAGACAACTCCGGGTACATGCTGTCAAGGATTTTGACGGAATTCTCCTGGGGTCCGGCCACAGCCGCATGGGCGGAAGCAAAGGGGGGGAGGCGGCCCGGCACAGGGAGGGCATGCTTTGGCGTCGCAGCACAGAACTGCAGGGGAGACGACAGGATCCTCTCGCCGGCTGCTGCGGTGGATGGGGACGGGGACGTGCGCGGGGGCGAGGGGCATCCGGGCTCTTCCGGCAAAGGAGACATCGCAGGAGGCACCGGAATTTCACACAAGGGAGAAATGGGGCCGATGGGAGAGGCGGGCGAGGAGGGAGTGGAAGTGGCTATCAGAGGAGACACCGGCCGGGAAGTCCGGGGAGGGGTGGCAACCAAAGGAGCAAGCAAGGGTGGCAGAGGGGGCCCCACCTCCTGCCGTATTTTACTCAGGGTGTCAGAACAGTCCGTGGGGGTCGACGTGTCCGCATTGGCTAGGATGGTCTGAGTTTGATTTCTCTGGGTTTTTGCGTTCTCTCTTTCCCCTAAAAATGACTGGGAGCCTTCACTCTGATTAGCTTCAACTCTGCTTGACGCTGAGGTCTTTGCTGGCTTGTTTGACTGATCTTTGTTGGTCACCTTGGATCGATTCTTATTCTTGCCAAACGGCTCTAGTTTTGAGTTAAAATACGTGTGATCGGACGCAACCACCTGAGACTCAAAGTTCTGGTCGTAGATTTCGGAGCTAAGCCTCACACTAGGTTTGACCGGCCTGTTGCGCAAGCGACTTTTATCGAAGTTGGTGCTCTGACTACTGCTGGAGATTTCTTCCTGGGCACCCGGGAGGCTGCCGCCCTGGGGCTCCGGAAACGCGAGGCCAGGGTGACCGGTCTCTGGAGACTTGTCCACAGCAGTGACGGAGATGAAACCGGCTCCCGGGCCTCCCGGCTCCGGGGAGACAGCGATGTCCTCCGGAGTGTCGCACAGTATAACCTGGTCCACGTTTGGCATGAGAGCCACCCCGTTGATGATGGTCCAGTGGTCCCCCTTTTCAATGACTAGATTCTGATCCTTGTTGATCAGCACATTGATGACCTCGGAGGTCACCGTAGAGATCTGGCACTGGAATGTCGTTTCTGCCTCCCCTTCGGCACCGCGCTCCGCCGTCTGCCCCGCTCCCGAGTCGGCGTGCAGGGCTGAGGGCTCCGCCGCTTCTGACAGGCCCTCCTCCCCACCACGGTTCGGGCTGGTGACGTGGGAAGCGGCCTCGGGTCCACTGGGGGCGCTTCCGTTCCCCGCGGGACCGCCGCCGGGAGAGCCGCCCTCGCCGGCCAGGCCGGCTGCTGGAGGGGGCGTACCCGTGGGCAGTGGCGAGGGGTCCCCCGCTTCCCGAGGTGGGCCGTGCTCTCGGACGGGCCCGGCGGTCACGGCGTCGTGCACGTTGAAGAGCACGAAATCGGCAGCATCCTCTCCGGCGGGGCCCTCGCAGCTGGCCTGAAGCTCCTGTCCGATCTTGGTGAGGACCTCTGACAGCGTTTCCAGAGAGCGCCGAGAGAGCCGCCGCGTGCCCCGCAGGGGCCCGTCCTCCTCCTCGGACTCGAGCCACTCTTCCGGGGTTTCAAGCGCTTCTTCTTCACACAGCTGCTTCCTGTACTTTTCTCCTGATGGCTCACCTGGCTTTAACTCTTTGCTCATGTCCTTACTCAGGGTTCCTTTGCTAGAACATTCTGAAACAGAGTCCCCGGAACTATAATCTCTCAACTGACAACTTTCGAGAAACATGACGACCTCGGACGTAGAAAGTCCGTCTATCTCCGAGAGAGTACTGATGTTGAAGTCCTGCAGGGCCGAGGTCAGACACCCCACCTCCACGGAGGGCTTGCTCTCGGCCGCGCCGGCCCCCAGGGCTCCCCCACCTTCCCCGGAGGCGCTGGCGGCCCCGTGCCGGGCGGCCCCCGTCACGGCCTCGGGCTCGCTCTCGCCCTCGCTGCAGCTGGGCGCCTCGCTCTCTTCCACCTCCGTGTCGCCGCCTCCCGCCTCCCGGATGCCCGTGTAACAACACGGGGCCGCGGCCAGGGCACCCGGAGGGACGCCGCGCGTCTCTTCATCTTTTCCGAGACCCGCCGACGGGAGCGCCGTCCCGGAGGTGCCTGGGTCTCCGGGAGAAGCGCCGCCCGGGGTCGGCGACGGCAGCTCCAGAGACCCCCTCAGGCTCTGCCGCCCGCCAGGAGGGTCCTCGGGCACGGCCAGGGCCCCCCCGCCAGATCTGCCCGAGCCCCCACACGGTGCTCCTGCACCAGGAAAGCTTCTCGACACGGGTGCCGGCGTGGCCGGAAGGCGTCCATCCACAGGCAGCCCGGACGAGTCCAGATTCGGGGCACGGAGGAGCAGACCTTGCTCCTGTACTGCTTCCGGTGCCGAGGCTCCCGTCAGGACATCCTGGTTTGGGACTGGGATCTTTTCACAAGAGAAAGACAGTTTGCTACCTGTGGAACAGTGAGGATTTTCTACAGGTAAAGAACCGCTGGGAAAACTGAAATCTAATTTTCTCCTTGAGGCAGAAACTTGTGGCGAGGTCCCCCCCGTAGCAGCCGCCCCCGGCATATTCCAGGCCGGGTCCTCTCTCTCTCCACCACGTCCCGCTCCAGACGCCGTCACGAAGGCAGGCTCAGTCCTCTGCGGCCCCCAGTGCTCTGACCTAGCCCCGTGTGCCGTTTCGGGTCTGGCCTGCTTGGTGATCACCGAAACTTGGTTAGGCAACAGTGACGGAGCGGCCCTGAGCCCCGCGGGGTTATTTCCTCTGGCAAGTTCAGGCCTGGACGCGGGTCCCCTGTTTTCTAAGGCTGGCACTGCCTTTTGTAACTGACGGTCAGTCTTGTGTTCGTGTTCTGATTTAGCTCTCAGCCTTTCCTCGCTACCTCTCCTTAACAGGTCACTCTGGTGCCAGGAAGGGCTTTTCCCGAAGCCAAACCCACTCTTGGTCAAGCCGCACTGAGACTCCACCAACGGCGTGGAATCCGCCCTGGTCAGGGAGGGCTCAGTTCTCGGACCCTGACTTCGACACTGTGCCTCTTTCGCAGCGTTTACAAACACCGACTGCGGAAGCGAACAGACTCTGGGCATGCCTTTCCCAACGTCTGTGCCCTCGACCTCACTGCTACTTAGGTTACTAAAATGTGATGGTCCCAACTCGGGGCTCAAAGCATACAAGCTGTTTTCCAGATGGTTCTCTCCGGCAGGACACTCTGGGGGCTCGGGCTGCAGGTCCAGCAAGGTGAAGGCCTCAGCTCGTAGCTTCTGTTCTGAGCGCTGCAGCTCGGTGGGGGCGGAGTCAGGAGGAGGGTGTGCATCAGAGGAAGGCTGGGAGTCACTGCACACGGACGATGCCCCCGAGGTAGGAGAGGAAGAAAGCCTGGCGTCAACACCGAGCCCCGTGGTGCCCACTGTGTGACCTGCGTCGTCTGCTGGTTCAGGCGAGGCTCCTAAAATGAACCTCCGAACATCTCTGTCTTTTCCCAATACTCTACACATTCCCTGAAAGTGGTCAGAAATGGATACATGATCCGATTCAAAAGGGATTTCGTTTGTCAGTGTCCACGTGGTAAACTGTGGTTTGGGCGATCCTATCATTTCGGACAGCAGGCTCTTTCCTTCAGATTCCACGAGGTCACCGAACGGTCTGCTGCCGAGGGGAGGGTGATGCACGTCAGCCCTCCAGGGGGCCGCCGCCCCGTCCTGGGCCTCGAGGCCAGACGTCCCCCCACACACGCTTCGTGCCGTGTCATCGAGCGTGTTCTCCGTCTGCACCGACTTGTCCACCTCGCGACCCTCTCTCGGTCTCTGCGCCTCATCTACAATGCCTCTTTCCCTGTCACTCGTGGCTTCCGAGGACACTGCCCAGGGTTGCTCGCGAGCTAAAGCGCGTGTGGCTGAAGGCTCTCTCAGGGCCTCTGTGACTGTCCCAAACCCAACCGCTGTCACTCTGTTTACTTCCAGTGCAGTCAGAGTTCTGGAGGCTTCATGCGATGGGAGCTTTTCCTCCCGCGTATCCCTCCTTCCATCACTTCTCCTGGATGAGCCAAAGTAATGCGATTCAGACGTCTCATCTTCTGAAACAGACGCGGCAGAATTTCTAGGTTGGGACGACTCATCGTCACTGGAATCCGTATACTCTCCGAAGTAGGTTTCCTGAAAAACGAAGGAGTTGTTCCCGTTAGTTAAGACTAACTGAACCGAGTGAACACAACTTACCAATTGCATGCATCACAGAACACACTCCTGCTTCCTGAAGAACCCGTAACACCCATCTACAGAAGGAGCATCTCCTCGTGTGCAGCCCACAGGCGACGGGCGAGTGGCAGCGGGACACAGACAGCACTGCCTCGCCTCCACCCTGACCCTGTCCCAGAGCCCCACCCCCACCGCCGGCTCCTCCCACAACTCACAGCCCCCCACGTGGCCTGCGGTCTGTTCTCCTAAGGCCGGAACAGTCCCTCTCTCCAGCTCTTCCCCTCCGTTTCCTGGCACAACGGTGTCCAACTCGGGACGCACTGCCCTCTAGTCCCCGGCCTCCGGGTCACTCTGGCCCAGGCGCCCAGCTCCGGCCCAGCGCCACCAGTGTGGGCGGTGCACCTGGCCCCCGCTCTGGTGATGCCACGTAGACCTCTCGTGCCAACAGCCCCTCTCACCAGGCTGCACCCGGGGTGCCACTAACAAGCGGACGGGCTCCACTCTTTCAACGGTGCGCACACAACACTGCTCCTTCCCACACAACCCGCTCTCCGCCTCCGTTCCAGAAGCCCTCCACCACCCCTGGGCAGCCCCGCGGCCCGGGTGAACCGGCCCCCATCACACAGCACCTCCGGGAGAGCTACCTCCTCAACCGCGGGAACTCATTCCACAAGGGAGACTACGGACCGGCGAAGAACAGCACGGACGTACGCTTGCCCCACCAAGCCAATCCTTTCCTCCCCCGAAATCTTAGGCACTTTTATCTGGTTCTCTTCCTGTCCTGCCACTCGTCCTCAACCTCCTCTCCTCTTCGATGTGGTCACCTACAGGCAGATGCGCTCCTGGGACCCCAGCCTCTGCTGCTACCCACCCACACCGAACAACCTCCCAGTCCCACGGCTTCTGTGACACCCCGAGGCTGGGGAGCCCCGACGTCTGGGCCCGCCGCAGCCTCCTCCCGGGCCCCACGCCCGTGGGCCTAACGTCGCAACGCACGTGTCACCTGGAAACCCACGCACACCTCTATCCGCACCTGACACCGCGCCTTCCCACCCACGCAGGGTTTCTTCCTTCCTCTCCTTTCCAGCATCGCTGACTCCTGAGCCTCCCTTTCCACCACGTGGAAAACCTCGCCAGAGGCCGCTCGTTCACCTCCTACCATTTCTCAAGCCACCCCACCTTGAACCCCAGTGCCGCTGCAGGGATATGACCTGTGGAGAAGGCCGGCAACGGCTGAGTCGGTCAGTGACGTCCCCGTCCACGCTCCCACCTCCCTCCGGACTCTCCCCACCGCCTACACTCTGCCACACAGCGGCTAAACGGAACCTTCCAGCTGAAAACCTACCAGCCGATCCGCCTCCCGGGATCCACCACCTCCCAATGCCCCCACGATCAACTGGAAAGTCCCGAGGCCCCAGACGGCCCTTGCACGCCTGGTCGACGTGAGCATCCTCTGGCACGGGATCACCTTCAGTCCCACAGGTGTGTAAAGAGCTCCAGCACCGGACACACCCTGCCCTCTTGAACACTCAGCGGGCTCCTGTCCTCCCAGAGCTTCTCTGCCCGCCCTGGCCTCCCTGAGGGCCGAGCCTCCGGCCCGGGTCCACTCCAGCCCCACGGTGTCCCTCACGGCCGCGCAATCGCCTGCGCCCTTCCCCACCCCACTGCCAGGCGCGACCACGTCACCTCGCGTTCCCAGTGCCGAGCACGGCCTCCGGAACAGAACGGACACGCGCTGCTTCCCAAATGAAGGGAGCGACTCAGAGGAGCAATGCTTTTACCTGCTCCTTAAGCCAAAAAGCATACAAGTCTGCTTTATCCAGACTGGCTTCCTAAGAAATTACAACAAACCCTCGTGCAAACACACAAAAAGATGACGAATTCATCAAGCGAAGGTGGGGAATTGGGCAAACGCGGGTTAACGGGCATGTGTGCTACAAACAGGGATGCCCCATCTCTGAAAACAACTCCGTGCCTACACACATTGTTTGTAGGGACTCAGGATTTGGTTGTGAATAAAGACAAACAGAACACGACCCTAACACAAACCACCAGTGTCACGGCAGCCACGCTGGTCCCAAGAACACGGGCACGCCTTACGCAGTTCTCACTTTGTCCCCAATAAAATCTGGCCCGAGTATCACCGAGCACCTCCCACCGAGCATGGCTAAGTGCCAGGATGGGCAACGTGCCCACTGGATAACTCAAATCCAAAGCGCAAACTCACAGGTGCGAGCGAAGAAGGTAACGTGCTCAGGTGCGGTAAGGACACCAGAGGCGGGGACGGCACCGGAGACAAAAGAGGAGGGGGAAGTCTGAAGAAGTCGACTGCAGCCTGGAGATCTTCATCAAAAAAGCGATCACGATCAGAGAAGTCAGCGCTGTCCTGCTCACTCCTGTGCAGCAGGACCTCAGGATTCCGGCCCTCGGGAGACACGCGTTCGGGACGGTGAGCAGCGGCACCGGGCCCCTCTGTTCCCACACTCTTACAGGCAGGGAAGTCGCCCTCTATCTCCATGGACAGTTCCGTCAGGCACGTCTGCACGGCTGCGGCTCTGAGGGGACCGCCTCCCGCCGGAGGGGGTGCGCCAGCATCTTGGGACTCTCTGGGTGCGGGGGGGTTTTCTTTGGCGGGTTTTTCTGTGGGAGACAAAAGCTAATACTAAACATCTATAATATCAAGAAAACTTACAAAAAATATGCTAAACGTTCAAAATGCTTGTACTATTGAGTAAATTCGAATCAACAGAAACCTCCTTTAAAAGGCAACCTGCCAATCCCTCCCCACAGATCACCCTAGAAGACCCGAGCACATTTCCCATAAGCACAGTTCCCTAGCAACAAGCAAGCCAAGAGGGCCGGCAGGCAGAGGGAGGGGATGCCCCCCGCCCACCAGCAGCACGGTGCCTGGGCGGAAGGCACCACGACGGCGGGTAATGGGCCTGGACGGCACGTGCCTTCTCTCAGTAAATCTTCCACACAGTGAGTAGTACTGGGGAGGAACGGCTCTGTGCATAGAGGCTGACGGGGAACATGATCTTCAGGTCTGAAAAGCAATCAAAAATCAGCCAACATCAAGCCTATCCCGTGGTCATATTTATACAACGCTCTAATTAAGGGACTCGGCTAGGTCACGTAAATGCTTTGTATCACAGCGCACCGGGAAAATTACGGTAAAAAGCCAATGGTTTGGGGGTCTTGGTTTTGGTGAACTGTAGCGAACTGTCAAGGAAGATGTTTGTGTCCTGGGAAGTAACTGGAAACAACCATCTGTCATCTATGAAAGTTGTAAACATATGTTTTACACAAGGACTCAAGGCTGCCTGGAGAAGTGACTGACTGACTGGAGGGCTGGGGGGGGGGGGGGGGGGGGGGGGGGGGCGCGAGGATCACGCAGGGGGGGAGAGGAAGGGGTACCTGAACATCTCACAGAGCCAGAAAGAAATTCTCCAAACAGGCTGGGGGTGCCTCAAGGGCCCCGGAGCCGACCTGAAGATGGACCCAATCACCAAGTGGGAAAAATCTGAACAATGAAATGATATGAGTTATGATGCAAATACAGAATTCCGATTAATGTGTGTAGAAGGGATGAGAGAAATGCAAAATCGCTAACAAACTAAGTAGTAATTGTAGCACAGGGGCTTTGCCAGTGGGCTCGACTGGGAGAGAAACAGACTGTCTGCACAGCATCCCAGTGTCCCCCTCCAGGCGAGTCACGGCGACTTGCGGTGGAGAACCCTGGTGGACGCCACCTTAAAGCAGCAGCCCTGCCCCCCCCCCCCCGCCCCCGTACGTGCCCCCTCCCCTGCAACGGCCCGAGCACAGCGCCAGGCGCTACTGGGGACCTCCTGCCATAAACACGGTCTTCACCTAGCACGACAAGACAGTACACAGACGAAACTGATGGGTTTCCTCCCTCCCCGAAGACGTCAAAGACAAGAGACAAGGCGAGATGGATGGACCACGGACTGGGGCCGAGATGCGGGCTGGGGGCGCTGCGAGGGGCAACGTGGGCTCGGGGATGGAAACACCTGGAATGGAACTGGAGGCGTCCGTGTGAGGCCCAGCTCGGCTCAGAGACCCGCGCTGAGGGTGACATTCAGCGGAATCTGGATGAGGAGCCTGAGGGGGATTCTCTGCCTTATTTTTATGAATTTTCTCATAGAAAAACAAAAAATTCGAAAGAAAAAGAAGATGTTTTAGGATTTAAGATTCCAAAGATGCCATGTTTTCCTTTTTACTTGAAAAAGTTACCATTAAGCCATAGACTTACCCCTCAAAATAGTTCGCTTTTAAATAAAAACATCGGATTATTAAACAGAAAGCCCTTTTAATAACACCTTTAACGACAAGAAGTCGCGTGCTCATAATAAAACACGACTACTGCCTGCTGAGGCAGGCGGAAGTGTCCCAGGGTGCTTCTGGCTGAAGGCACGAAGAGAGCGATTCGGGACCGCAAAGACGGACTCACGAGACGCAGGCCCCACCGGCCCGTTGGCGGTGCGTCTACCCAGAATGTGACAATCTGCTTAAAAGCACCCCATCACCGTGCCTCTCTTCGCCTCACAAAACCTCACGAGTTCCGAATCAAGCACTGATGAGAACCAGGAACTTGTCTAGCAACCTTTTTCTGCAGGAACTTTGCCTGCAGAGCTGGGGAGTAAAAACTAGGTCCACGTTTCTACAGATTTAGATCCTCAATGATCTGGCAATTCAGAGCAGCTAACCACAAGAAACTAGTTACACCGAAACAAAAACGGCCGAGAAACGCTTTCCTCTAACGCGAGACCACTAACTTCTCCCCATCCCCGCTGGTACGACCAACCCCGATTTCCAAATCCTAAATCCTGGGTCGGGTGCACGTGGGCACGTGGGAGAACGCCTCCGCAGCTTTCCCCTGCAAATCGGGGTGTCCCGCAGATTAGGTCAAACCTCCGAAAACGCATTAGGGGTGGCGCTGCGCAGTGACCACGTGACGTGACGGCGCGAAAGGAAACGGGCTCTCGTCTGACCACGGCGGTCCTCTAAAGGAGCCGATGCGAGTACGGCAGGTGGAGGCGACAAGGTCAACCAAAGGCACCGGGTAAGCTGCAGGGAAACTACACACGGCTGGGCTGCTACTGGATTCAGAAAGGGCCGTGGCCCCCGGTGTCCCGCCGGCTCCCGCCACACGGGCTCCGTCGTGTGTCCGTCCACTTTCTCTGCACGTTCTCTGCTGGAAGCCGCCATTTAAACGGTAAAAGCCGAAGGCGCTTTTAATTTTCTTTTGATTTGAATTTCAGGCCCCGCTGAAGGGAAAGGAGCTCCGTGTAACGAGAAGGACCCACGCCAGCCCATCTCGCTCTCGTAACGGGAGATGTCACAGACTAAAGGCGTACGACACCCCGGGTAAACGCTGCTACTTCCACGTGTGAGAAGTGCTTGCGGAAGCTGCGCTCTCACCTGGGACACACCTGCTGCCTTCACCAGGTAGTCTGTGTGTTGTGTTGATACAGAGCCAGAGTTCCTTCAGAAGCAGTTTTACTTTTCCTGTGAAAAAGAGCAAAGTATTAAAGACAGGTCACTTGGCCCAGTCCACCCAAGGCCAAACACACTCGTAGGAAATCGAGAGCTCCAAGACTAGGTTCCCGCAACATCGGCCCCCGAGCGCAAGCACTGCGCGTAACACGCTCAGCTGCAGACGGGAAGGCCTGCGATGCTTCAGCTCAACACTGAAGGCTGAATGCACGCTTGGTTTTGTTCGAGGGGTGGGGGAATGAGAGGGCACGGGATTCGAAGGACCAAATCTACTTGCTGTTGAAGGTCTCTATCGTCTTTGTATATGCGTGGGCCAAACACATCTCTGGCCTTGTCACAGAAGGCGGTGAGAGATGAGGGACGGAAGCACGGCCAGAATGACCGACGTCGGAGATGCCGGCTCCCCGTATACGACAGACAATGTCAGAGAGGCACCCTCGGTCACAACAGGGTGTCAGAGAACCCGTGAGAACTGACCACGCTGTAACTGACCCGGGGGCTTCGTGGATAATTGAAAGATCCATTAATGGTTTTCAGGGGTGACAGGGTGGGAGACAAAAATACGTGTGTATAAACACTTGGAAAGGAAGGGATCATCACACACACAAACAGACACACAGAGAAGCGTATGCTTTTATAAGGAAAAGTGAAAGTCTCTGAATTTGTATGAATTTTCAAAAGGGTCTGAATTCCTCAAATAGTTCAGAACCATCGGTTCAGGTTGAAAGGTAAGTATTTTTATAGATTTAGATCCTTGATGATCTGTGAATTCAGACTTTTGTAACTAAGACAGGCCTAACGAAATTCGTGTAACATTAAGAATACGACACTATGGTTTTTAAGTGAGTTTAGCATTAATGTGTACATACATTCCAAAAAACTCCCAGAACAAAAAATATTCTTAAAAACTTAAGTATGAACGAAGAGCCTGTGGTCAAATCTGCATCAAAAGACCAACCACGCTAAGGAAAGTTCAATTAAAAATGCGCTTTAAGTGTTAGGTAATTTGAGGCCATCTCAAGCTCTATTATAGTTTCCCTGAAGCTCTTAAATTAGCCGGAAGCACTTATTGAAAATACTGAAATCTTTAATCCAGTTCTAGAGAGGATAAAAGACCAAACACTGTAATGCCCTTTGCTTAAATGACCTGACCGGGATCCCTGCTTATTACGTATACCCAAAGCAGCAAACAAGGAACCTTAAAAAAAAAAAAAGAAACAGAGTTACTTTTCTATCCTTACGGAGCTACTGCCCACAACTACGCCTGTTCTGAGCATTCATTACTTCTCATCGGACAAACACAAAAGTCGCCCTTCCCAGTAAAGCAGGAAAAAATCCACCCTGTGCTTTCCTTACTCAGCTGTGAAGAGGAAACCTCATTGGGTCCAACTGCACACCTTCCCCCACGCCTGTAAAGTCCTCCCTGAATCAGAATCTAAGGCGTCGACGAGCATCTCTGAACCTGTCTGCTCCACGGATTTGTCAGTTACACCACATGAACACCACGCTCCCTTCATCATGATGAGCTCGCAGTTACGTTTTGATGTCTGGGTGGGCGTGGGCTTTGCTCAGGTTCTTCCTTCCCAAACACTCGATTATTCTGAATACCTATTCTTCCTAATAAGCCTCGACCGCCTGCTTGTCCTTCCCCATATGAAACCGCAGCGGGGTCTGCGTAAGATGGGAAAACTCACATCTTTACACAGCGAGTCTCTGATCCAGGAACGCAACGTTCCCTTACACGTTCTGGTCTTTAACGCTCTCCACGGGGTTTATGGATTTCCCCGCTGAGGCCCGGCGCACACGGTTTATAGGTTTTCTCTTCCTAGACGGCTGACGGTCCCGCGGCCTTTGGAGGATGGGCTGTTCCTGTCCCGTCCCTATTCTGACAGGTCACCGTCGGGCACCGCACATCACACTCTGCCAGCAGAGTCCACAAGACGGTCTTACCATCTGCAATGATGACAACTCTGAGCCTCCCTCATCGGATCTACAGCTCGCCCTCGTCTGTGCTGGCCCTGCTCCACTGCTGACGGCCTCCAGCCTACACAGAGTAGACGGCACAGAAAGCACGCGCGTCCGCGTCTCACGGTAGTGACAAGGCTCCTCCGTTTCACCTTTCTCGATTTCAAAATGTGTTGTTCTCGGGGCGCCTGGGTGGCTCAGTCGGTGAAGCGTCCGGCTTCGGCTCAGGTCACGATCTCGCATTTCATGAATTCAAGCCCCACATCGGGCTCTGTGCTGACATCTTAGAGGCTGGAGCGGGCTTCCCATTCTGTGTCTCCCTCTTTCTCTGCCCCACCCCACTTGTGCGCCCTGTCTCTCTCTCAATAATAAATAAACATTTAGGGGGTGCCTGGGTGGCTCAGTCGGTTAAGCGTCCGACTTCAACTCAGGTCACGATCTCGCGGTCCGTGAGCTCGAGCGCCGCGTCGGGCTCTGGGCTGATGGCTCAGAGCCTGGAGCCTGCTTCCGATTCTGTGTTTCCCTCTGCCTCTGCCCCTCCCCCTTTCATAATCTGTCTCTCTCTGTCTCAAAAATAAATAAATGTTAAAAAAAAAAAAATTAAAAACAAAACAAAACAAAATGTGTTGTTCTATTATTACCTCACCACGTATTGTTCCCTGAGGAACGGGTACTTTTTCTCTTCGGCAGCTGTTGTGGCATTCCTGAGACAAATCTGTGAGTCGTAACTTGTGTGTGTTCTCTGCTACTACTAAACTTGAGTCCCCAAAACTTCATCTAGCGTCTTGCAGCCCCGTTCCTGAGTGACCGCGCTTGGAGTCTTGAGGATGTGAGCACGGGATTCTCAGCCGCCTTTGGTACTGGCCTATTTGAGTTCGAGAGAATGACATGGAAAGCGGTCCGTGTTTTTCTAAGTTCTAAAATGAATACATAACAATAAAGACATCCGTCTCATCCACTGGCGCCTTTACAGAGCTCCCTTATAAGTCATCTGGATCTTCGACGGTGTTAGATCTTTATTTTATTTTAATTTCTTCTGGGTTATTTTTCCTGTTCAGGTTTACAACTATCCCGACTCAATCTGAGCATGCTTTCCTTGAAAATGGCCCATTTCACAAACACGATCAAATCTGAATATAAATCTGTGAACTAAGTAATTCTCTAACTGCAGTTTTGTTCCAGTTTTCCCAGTCCTCGTGCTTTTGTCCCTTCCTGTCTCGGTCCCACCTGCCGAAAGGAGCTGTGGGCTCCACCAGCCTTGCAAAGATCCAGCTGTTCCATTTAAAGGTCCCAAATCAATTGCTTTGTTTCCTATTTCATTAACTTAGGTCCTTCCTTCCATTTTCCTTAGTTTCTGTTTTCCGTTGCATTTTCTTACTTTGGTATTCATCTTCTGTAGGTCTTGCTTTCTAGAATAATCACATTCGTTCCTGTGAATGCCACACTGGCAGGATCGCAGAGACTTCAACGCTGCCCTACTGTTTACTTCCAAAAGGGCTCAGTATTTCAGTTATTTTCTGTTATCCAAGAGGTGGTTTGTGTCTATGCACATTTAGTTACCAGACAGGTTTGGTAAGTAATTTTCCCCCCTTTGGGTGAGGGCACGATTTTTGTTAATATCTTATTAAATATCAGCATCTTAATAATATATTAGGCTATAGTTCCTGTTGTCTAGTAGTCAACCTTCACATATGTTTGAAAAGTATTTTAAAGAATTCTACGTTTGTGGTTTAAAAGGATTAGATGGAAATCACCAATCTGCAATTATGAAATCAACTCTACGTCCTACTTTGTCTGCTTTTACAAAATCAACTGTTTCTGAGAAGAATACTAAGGCCTCTTATGGAAACAATGTGACTATTCCCTCTAGAATTTCCAGGCATTTTTACTTGATGCAGTTTCGTGATTTTAGGTCTATGACCGTAGCATTTGCTTGGCGAACTGATCAATCACCAACTGATCAATCAATTTAATCAACCTGGATATTCCCTTTTAATTCATGTAAACTCATTTCCAGGCTGGAATTACTTTTTGCCTGATTACGGCTTCAAGTTAGCATTTGTTTGAAACTTCTTTATCCATCCCTCTATATTCAACTCCGTTTGATTTTACAAATACTTCCTACGACATGCCAAAAACAAAGGTCATGCACAAGAAATCACACCCAACACCTGAAAGGCCTTTCTAACATAAATATCACGTGTGTGTCCTGCTCCTGAGTTTCCTTCAACTACTTCTTGCCGAACTTCTGTCCCGAGGGCTCTGTCCTCCCCTCGCAGAGGTCCCGCTGGAGGACCATGGGGACATCGCCGATCTGGCTTTCCACAGTCGAGAGCCCCACTGGCTCAATTTCGCAGCCGCAGCCGACGGGTATGCTCTTAGACTTTCTCTCACGACATTACCTCTATTTTTAACATGTTCTCCTGGTTCATGATTTAATCCTGTTTCTTCAGGGTTCTTCTCCTTGAGTGTGGTGGCTTCCTTTCACGACTGCTGCCTCTCAGTTTTAAATGAAAATCGAGGCAGGACATCTTTGAGAGCCAGTGTGTACTTCTTCAGCCTCCACTTCCCTGGCAATAAACGAAGGGTCTCATTTCACGGACCTACAGGTCTCTACCTTCGGACGGAAGGGATGCAGAGTGAACCAGTTACGAGGATTTACCCGGAGAATGTAAGTAGCCCATTTTCTGCGAACCTGAGTGGCTACCCTTCAAAGCAGCCATAATTCCTCAATTTCCTGATTTCCTTACATCCACACCCACTCCGAGTGCCTCCTGTGCCATAAATGACACTTCACAGACCCGAACTCTGAGCCACAGCGTGTGGACAAGTTCCAGAAACGGCTTCTGACATGGAAAGGCTACAAAATGTTCACCCTTGAATCAATTACCTGGCAAACCTCTCCTGTCCTGCTCTTTCTCCCACTCCCCGTGCCCCTGCGTGGAAGCAACACAGGGCTTCTGCAATAAAACTTGCTTTTCGAGGGCTGCCGTTTTCTCTGTCGTTTTGGGTTTCATCACCAACTGACGCCACCTGCTTTACATCTTCCTCCACTGCATACTTTTTTTTTTTTTTACATTTATTTATTTTTGAGAAACAGAGACAAAGCGTGAGTGGGGGAGGGGCAGAGAGTGAAGGAGACACAGAATCTGAAGCAGGCTCCAGGCTCTGAGCAAGCGGTCAGCACAGAGCCTGATGCGGGGCTTGAACCCACGAACTGTGAGATCATGACCTGAGCCAAAGTCGGACGCTCAACCGACTGAGCCACCCAGGTGCCCCCACTTTTTAACTCCAAAGGAGAGTTTTGTGTTATTTTTCCTTTCCCTGCCATTTTTAATGGAACTTAGAAGGAATAAAAGAGAAATGTGGCATTCAGGCAGACTTTTTAAAAATGAAGTCAACCCAATACTCTAACTTATGAATTCTTTCATAAGTATAGATGGCCCTTGAATGACATGGGGGTCAGGGGCACCAAGCCCCGGCAGTTGAAAATGCACATGTAACTGTGACTCCCCTAAAACCTAATTACTAATAGCCCACTATTAACCTGAAACCTTCCTGATAACATAACAGGCAATAACACATATTTTATGTTATACACATTATATGCCATAGTCTTACAGTAAAGTAGGCTAGAAGAAAGAAAACGTTGTTAAAAACTCAGAAGAAACATTCACAGTGCTGTACTGTAGTTACAGGAAAAAAGAATACCCACATATAAGCAGGTACGTGTGTAATTCAAACAAGTGTGAAGGGCCAAAAGAGTGTATTAAGAGAAAAAGTGTTACTTGGGAATTAAATCCACCAAGGTCCTCAGTGAAATAATTCACAGATTCCCAAAGACTTCACTTACTTAGAAGAAGTAAAACGTACAGCAGACAATATGCTCAGCGTCACGGTGAGGGGAGGCAAAAGACCAAAGAAAACACAAAGCCGGGCTAGAGAGCAGCCAAGGGGATGGGGTGGGAGGGTTCGGTCTGAGACGGCGAGGCCTGAGCACATCAGATCCTCAACCACCCGTCAGCGCAGAAGAGAAGACGGGGACACCGGCAGCCGGCAGGTGGCTGCGAGAGGCCAGCCCAGCGTGCCCGCTGCTTCCCTGGGCAGCACGTCTGCCCAAAGCCTGGCTTCCCCCATGTAAAGGCAGGAAGAGCAGGGTCAGAGCACACGGAACGTAGCGAGAGCAGTGAACGGCCAACCGGGGTCCAGGCAACTGCAAGGCGTCAACTATTAAAGCCTCAAGCCCGGGAAAAGCTGGTCCTATGCTCGGAATTAAAAGAAAAAAAAAAGGAAGCAGAGACAAGGTAAAGGAGACTTCCGAAGAGACACTACACGCCCAGAACGACACGAGTGGTTTTAGTAATTTCCGTTTGGATGAGAAATAACACGCTGGTGAATGAAAATACCATTAGTTACTTATTTACCATTTTCAATCCATCCCTTCCCGAGAAAGTGTGAGACAGGTAGAGCAGAAATTCACAATCTAGGTTTTAAAAGTGCAAAACAAGGGCGCCTGGGTGGCTCGGTCGGTTGAGCTTCCGACTTCAGCTCAGGTCATGATCTCACAGCTCATGGGTTTGAGCCCCGCGTCGGGCTCTGCGCTGATGGTGCAGAGCCTGCTTGGGATTCTCTCTCCCTCTCTCTCTGCCCCTCCTGTCTCACTTTCTCTCTCAAGAAAAATAAAAGTGAAGAAAAAAGAAGGAAAGTAAATGGCCAAAGATCAAACAATAAAGAGGAAGATTAAAGCAAAAACTCCCAATTTCTCAACTTCCAGAGTTAGACCTTCTTGCCTACAAGATAACACACCGAACGACAAATGCACACGGACGCAACCCCTCGCTCCCCCACGACTGCCCTTTTACTTTCCTGTATAAATGCTGGCCTCCCCCAAATGCTTCTGTCCTCCAAAAATACAGCAGAGGGCTTTGACTCCAGTTTTCTTGCCTGACTTTAATAATCATTACACATCTGGCACCTAAGAAAGTTTATAAATTAACTTGAGAAACTTCGTAAGAAAACTATACTTATTTATTGACAAGTATGGAAATTATATCTCTGACAGTTTCCTTTTCCAAACAATATTGCTTTCTGAGTCTTTCATTCGCTATTTTATTTGATCAGACAGCAAGGTGGTAACACGTGCAGACCTGAGGGAGACGTAAAACAGGACAGGACGCCTCACACATGAACACCCGCTAAACCTCAGAATCTTCCTAATTACAGGTGAGAGCAGCGAGCCACCTCCGAAACCACTGAAATCACGCACAAGTAAAAAGAAATCTGTAATATACTCACTTTTATCTATGCTTCCGTAAGAATCGCTTGAAATTTGTGTTCCAATATGTCTCAACTCTAAAATCATGGAGGAGAAGACTGTTAATAAAGAACACTGCATGTCGAGCCAGGATTTTTAAGTAGGCATGAAGTGAATACTCACCCTTTGCAGTTTTCTGTTTAGAGAATTCATCCAGCCGTTCCTGTGAAAACAAAAGGCTGCCAGTGTCTGTAGGGGACAGAGGGGGACACAGAGCGCAGGCGCCCCACACCCAATGTGAGACAGGGAGCTGAGCGGGTCCTGCGGACTCTTTCGTGGGGTGGCCCCGCTCCTGACTCCCGTGGGACCAGGACCCGCTGGGCTGACAGACAGGACGAAGCCCCGAGGCTGGCAGATCCCACGTGTGTGTGCTATTATCTGTTACCTGTGTCTTCCTAAATTCCTTCTCGAGTATCTTCTTCTCAGTCCTCAGTTGCTTGAAGTCCTGAGTTTGCTTAACAGCAGCCTCTTTCAAGAGTGCAACGGAGAGAGAGA
The DNA here is from genome assembly GCF_023721935.1 of Panthera uncia. NCBI lineage: Eukaryota > Metazoa > Chordata > Mammalia > Carnivora > Felidae > Panthera > Panthera uncia. Next base: position 148,567,376 of record NW_026057577.1, read on the forward strand.
ACGATAATTTACCAACTTTACAACTACCGTCAGCACAATACTCAAAATATAATCTGAGTTTTCCTTATTTCACAGAACTTTAACACAAACTTTGTAAGTCGCTGCTCCTTCAGCGTGTTATTGGTCAGGGATAAATGTAGGAACGCTTCGCATTTACACTGTTATCTGTGAAACCACAGACTTGGCTCAGACCCTAAGACTCCTTTCCGATCCCAGCACAAGCCAGCCCGTGCCCTCTGGTCAGGCAAGAACCCGATACACATGAGCCTTCCAGAAGGAGGGGCACTGCTCCCCCTTGCTCTTCAGCAAGAAGCAACGTTCACGCTTCAGACGTGTCAGAAGCGTGGCTTCATCTCGGAAGAGTTCCTACCACCTCTGTATTGGGGAGGGGGGCAATCTTTGCCATGCTTCTTCTATGTTATGCCTTCCTGGAGTTCCCTTCAAGTACATACTTCTAGCGAGTGCCTTTGCTCTAGATGTACTTTTAAGGAATTGTTACAGTTCTTCCCTGGATCTTCAGCAAATTCTTCAATCTGGCTTTTGGTTCTGAAGCACACGCTCCAAATACATTAATCAAGAATTTAGGGGAGCCTGAGTGGCTCAGTCGGTTGAGCATCCGACTTCAGCTCAGGTCATGATCTCGTGGTTCATGTGTTCAAGCCCCACATTGGGCTCTGTGCTGACAGCTGGGAGCCTGGAGCCTGCTTCGGATTCTGTGTCTCCCTCTCTCCCTGGCCCTCCCCCGCTCATGCTCTGTCTCTCTCTCTCTCTCTCTCAAAAATAAACATTAAAAAAAATTAAAAAAAAAAAAAAAAGAATCTAACCAGCATTGACTTCATCTGAATATGTTCAGACACAGCTGCCATGAAAACTAAACTCCCATAAACCACTGCAGTAACGATCCACCCCTGACCGCTCCGACAAGCCTGAGTATTTCCTTACCTGATTATTATGCCACATCACTTACGAGGAAAAAATATTTTTGTCACACGGGAAATAAAGGCTACACTTTCGCTTCAAAGGAAATCTGTTCTAAGAGCTATACACAGTCTCCCAGGCATTTCAGATGTCTTTGAAACGTTTCCTAAAATAGACACTTCTCTCCACACACTAGCAAAAGAAAGCAACACTTAACAAACACAGTCATATCGTGTTTACTACCATATTGTCAGTGTTTGTGCAAAAACCCAATCAGAGGAAAACTTGTTAAAATATTTATAGAGTTTCAATCTAAAAATGTAGGCTCAGTCTAGGTAAATTAACGATGAGAAATATTTTCAGCTAAGTCTCTTCTCTGTGCCCGATCCAACTACGTTGAAATTCTTACTCCTCACTACATGAAAAATGAACCACGCTCTGAAGGAAGGTGGGATCCATTTGATGAAACAGCCCACGCAGGAATGAAAGGGGGACGCGGAGACCCGCAAAGCCCCACTGGTCTCTCCCTGATGTATTTCCGTGTCCCAACCACGTAACGAAAGGGGAAAGAACCCAAAGGAAAGATCCTGAGATCAGTTCCTGAAAGGGCTATTAGCCGTCCCATGAGGACTCAGCTGACCCTCTCACGGTCCCTCTGTGTTCTGCCTACTCAGCGTAGACCAGGAGCCCGAATCCAAACGCTGGGGCGGGGAGGGGGTCAGAGACAAAGGGATGATACCCAGGGCAGGCAATTTCTCGGAACCTTTCCACGGATGTGTCAAAACTGTCTAAAAACATCAAGTTTCCTGGCACCAGAAGTAGTATTTTCTTTCTACTAACCTCTTATTTCAGGGAACAGTGAGAAAGCCTCCTCAAACCCAACTTCCCGAATTAAATCCTCTTCCTGACTGCTGCTTTTTAAGGTAAAAACACGGGCCGCTCCTAGTTTGGGCCATGTTTCAGACATTTGCCACACAGTATGCTCATATTCCTATTCCTCCCCCGGAAGGGAGCGTTGCCGTCGACCCTCCCGCTAACTGTGCCCTCGGCGCGGCCACTCAGGGCCCGCCCTCGAGAACCACGCAGCCACCGGGCCAAGCACCACAACCCTGTGAAGTCACCGGTGGGACTGGTGAGAAGAGCAGTGACCCCACCAGCGAGGTGACAACAGTGCCCATTACCTTCCAGCTTCTTCACCTTGGCTTCTAGCTTCTTCTTCCTATTGAGACAATTTTATAAGTTAAAAAGGTAAAAACGGTCAGCTCCAGAAACACGTACGTTACAATTCACGGTACATAGATTTTCTTAAATCGCTACAATTTACACAACAAAGGCACGTCGGTCATGATCGGTCATGACGAGCCTCGCGCCTCGACCACTGAAATCACCGGCAACTGTTCTGAAGGCAGAGGAAACCCGAGAGAGCGCTACGCGGCTTAGCGTGCCCCGGTTCTAAAAAAACTCTCTTTCCGCCAAGTCCGGGGTTTCCCGGAACTGCAGCGGCCTCGCCGCCAGGCCGAGCCGAGGCGCGCAGACGGGCTCCCGCGAGCGGTGCGGCACGGATGCGGGCGGGGGCACGTCTGGGGCGCACGTGCCGGCAGTGCTCACGGCCCCACGGCCCAGGAGGCAGGGGCCGCCGAGCCGCACCGGTTTTCAGGCAGACTTTGGAGTCGGAGCGAGTGGGAAACTCCGAGAAACCGTCTCTGAGTAACCACCGCGTCGGATCGACGTCACCGCACTGCGTGTGTGGCTCCCAAGCTTTGTGAGGAGCGGGGAAGTGACCAACCGGGTGCCTTCAGACGGCTCTTTTTATTAATGGTAACAAAGACCCCACCGCACAGGGCACAGGGCAAGGAGCTGACGGTCGTGTCCGAAGGCACACGGAGACGCGTGCGTGCGTGCGCGCGCAGGCAGACATAAAAACTCTGGAGTTCTTTCTCTGTGCAGCTCTTCAACGCGCCCAGGCTTCTCAGTCCTTCTTATAACCTTCACGCGAGGTGTGACCTCCGTCTTACAGATGTGGAGACTAAGGCCGAAGGACCGACTCGTTTACAACCACAAGGTTAGTTACAGGCAAGAACCCAAAGACAGGGAGACAAATGGGACGGATGGAAGCATCAGCTCTTTTGGAAAAGGAAAACCGGATTTGCACAGTTATCTTAACACTTACTGAGCATCTGTTTTCAAGCATTCTTCTTTCACACGAGCATACTCCTGATGAGTGTCCTGGTACAACTTCAGAGAACTCTGAAAAAAGATAACATATCTTTTCTTATCACCATCAGTGATAACTTATTTTGACCTTGACCAGCAAAATTATTATCACTTAACAGTAAGAAGTTAACCACATGAATACATACATTAGGCAGGAAACCACCATATAATTCTTTGAACATTTTAATAAAGATAACCAGATCCTTAACGTAAATTTAACACGATTAATAGTCTCATCAAAGAAAGCTACTAAGAATGTGAAAATGTACTAATTTCAGGGCAACTCCAAATCTCTGTAATACGGATTAGCAAATATTTTGGTCTCAACCAGTTAAAATTCAACAAAATCTGAGGAAATTTTAGAGCTTAATAAATATAAGCTATCATTTTTACCATACAAAAATATAAACAAACCATTATACTTAACGATAACTGGGAAGAATGTGTTAACACCCATTAACGTGTATGTCCTGATGGCCAGCACAGAACGGGAAAGACTGTCACCGAGCACTGTCTCCTACTACGTGCACATGCGGGGTCTCTAACTGCCACAGCTCCGAGAGGGGTTTCACGACCCCCTTGTACACGAGGGGTCTGAGGATCCACAGCTGACTTATTCCTCTAGAGCCACAGAGAACGAGTGACGAATGAGGGCTTGTCACTGGGGTCTGACTCCAGTGTTCCTGCTTCCTCTCGGCTGTGGCTGCCGACATGATTATGTGTCAGAGGCAGCCAAGATTCAACGTCGCGGCTGTTTCCGTTTCACCTTCTTCGCATCGTTCGACACAGAATAAAGACTTTCTACAAAAGTATCACGACCGGTCACTGTTGAAGCAGGTCAGACAACCGATCGGTGCACGGCATTGCTAGAACAGCACAAGGTGAAGACTGGGAGGCACAGACACTAACTATGGTGACAAGGGCTTGGAGAACAGGCTGAGAAGACCAGCGTTGTCCCAGCTTAGCTACGACATGTCTCAAGCAAACCAAGCAAGCGACTCTACTGGCCTCTGACTTACGGTACCTGTAAAAGCCATAAATTCTCTCCCAAGACTCCTGGGAAGAGTAAGCCGAAATTCATACTGAAGTGCAAGTTTACAGCACTTTTTTTCCCCCACCCCCCAGGTTTACGGAATTTTAAATCAACTGCAACTTGATTTTGAAACAGAGAACATGATCTCTCTACCTTTTAAGTTTGAATGTTTGCTTTTCATTTTATAACTAAAGCAAGACCAACGTGAATAGGCAATCAACGCAGGACACGCAATAGCCCTAAAAACCCACAGTTAGCAGGTTCCTCCGGAGAACCTCAAAGAACACAGAAGCGATGAACACAGCATTATAGGGCTAGCAATTACCATGAGGACCAAGCCATGAATCAACCCGTGCGACCTTCTCTAAAAATAGTAATACGCTTAATGCTTCTTGACTAGCACCTGTTTCCTTTGTGAAGACGTAAAATGCCCCCTCATTCCAATGACAGTGAATAAGCAGCCCTTAGTTTACGGAAGGTAAAGCTTTGTGGGAAAATCCCTTCAGGTACCTTCTTCTCCTCTAGCTCTGCTTTTAAAGATCCCAGCTCTTCCTGACATTTCTGCAGAGGAGAGATTTTCTGAAGCATCTGTTCCACTTGGTGATGCAGAGTACTGTTCTCTCTAAAAATGGACAATGCGTTAGCGTCAGTCGACAAAAGTATCTCCAGCATGTTACTAAACAGACCTACTGATGATTTCCTGGTTTCTCTAACTTGGACCAGAAAAGAAACAAGAGAATGTCTCATTTGAAATGCCTTCTCTCTATTTACATCAACATGACCTTCATGCTGCCCTTTGTTCCTTTGACATGATAGTCTATTTCTAACAAAAAGTATATGAAACAGCTACCTGAGACGCTCTCAGTCTGACGGAGAATATATTAAAGAACAATCTGTCAGATACTCTGGCTTTTCCGATCTGGAAGTCATCTCCATTTACTCAAACTAAGTGATGGGCAATTTTGTGATCCAGGTCATAACAATGTTTTGCCTTCTTCTAGGTGACGAATGTATTCAGAGTATGAGACACTGCTAAATGTTAAGTCCGTTTAAAATTGTTTAAGATGCACAAGATAACCGCACTTAACAGTCCAATTCATACAGACCACAATTTGATTAACAGTAAACTTCATTTCAATGGCAATGCCATGGGTTCAAGTATTGAAAAGTCAAATGCCAGGCTGTAATTTAAGACCTTGATAAGAAATTGATTTGGATAAAAATGTAAATCTTCTTCTATTATGACCATCAAAGCAACACTGTATACAATGGATCAATCCTATGTGACACTTTGATTGAGTCTGTTTAAAAAATCTAGTCTTTTAAATGTCTACCCCAAAACAACGATGAAAACAGGTAGCTTACCTTCTTGCAAACTGCAGCTGTGAAACTTGTTAAAGAAAACTCTTGAGAGTTTTATCTACTGACACTTGTCTGAAGATTAAACTCACTTTAAAAGTATCTGTAATAATCTCTGTTCAATATACATACAGGCAAGATCACAATTCCTAGAAAACAATTATTTCACGTGCCATTTATAACACAGCAATAAAAATTTTTACTACGTTATTCTATTTACCATACCATGTACCTAAAGTCAAAACACCTACTTCTCTAAATTGAAACAAGGTATTCAATTTAATACAGATTAATATGAAATTCCAAGAATAAACACAAGGTAATATTCAACCAACGAGCAACACCTCCAATCCTGTAAGTAACAAAATCCTGAAACAACCTACCCTGGATTTCTCAGATGGTCCCCAGCATAATTGCAGCAAACAAGAGTTTAGGTTCTTGCACAAACCATCTACCACTACACTTAATGAGCAAGGAGAAGAGAAACACAGGGAGAACAGGAAATCTAGACGACCTTACTCTGACAGCGTCCATGGTATGATCACTTCACCCCCATCTCACGCTGCCAGGAAAACGTGCTAAAAGAACAAAACAATTATCCCTTTAAATTTCACCTCCTGGAAGTTTCCACGTTTACAGCACAATGTGGCAAATGTCTACAACATCACACCTCCATCCTCCTCCCAGAATACAGACTGCTCCAGATCAAGGACTATATTCACTCTTACCAGTCTTTGCAAGAAAGCAAAGTTCAAAAATATCGAAAGGAAAAATAAAATATACTCTCTGTCCTTCAGAAAAAGGAAATAAACTTAACACAACAACCAGAATTACACAAAAAAGTAGGAAATGAAGTTACAAAATAAAGTCATTTAAACCTGCACCACGAGCACCGTGGGCTGCGAGAGCAAGCTACTGCCCACGCGAGGTACAGAAGTCCGTACTTGGGACCAACGCCAAGTACGCAGCTAGGCCGCAGAGGATCAGAGCACAGAACGCGCATTCAAGAATTAAGCCCGAGGCTTACCAGGTTTTAATAAACTATTCTAACAATTTTGACTTTAAAATTTGACAAATTTTTGAAAAGTGAATCAGTTTTCCTGCTAGATTACATGTGTTTAATTACCTCAAAAATTTATGCCAAAAAAGGATATAATGAAAGTATATACTCTTCTAATACTGGAATCGCCTATTTCCCTATTCAGCTAATTAAAAGTATTTCTATTAATTGTTTCTGCTCAGCTTTCGTGATCAAAGATATAAAAGATATTATTACTATCAAAGATACCATTGCTCTTACCATAATATACATTTAGTTAAACAGACTGCGAATTTCAACATATAAAGCACAAGGGGCTTTCACTGACCTATTGTTTTTAACATAAAAATCCAGTACTAAAAATAAGTCTAAAGCTTATGCCTTCATTTTATTACTCGAATCACACAAGTTAGGTACGGTAGCACCAACACAAACAATCAGTGATCACACACAAGCTCAGGAAAGTCAGAAAGAGTATCGAAGCAGGCCTCAGGTTCCCGACAAAGCTGAACAGCAGAATGTGTCCCGAGACTGAAGCTGAACTTCAGCGAATCCTCACAAATACACCTGTGCTATTTTTTACGGGGGAGATTCCCTTCGTGATGAATGTTTTCACCACAAAATGCAGAAAAATGAATCACACACACCATCTGCACCCTCGCAACAAAATACTTCGACGGTTACTGAACAAATGCTGACCACGAGTCCACGCCTGTCTTGTCAACACAAGTCACCCCGATGAGGGATAACATCTATAGTAATTCTCTACAAATCAGAAAGCTAATTAATAAAAGTCAATTTTCCAACATTCTGACTATTCCTACAGGGCAAGTCTTTCAGAAATTCCGGAACATTCTCACATTCAGCTTCACGCCATTCCTAAACCCGCAGAACATACGTCACACCTCCTCAGGACAAATGAAAGAGACCCACGCGTTCGAAAGTTAGGAAACCTGAAGAAAACCGAAGCCAGGGACAAAACCAGACTCTTCTAAAACGGACACTCACAGTCTTTGTCATTCCACGTGGTCACAGGAAGAGACTCACGTCCACGCTGTGTTCCTCCCTTAGAGGCTGTAAATCCCGCCTCCCGAAAGATAACTGAAAATCCCCACGGTTCATTAAGAAACTATAAAGATCTAAATGTTAAAATTCGAAGGAAAAAGCTGGTAAAAGGATATCATCACATTTCTTCTGATATTCTGTTAATAAATTACTGCAACAAAGAAAAGAATTACGTTACCTTTTTGATCTGGAAAATACATTGTTAAAATCACATTTCAAAATATGCCAGGCACCCTTGTTCCTAGGTTTCTGGCAACAAATTTATGCTTAATATGTATGCGTGCGTGCGTGCGTGTGTGTGTGTGTGTGTGTGTGTGTGTGTGCATATATATCGCAACTGTATCATATATCGAATATATATGTATATTATACGTACACATCACCTTCGATTCCTTAGAAGCAGCGCTGCACTGATACATGAACTTTTAATTTAAATCCCTTTGACTGGAGTAACATCCTAGCCTATAAATCCATGTGACTTTTAGAATATTAAAAAAAAAAAAAAAAAAAGACTAAATCTCATCCCATGACTATGAAATACTTACTGTTAGGAAACCTGAGGTCCAGTCCTAAAGCTAAGAGGGCTTTAAAGACAGAAAACAGCTTGAAACAAAATGTCCACTCTGTCTAGCACAGATCACTTCCCAAGCTGTAAGGCTGGCTGTGAAGGGCTGTGGGCCAGTAACGCAATGTGAGTTGCACTGTGACCCTCAGCACGCGGGCCCCAGGTGACAGACTCAAGGTCTCTTTGGCCCAGGGGTCTAACACACCACCTGCTCCGGCTCATCCGTTGGGTTTATGAAGTTCAACCAAACACTTGAAAACATACTCACTCTGTATTAATAATTTTTTGCTTCAAGGTAATTAATGCTTCAACATACTCGTTTAAATTCTGAAAGACAAAAACAGCTACAGTCAGCTACTTGTTTCATAAGTTACTCTACACAGATTCTCTGTGTAACATTGTGAAACACAAACATGCTGTTCATTCACTCTGTGACATAAAAGCAGAAATGAAGACGCTACTCACTTTACCTATAAACACAGACCCACACACTCCGGGTGATCTTGAACCCATGCTGTATCTCTCTGAATTTTTACGCGAATGACACTCTCTTCCCGACAGCAAGGGAGCCGTGCAGAGGCCGTGACTTGTGCTCTCAACGACAGAGTCTGGTGAGTGAGTAGTCACTACCTTAGCTCACCAACTACCAGTAATCATCAGTCTACAACTTACTCTGCCTTGTTTCTGAAGGGACTGAAGAGAACCAAAAAGACACAGAAGTTACAAACACAAACACACACACACACACACACACACACACACACACACACTAAAAATTAAAAAAAACCACAGGAAGGACAAGTAGGAATATTAAAATAGGGACAAGATTCAATAAAAAAAATTTCATTTTATAAGGATCTGTAGATTTTAGGGACTAACTACAAATCCGGCTCTACATTGCTACTATCGACAGGGAAAACATCATTAATTACACTGCTCAAAGTGTTTCTAAGATTTAAAAGCAAAAATTTTTTTCCTTAAGTGACTTTTTTCCCCTTCACGTCTGCACATTTCATTAGCAAATATTTCAGAAATAAGTACTTATTTTCACTGATTATACCAAAACACCTTTTTCTAGATAATCCAAATGATTTTGAGAATTAAAGAAACCTCTCCCTCTACAGTGCCACGCGCACCTTCTTCAGTCCTACGCGTAACGTGATCGTTAAAATAAAAACCGTATACACTGAAAGACAAAGAAAAAAATCTTAGCTCTCCTCTGGCCCCACCCCCAATGAAAGACCTCGATTCCACGTCGCCCATCTCCCTCCGGAACCGCTCCCACACACGACACTGGGTGTGCTCAGGGCACCAGGGGCCACTGCGGGCCACTCGGGTTCTCCTCAGCCTTCACCCGCGCCCCACGAGCGTCCCTGCCCATCCCCTGTGAGACGCTGCTCCCCGTCCTTAGGATCAAGCGCAGACAGGCTCCTGCAGCAGGGACAGTTACGGGCAATGCAAATCTCAGGGCCCCCCTTTTTTTTTTTTTTTTTTTTTAA
>NW_026057577.1:148577167-148626942 GCF_023721935.1 Panthera uncia
CCCCCCTTTTTTTTTTTTTTTTTTTTTAACGTTTTATTTAGTTTTGAGACAGAGAGAGACAGAGCATGAACGGGGGAGGGGCAGACAGAGAGGGAGACACAGAATCGGAAGCAGGCTCCAGGCTCTGAGCCATCAGCCCAGAGCCCGACGCGGGGCTCGAACTCACGGACCGCGAGATCGCGACCGGAGCTGAAGTCGGACGCCCAACCCACTGAGCCCCCCAGGCGCCCCATCAGGGCCCTTATTTTTTCATCTGTGTTTCTCTAGGAGCGTGACTGACAAATCTCTGCCGGCTACTCACAGTTCTTCTCCTCTTAGTTAACAGCTCCTTCCTACTGTTTGCTCACTGGGAAGTTGCCCTTTCCGAGGGGCTGCCACATCTAAGGCACGGTGACATTTCATTAAATGTTACAAATGCACATACGGTATGTCGGGTGACCGCTGAAATACACCCACGTAGGCATGTATACGTTTTAAATACTCAGAGTTGAATCCGTCACTTTTTACAAAATTTCCGTTTCCTGATGTATTTAGAAAGTTCTATCCCACCCATGACGCCAAAATAAAAGGATTCTCCTCTATGCTATCCTAGTACTTTCATGCTTTCGTATTTTGTATTTCTAGCTTTAACCGCTCTGGTGCTGGGTACAATCCAGACTCTCAAGGCTGAAGGTCAAAAGGGCAACAGGGGGCCCATTCATTTTTGTATTCAATGTATACTTGGCCTCCCACGTTGAAGAAACAATCTTTCATTAACAAATTTGGGGTGTAGCAACAGACTTCCGGGCCCAGAGGGTAAGGAATGCATCTGCTTTTACGCCCTCCCTAAAAACCAGCTGAAACTGAAGTCAAGGAACTTTCCGCCAAAGGCAAGACCCACAAAGACGAGGGCAGAAGAAGAGACCAATGGCAACTGGAAAGCAGATTCAAGAACACGGATTCAGGGGGCTCAAGAGAGCAGGGGGGTGGGGGTGGGGAACGGGGACACCAGGTTCCTCTGAGACCAGAGGCCGGCAGACGGCGCTAACGTGAGAACTGGTCGCAAGCTCTCTTGCAAGCATTTAATCCTCAAATTCCTACCTCTCTGCCACCATCCAGGAAAAGGTCTGCTGTGAGGAATTCTCTGCCCGGGACACTGAACGCAGTGCCAGAAACAAAGGGACGAGCCGCTCCTAAACACAGAGGGGACGCTGACCACCTCCGGGCCCCACGAAGCTCCCAGACGCTGGCAGCCAGTCCTTTTGCCCTCCGGGCAGGAGACTGACCACACTTGGTGGGAGGAAGTGTAACCAGCCTGCAGATGAGATCTAAAGGCACTGACAGGAGATCTGCTTCAAATAAACGGCCCGCCAGACCTTCTGCGTGAAGCCCGGGGTCCTGAAGCCCCACACTCAGCATTTCCCGCCAGCACCTTAGCCAACCGTTTTAACACGAACAAATAATCAAGGATTTCCGCACATCAGAGAGAACCCTGAACGTGAGCGAGAGAGACCAAAAGAAGACAAAGCAACTTGGAGTAAATAAAAACTGAGATGAAAACTGCAAGAACGGTAATATGAGCGGAGGTTAAGTGATGTTACATTCACGAAACAGTATTTTTAAAAGGAATATACAGAGTTCCTAGGAACTTTATTATAGCTCTCAAAAATTAAAAAAATATACACGCACGAGGACGGCTAAACAACTCAAAATGACAGACAACAGCAAGTGCTGGTGAGGATGCAGAGACCGGAACCCTCCGAGTCGGGGGTGGGGGGCAGGAAACGGTGCAGCTGCGTCGAACAGCTGGGCAAGGGCTCACATGTTAATCACCTGACCATCCAGCAATTCCACTCCTAGGTCCGTGCCCCGAGGAACCGAAAACACACGTCCCTGCCAACCCCGCACACTGTGGTTCACAGCATTAGTCACGCTAGACAAAGAAGTAAAAAATAAGCTAATGAAACGGATAAACAAAATGTCACACAGCCACATAACGTGATTACTCGGCAATGAAACGGATGAATGCCACCCGCTACCACAGGGGTAAACCCTGCAAACATCACGCTACCCACAGGAGCTCACAAAAGGCTGTATGACTCCATTCATGTGAATTGCCCATAACAGGCAGATCCAGAGACAGAAAGTAGATTAGCGCTTGCCAGGGATGGGGGCGGGGGAGACAGGGAATGACCGCTAATGCCTAAGAGGTTCCTGGCAGGGGCGAGGTGGGGGACTCGGGTGGAGAGGAACGTGTTTTACAAAGTGGTGACAGGGTTGCAAAACTGTGACCGAACTAAAAACCACTGAAAAGCACACATAAAAAGGATGAATTTTATGGTATGTGAATTGTATCTCAATAAAACTGTCAGAACTAAATTAAAAACAGGAAAGCAAAATAAAAACCTCAAAAAGAGTTGAGGATAAAGTTGAAAATAAAAGTTCCCCAGATAAAACGAAACACAGACCTAAGAACAAAGTAAAATAAAAAGCAATTGAAGTTATCCGTGCAAGATCCCACATGTCCAACAAATAAGAGTTCTAGACACAGTAATAGGAAAGATGGACAGATGATCAAAGTCATTCTGATATTCAAGGAAAACAAATCTCAGAACCAAAGCCAGACATTTCCAAACTGAAAGGTCCCAGCACATAAATAGAAACAGAATCCAAACCAGGAAACATCAGCACCAGGTTTCAGGGCATCGGAGACACAGCAAAGACCCTACAGGAATCCTGAGAGAAAAATGAAACCAGCCAAGTCGCCTGCAGAGAATCTGGAACCAGAATGGCTTCAGCCTTCACAACAATCTGGAAACCTAGAACCCCGCAAAGTTTTGAAGGAAAAGTGAATTCCAAGGTAAAATTCTGTGCAAGCTAGCAATCAGCTGGGGTGGTAAAACTGACATTCTTGGTTTTTTCTTCCAACAAGATTTTACGTAAATTCAAGTTAGTTGAAAATAGACTCTTCCCAGTCAGAAGTTCTACAGAGTTCTACAAAAGTTCTACTTCGCAGACATCCTTACTGAGGGAGGTACTGCAGGTCATGACCACACGTGACCCCCCCAAACTCCTGGAGTAAAGCCAGAGAAGGCGACGTGGCACAAAAGACAGAGGTGACGAGAATCGAGAAGGCGGCTGCGCCCCGGAAAGGAGCAGGCCCCAAGGCTCTGCACGGAATTTCCCCCTTAAGGAGAAAACGACAGAGCATCTGGCGGAATGAAAGCCCTGAGGATTTTCTGTCCTAACTGGCAGAGAGCTGCAAGTAAATGTGGTTGGTTCGCACCATGCATTTAAATTATGACTTTTTAAGCACAAGTGATCCTTCCTTTTTTCCCATCCTCTTTCCAGTTCTTTGCCAGTGGATTTCATCTTCCCCACCTTGCTTCCAGATGCCGTTCTACAGTGCTAAGTACCATGCAAGAGACATTCCAGAAACCTCTAGAGTCCCACACAGCTGGATTCAAATTTCTGCCACACCTCCTTCCAGCCCGGGAACCTTGGGCAGATTTATTTAGCCTCCCTTTGCCTCAGGACCCTTTCCAATCCTATAGATAAGCAGACAGAGCACTGGGAGGGACAGAGCTGGCCTGCTATTGGAAGTAAACAGGATGAGCCAGGAAAGGGTCAAGCCGTCCCTGGCATACAGCAAAGAGTCCTTAACATGTTCAAGATGAGCAAGCTGAATAAAGGCTAGAATCACTCATCCGGGGAAACAAACAAAAAAACACAAGAAAGGAAAAGTAATCACGATTTACTCGAGTACAGCTCTGAAGACCATACAGTCAGAATAACATCCGCTCGGAGCAGGGACGGCACCGAAATTACACACGGGCTGAGAAGGCAGGGGAGCAGAGGGAGGGCAGGGGCCTCAGGGGCAGCAGGGTCCCGGCTGCCAGGAGAGCTCAGCGTGCACCTGCCGAGGTCAGCCATCCGACAGGACGCCTGACACCGAAGACCGAGAAGCAGCAACACAAGTCTGTCACTTCACGCTATTCAGGTTCGTTACAACACGCACCTCGAACAACTCAAAGCGGGACGGGAGGGAGGTGGGGCTGGGGGCTGCTGGCTCTTGCCCATCCGTGGACACATCTTGTCCATCTGGCCACCTCTCTAACCTGTGTTCACCCACATTTGCTACGGGTAAGAAATGAAAACCACAAAACACAGCACCACACGGGGGAAAAGCAGACGAAGCAAAGACGAAACCACAGCACTCGAGGCCCTGACTTTTCCCTCTGAGCCCGCCTTCACGGCAGCTCAAATCCGGGCAGATCCTGCAGCACCCTGACAAGTCTTCTGTGTCTCTCCAATCTGGTCCGAACCGTCTCTAACCAGCACATCTCGGGGCTGTGAGTGTGCAGCGGGCTGCGTCTAAGTGACTTTCGCTCATTTACGAGTGCACACGGCCCTACGCCGCCCAGCCTCGGGAAGCAGGCAGGTGTGGGAGCTCCCCTCCAGGACAGGCTGACGTGACGGGGTTCCCGGGACCGCGGCTTCTCTCCCAGCCGTCTGGCGCTTCTGGAAGTCACGCTGCAACGTCTGCCGGAAGCTCGGGCTTCCTCCCGGTGGTCCCCCATCACTAACCCCACCTTGTGTCTCCCTCCAGCCCTACGTCGCACTTACTCACTCGTCCACCAATACGGCTCCCAGACCAGCACGTCCTGTCACCCCGACCTACTCCCCACGTACTCCTCTTCCACAGCGCGCGGTTTCAATCTTATCCACGAAGATCCTCTGGACGGTCACTGCGCGCGTCTAACGCTTGACGAAAGTAAAGGGCACCACCGTTTGCTTACCTTCCCTCCCTTCTCCCAGAGACGTGGAACGTGGAACGGGGGCGGTGGCGGAGGGCACAGGGCGAGGAGGGGCGGGACAACCTGGCAGGGGGCCGGCCCGCGGGCCTGGGGCAGGCGAGATGCCGCCGGTGCGTTTAGGAAACCGGCACCGCCACCAAAGGGGTCAGCAGACGTGCAGACAGACAGCAAGTCAGTTAGCAGAGGTGGCGACAGGAGAAGTACGGTGCCCAGGTCGACCTCCACACTCCCACCCGGGCTGGCAGATTCTTGTCTGCGGCGGCTGTGCCGTGCACTGTGCGATGTTCGCGGCGTCTCTGGCCTCGGCTCACGAGGTGGCGGGAGCACCCCCTCGGCCCCCCCGGGGCACGTGTGGGAACAAAGGACACGGCAGGTCTGAGACTGTCCCCAGCAAGGCCTGCTACAAGGGTGCCCGTGGTGGTGTGTGGGGAATTGGGATCCTAGAGGGTTCCCACCCTTCGCTCGATGCTACGAGTGGCTCCCTGTGCTGACCTGCAGTGTGGTTTCCGCCGAAACTTGCTTTCCTTCTGGAATCTGAGCGTGTATCCGCCCGACCAGCCCCCAGCAGACACTCCGTGTGTGTCAGTGAGCACTGCTGGGTAACGTCCCTTGAGTCCAGTCACCCTTGCTGGGCTGCCTCAGGGCCCCACCCCAGGGCCTTTCCGCCCGGCAGACTCTGCTTTGTGCGCTCCGGCCGTAAGGCCCCGGGCGAGGAGGACGGCGCGCTCACGTGCATGCTCCTGGCCAACCCCTGACCCCGGGTGTGGGCTCGCGGAGCCCTGACACAGCGTGGCCCCCACAACGTCTGCAGACCCCGCCAACGAGAACACAGGCTATGCTCCTGAAGCTTTCAGGGACACGAAATTCAGAGAGAGACTCCACGGAGGAGGCTGAAGAGACACGAGTGCTCTACAACACGTTTTCCTGAGCGGGCCTCGAACCAGCGAGAGGCAGAAGCTCCTCCTTGGCCCGGAAGCAAACTGCGAGGGGCCCAGGGACTGGGCGAGCGGCTGCACCGACGCTCGCGTCAGGACTGGAGGGCAGCGGGCTCACCATGCTGAAGGGTGCTCGGATTTCAGCGCAACACAGCCCGAAGCGTGCAGGGAAGGCGCGTGTGCACAGCAGGGACGAGGCCCACGAGCAAACCCCTGGACAATCGGCGAGTGGGGTGAAGAGAATGCCGGAGTTCCGTGTGCTATTCTGGCGACTTTCTTGTACGTTCTAAGTTAAGTCGTTTGTTTTTTTTTTTTCCCCAAAAGAAATTATTTTTAAAAATCACAGTAATCCATTAACCCCTAGGCTGGGGGTGATGTGGCTCGCTGCTCGCCTTGAATCCTCTCCAGGGTGCCACATCTCCGCCTCCTCGTCCTGGTCAACTTTTTATCAACTGCAATCATTTAAAGTCCACGCTGATCTCCACCAGAGCGCAGCGTGTCTCCTGAGCGGTGAGCGAGGACCCCCCTGTGGACTCCTTGGCGTCGAGTGTCCGGGAACACGGCAGGAAGGTAGGGACGCCCCCCTCCAGCGCTGCTCCGGGTACTTCCCGGCCAGACCAGCTGAGTGGCTCTGCTTCCCGGGAAGGCAGGACAACGTGGCCCCCCTTCGGGCCACGACACTCTCCCTTCACTCTTCCTCCTTACTCAGCTAAGAATCATCCTCAGACCTCAGTTCAGATTCACTTCCTGTAGGAAGCCGCCTTCCGCTGCCCCGCCCCTCGGTGCTCTCGGGGTACCCCGTGCATCCCCCAACGTGGTACCTGTTTCCTACACTTGTTCTGTGGTTTTCTCGCCATCTGTAACCTGAACTAGAACACGAGCCTCAAGCCCCTTCTGTCCGTGACTGTATTCCAAACTCATACCATGACGTGACACGCACACACATTTGCTAAGCGACCGGCAATGCTGGGAGTGTCCCTTGTAACACAACCACTTACAAACCACTTACAGTATGTCTAGGAGAGAACAGGTTTCAGGTTCTAAACCACAGGCAATTATCAGTGGCAGTCCAACACAAGTTTACATAAATCACAGGCTCGATTCTGCTCTGAGGACGGCCAGAGAGCATCTGTCCCGCATCCAGTCCAGTGACACGAGCGCAAAAGGATCACCATGTGCTTCGGCCTCTCATCAGGGTTCCCAGGGTTAAACGGTTTTGCTCCGCAGGGAGTGGAACCGGTGACAAGGGGGCCTCGCCTCCACCAGAACACAGCAGCCTGTGCCAGACCTAAAACAACCAGCTCAAGAAAGGTCACTGGCAACAGAGTAAGGACCCACACTGGATCACGTGGCGTCTCACACTCAGGAACCCATACGCACCTTGGGCCAGAGCTCAGTGACAAACCATTATCACCACCGAGGGTGACAAGAGACAGGAGAGGAGGCACGAGACTACAAAACACAGAGGATGCAGAAGATGCGGTTAATCCGCACCCTGCGGGACGCAGCGCCGACCGCAGGGTACCATGAAAGAGAAAGACGGAGTGGGCAGGAGGAGGGGGGCAGGAGGGAAGATTTCCAGTGCAAGGACAGGACCGCGGGACTTAGGACAGACAGCCAGCTTCCCGCCACGGTCCGGAACCAAGGCCTAGCACCCGCCTCCCGCAGGGATGACACCTGCCTGCTTGCCCACGGTGTGCGAGATGCGGGGAGCGGTGCGACACTACACAGCAGGCCACCCTCTCTGTGCAGGGCACCCCCTCAGCTTCTCTGGCACAAGGCGGCCTCAAGTGTGGAACCCGCTGCGGTCCTGAGGCGCCTCTCCAAAAGGTGACCCCGCTCAGGCTGTCAGATCCCTGCTCCCTGTTCTCCACGTTCCCCACCCTGACTTCGCGGGCTCCCATTTCCCTGTGTCCTTCTGTCCCCTTCGGTCCACACTTGCCTTCCGTCAGCAGCTTTCCCTTCATGGACCCCTCACGACAGCACCTCGTCTCATGATTGCCGCAGAAGTTTCCAAAGTTTCCGTAAGTGATAGAGCGTACCCCTCCGGGCCACTTCTGTTTTCCTAGAAGTCCCCTGGGCACCTGGGGGCACCGTGTACCACACAAATCGCCACACACACCACGTGTGACTGCAGCTGGGGATCCCCAATCCCGCGGTCGTTCCAGAACCTCACTCCCACGTTTCCAACGTCTCTTCCGGCCGCGTTTCTACTTCCCTTCCCTCCACCAGTGCTCAGCTGCTCAGGTTTTACTCTCTGGTCTTCTAGTTCCCAGACCTGGGACCCGTCTCCTCTTTGTAGATTCTCACATTTAGACCTTTTTCTTCTTTGTTCCCATCCCTGGGAAGCTTCAGTTCCCCCAGGCTTTTGTTATCACTAATGTACCACAGCTGGTGGCACCCCCTCCAATCCAAGCAGCACATCACCACCTGCTATTTTTAGGGAAGACACGGCTACTACGCGGCAATCGTGCAAGACCTCGCTCTAGTCCCTAAGCTGAGAAAACTAACGCAGAACTGTAAGGTGGTGACCAATGAGATCTTCAATCGCCTGCCACAAACCTATTTTCCCAGCCTCACTTTGCAAAATTAAAGACTTGCTCGAGGCTCTACGCGTATCTGATCCTCCTCTTCCCCTAAAAAGACGTTCCAGGCAAAAACCCAAATGCAATGGAGTGTCCTGATTTAGGGAAGAGGTCTCCAAAAGCAGGCCCTGCTTTTGTGAATCAAGTTTCCCTGGAGCCCAAGCATGCCCGCTCCTTGCCTGCTGCCCCCACGGCACGTGCCCTGCGATGGCCAGGGGAGGAGCTGCCAACAGCCTGGATCCCGATGACCTTGCCCCCCACGGAACCAGTCTGCAGGCCCCTGGATTGAAGAGACTTCACAGGTCTCCTATTGCTGTTCTGAGACCCAAGAGTGGGAATGCGGCAAGGGCAGGAGAGGGGGAGTCCTCGGCAAGATTCAGCGAGAATCTCTAGGCCAGAGATCGCGCTGGGTCACACAGGCTGGCAGCAGTGGGGAAGAGCAAGGAGTGGGGGGAAACGAACACTGGGTCAAGGGAATGGGTTGATAGACTGGATGCAGAATGCGAGAGAAAGACAGGAACCAAGGATGACACTTAGTTTCCGGCCTACACGATGAGAAAGCTACAGTTGCTACTTTCAACTACCAGAGGACCAGGAACCACGCTCCTGAAGGAGGACCAAATCCACAGCTGAAAAGTGGAATTCACACCAGTTCTGCACAGAAGCCTCCAACAGCTCACTGTTCTTTCAGAGTAAAAGCCAAAATCCTTACGGTGGTCCAGAAGAGCCCCACAATCAGGCCCTCCTCATTCTGCCTTCATCAGACTCCCTGACTGCTAATAAACTCCACCCAAAACTCTCAGGTTGAAATCTGATCCCCAATGTGACAGCGTTTGGAGGTGGGGTCTTGGGAGGTGTTTAGGTCATGAGGGCAGAGCCCTCAGGAATGCGATTAGTGCCCTTTCCAAAAGACCCCAGAAAGCTCCCTTCCCTTTACACGGGGTGAGGACACGGCGAGAAGACAGACAGACACAAACCAGGAACCAGAACCACGCCCCGCCCTGAGCCCTAAATCTGCCTGTGCTTTGATCTAAGACCTCCCAGTCAACAGAACTATGAGGAATGAACTCCCATTGTATTTTACGGCGTTTTGTTACGCAGCCTAGAAGGGGTATGACATCCACGTTCACTCCACTGCAGCGACACTGGCCTTCTCTTCCCAAGCACATCCAGCATGCTCCTGTGTCGGGCGTCCACACCTGATCTGCCTGCTGGACGGGACGCTCTCCTCCCAAGATGTCGACGGGGTTCGTTCTCTCACTCCCTTTGCTCAAATAGAACCTTCTCAGAGAGGCCTTCCCAGGGCTTCCTACGTAAATTCCACCAGCCAGTGGCCCCTTCCTGGCCCATTTGTTCTTTCTACCTCCTTTGCTTAATTTATCTCCAACGTATTTATTATTTTCTCATGTAACTTGTTTAATCTGTTCCCTCCCCCCACCTCCTAAAATAGAAGCTCAAGAAATCAAGAATGTTTGCCTTTTTCCTCCTGCTGCCTAAAACACAGCAGGTTACCTATAAATAGTTTTGGATGAAACTGGCCCAAAGAATGCGGTTTATGAAAGATCCAAGAGACCTTCACTCAAGTTCCTGGGGTTTTGAGGGAAAATAAAAGTACATTATAGACACCTATCCAGCGCAGCAGCTGAGCTCAGAAACGATTTTCCTGCCAGTGCAGGACTCCCTTTCTCTCTCCCCTGCTCTCAACACTTAACATTTGGGATCATTTCACAGATAGCGCCCTCAAAAAAAAAAAGAAAAAGAACAAAAAAACACCTTATCTTGATGGCCTATCTGGCCTACATTCTTCTCCAGTCTCATCCCAGCAGCCACTCTCCCCTCCACACTGTGCTCATGCCAAGCAGACACTGTTCTGCTCCCCAAAGACCCACTGCTCCCTCCCACCTCCGAACATCCCACCTGTTGACTCCTCCATGTTGACCCCTCCACGCAGGAAGGTCCTCTCCCGCTCTTCGGCTCAACATTCAGGTCTCCCTACCTCACCCCCTCAAAAACCCTCTGCCCCCACCACCGCCAAGAGGCAAGACCACCATTCCAACTCCTCCTTTGTCTTCCTCCCAATCCTTAAAATCCTGTGAAGTCTTACTTGCACACACGAGTCTTACTTATAAAGGCAGATCGTGTGTTCTGCTCACTATGTCCCTGGTGCCTAGAACACCAGGCAGAAGGCGTGACAACTTCATGACATCTAGTAGGTAGGGCAGGGAGGGGCCCCACTTTACCACTAATGGTGCTGACAGAAGTTAAGAGACCCTCGATATCAGACAGCTAAGAGGATCAGGTCGGACACAAGTGCCTGGGACCGTTTCTACTACCTCACAAGACTTGGGGCCAGACACTAGTAACTCCTCTCCTGTCACCGTAGAGAACAGTCCCTCCTGCTGTTAGAAACTTCCAGTACGTGCACACGCCTTTGATGAATGACCCTCCCCGCCAACCAGCACGGCCTGCCTCCGGGCAAGAGATATTTCAAGATGAGCCAGAGCAGCCCCAAACCTCGTCCTCGGAGAGGCAGCGGTCCCGAGCATTTCGCCCATCACCCGTCGGCCCCGGGGAAGCCCTGAGACTGGGGGAGTGAAGCAAGGGGCCCCGCCAGCGCTCGCTCACGCTGCCCCCCGCTACCACCACCGCATCCCGGCCAACGAGTGCCGGGTTGCAAGCCTAAATAAAGCAAAGGAGGCGGTTCCCAATACAACTGCAGTAGAAAGGGGGGCGGGCAGGGGAGGAGGGGGAGCTTCCGCCGTGGAGCGGGCGCAGCGCGCGCGGCGGGACCCCCAGCCCCACGCCCCGGCCGGCCGAGCTCCTCCGCGCCCCCGGCCCGGGAAGGCGCCGCACCTGCTGCAGGGAGGCGCAGCCCTGACACCGCGAGAGGTCCGCCGCCGTCCCGGGCGCCGCCGAATGGGTCTCGCCCGGCATCATGGTGCCAACGCCGGGCCCGGTGGGCCCGCGCGCCTCAGGGACCCGCGGCCCGGGCCCTGTCCTCCCTCTGCTGACGCCGCCGGGGCCGCCGCCTGCCAGGCCGCTTCCCGCCGGGTCCGGGCGGGTCCATCCGTGCACAGAGGTCCCCGTGGAGCTGGCGAAGGGCTCTCCCAACCGGAGCCGCCTCGGGCACTAGAGAGAAACGCGACCCGGCGCGGCCCCCGAGCGCGACAGCGCCCAGCCAGGACCCCGCCCCGCCCTAGCTCGCCCCGCCCCTCTCCGCGGCTTGGGGCTGCCCGCGGCGCCGCCTGAGCAAAATAGGGAGCGGAGCCGAGCCGAGGCGGCGGGAGAGGCGCCCACAAAGGAAAAGTCAGGGAGAGCAGAGGCATCGGAGGTGCACCCCTTGCGCTGAGTAGGGGGTTAATCTTTTATTGCCGGCTGGCTGTGTGGCAGGTTCCCGTAGACACCTACAGCCCTCAGCGAGGGGGCGGTGACCCCCTTGATGACGTCACTCAGGCGCCTGCAGCAATGGAAGGTCCCGCGCCGGGACGGGCAGGTGTGCGATTTGGAACTGGAGGGAACCGCTCTGTCCGAGCCCGGCCGGGTACCCGGAGGGGAAGGACGGACTACGCTTCCCAACGCCCCGTGCGGCGGACGACCCCGGGCGAGTCCTCACGCCGTGGCGCGGCCTTCGCGACAGCGGCCGCTCCTTCCTGCGGGACCGTCGTTCTTCCCGGTAGCTGGCCGCGCTTGCGGCGGTCGGTCGGTCTCTCTGCCAGGCCCTCCCTGCGGCCCGAAGCCCTGGCTGGGGCGCAGCCGGTGACCCCAGTCACGGACGGTGGCAGGCCGCTCCCAAATCTCAAGTCTATACCCCTTGAGAGGGGAAAAAACAAAACTCCTCCCCCTGGCCGCAATTCCTGGGTAAATTCGGGCCCTGGTCCTCGGCTTGGACCGCAGGTCTTCACCTTATCCCCCGGCAGCAGAATTCTCTTCTTAACGATCCCAGCTCGTTGCCGTATCACTGCCTGGCTCAGAAACTTCCCGCGGCTTCCCAACGTCCAAATTCTTAGCATTCGATACGAGCATTGTATGTGCTACCTAGACACCCAGACTTCACGGGCTTTTTCCAAAATGTTCAGTACGGACACTGCGACGGGAAACGGCCCTCCCCAGAGAGCAGTCTGGTTCCTCTACAAATACCGCACCCCTGCCCCTTCTTACACAATCTGTGGCTGCCACTTGCTGTGGAGCAAGGGACCAGGGCTCCGGACCTGACAGCCAGATTTCCTGTCGTTGGCACCTAAGGCGGCCCAGTACCTGACGGATCCATTTACCCCTGAGCGGAAAACCAGACGAGCAGCAGTGCAGCGGGAAGCAGATGTACCTCGGAAGACCGTCGTGTGACCCATTAGAGAAAGGGGAGAGCAGACTATGTCTGCGTCCTGATGACTTTCCATCTCTGGCTTCTGATCCAGACAAACGTGTCTTAACAGTAACTTCCCTTTTATTTAAGGTTTCCCAAGTGAGTGTTTTTTTCCCAGGTTATTTGAGTGGAAGAGGCACCAGCTTACCATCCAGCCTTATCTCCCTCTACATTGCCCTCCACACCCACAGTGCACCTGCTGTTGCTGGAACTCAGAACGCTCACTGCTGCCTTTCTGCCTTTTCTTTTGGCCCGTTTCTTCCCCTTGCCTGGAACACCTTCCTCCCAGGGCTACTGGTTGTCATCCACCAAGTAATCCTTCCAGGTCCCACATTTTATGCCACAACCTGAAGTGACACCTACCTTCTTTTCTGCCCTTTAGCACCGACTGATCTTTTGTTTTTTGTTTTTTTTTTTTAATTTCTTAAACGTTTATTTATTTTTGAGAGAGAGAGACAGAGCACGAGCAGAGGAGGGTCAGAGAGAGAGGGAGACACAGAATCCGAAGCAGACTCCAGGCTCCGAACTGTCCGCACAGAGCCTGACGCCCGACGTGGGGCTCAAACTCACGAACCGCCAGATCATGACCTGAGCTGAAGTTGCTCAACCGACTGAGCCACCCAGGCGCCCCCTGACTGATCTTTTTGTAACCCCGCATTTAGACTTGGATTACAGTGATTGTCACGTCTTCTGAAACCTCTCAGTTTTCCTCATACACCTCGTGAAGTGCTGTACACAGTAGGTACTCAGTGAATGTCAGAGTGAATCAAATTTGCTGCAACTAATTGAAGGTAAAAAAAAAAAAAATAAGCATTTAACATTCAAGACTGAATGCGCATTTTCTCCTTTTCTCAAACCATTCCTGAAGACGTTCAAAGAAATAAACGTTTTGTTCGTATAATGTAGGGTAGACAAACTCTACAAAGGGCCACATAATAACTGTTTTAGGCTTTTGGGGGCCACGTAGATCTACTGCGTATTTGTCATTATTTTTCGGTTTTTAAAGAATCATTTAAAAATGTAAAACTTGGGGTGTTTGGCTGGCTTAGTCCATGAAGCATGCGACTCTTGATCTTGGGGTCATGAGTTCAAGCCCCAGGTCATGTACAGAGATTACTTAAAAATATATATTTTGAGGCACCTGGTGGCTCAGCCGGTTAAGCATGTGACTTTGGCTTAGATCATGATCTCGGCATTCGTGAGTTCCAGCCCTGTGTGGGGCTCTGTGCTGACAGCTCAAAGCCTTAACCTGCTTTGGATTCTGTGTCTCCCTCTCTCGCTGCCCCTCCCCCTCTCACGCTCTGTCTCCCTCTCTCTCTCTCTCTCAAAAATAAACATGAAAAAAAAAAATAAATTAAGTCTTTTAAAAAAATGTAAAACTCATTCTTACCTTGCAAGCTGAACAAAACCACGTTATACGTGGTGATGGAAACTGATATAGGGCCACTAATTGAGGAATGCCGAAAATTACATTTTTCCTCTTTCCCCCATTTCCCACAGCCACACCTGTCTCATTGTTGTCATGGAAAAAAGCCAGCAAACGTCTACACTACAGAAAGTGGCGAACAGTGAATTTGGAACCACATACCTGCCTTTAAATTGTCAAGTGAGTGGCCTATTTGAGCCGGTGTTTTCTTATAAAGGATTACCTGTCATTTAGGGGAAAAGCAACCAGGACAGATCCAAATCCATAGGATCTATGAAGCAGAGAGTAGTTAGTAACAAGTTATCGATGGTATCCATTTCGGAAAACAAATAGGTCTTTAGCTTACTTGTAGAAACCTAATTTGTGGTCTCTTGGGTTTGGTTTTGGTTTTTTTTTTTTTAATCATTTTTTTCATACCAAATTTACAAGAAAAACATTGCATTTTTCTGTCTGAGAGTCCTCAGGCCTGGAGGGATGTCTAGATTCTGGCTTCTGATGTGGGGACTCCCTTGTACATGTGGAGCCCAGTCGGTTGTTTAGAGGAACTGACTCAAAGGCTCAGTTCTTGCCTCACGACCTCCCGGATACTCAGTAACGTCTCCAAACTAAAGCTTTAGAACGTAACATAATTCGGAGGTTAGTTACACTGATGACTTAATTCATTAATGTAGTCTTCCCCTGAAATGGTTAATAGATTTGGTCTAGAAGCCAAGGAGATTTTTATCATATGAACTCAAAACAGAAAGATACTTGTTCTTTGCAAGTTCCTATGTTTTGCTTTACGAAGAGCTATTCCTTCATCTTATGCGCTTCTGCATAATAAAAATAAACCACATTAGGTCTTTTAAAATCCCTGGGTATGTTTCATGGAGTGGTTTCCAGCTCTGACAGTTTATAATTCAGACAGCATCTGATGAAGTTAATTTCTGGACCTGTGATGTCATGCTAACAAATGGCCACCAGATGTCAGTCTTTCCTTGTGTTTTTAGACACAAATGGACTTTGGAACCACATTTAAGGTTCTATTTGTGTGGCATCTTCAGTGGAAGGCACTTTTCAGGGAGCATCTGCCCCCTCACAGTCCACCACGCATGGTCCTAAGCTCCCTTTGCTCCGGTGTCACTTACGTCCTGGGTTACAGCAGTGACTTGTCCCCACGGGCCACTACTCGGCCCTGGGCCCTCGCTTAGAGCCCAGCTCCCACCCTCGAAGTGATGCAGAGTTGGGGGGAAACGCGGCCGCTTTCTAGAAGATGGAGCTCGCTCAGCTGAAGAACCCATTTTTCAAGACAAGCATCATTGGGAGGAGAATGCAGAACCCATGTGAGTGTTAATGATGAAGCATGACTTTAAAGGACTTTCACGCTTGTATAATCCTTTCCACGGGAGTTCAGGCTCACTCCCCTCGTGGGGTGTTCTGTGAACACCAGGCAGCAGTAAACCGTTTGTCCTGAGTCGCTTCTGGGGATTTGCAGAGGGAGGTTGGGGTCTCGGGGGCAAGGGAGAGAGGCTTCCCTCAGGGAGGGCTGGTGGGCGGGGTGCGACCCACCCACCCCAAAGGAGAGGGAGGGAGGGAGGGGGCTGTGGGATGGCCCACCCCAAGCCAGGCACATGCCCTGGTGTGATTCCAAGGGGACCCACTCCTGAGGCTGTGGGAAGTGGGGCGCGCGGGGAGTGAGCCGCGCTTTCGCGGGTGGGGGACAAAAGGTGAGGGTTTTCTGCCCACTGGATATCGTGGGCCTCTTGGCGGAAGCCGCCGGGGACCCAGAGGGCGGCCCGAGGGAGGCAAGCTGCCTGGCAGGTGTTCCCAATGCCACGGCCAAGGCAGAGTGGAAGCAGGCAGCCGGACGTCCAACGTGGCTCCTCCGCCACCGTCAGAAGCACTGCTGCTGGGAAGGGTCCGCTTGGGCCCCCTCCTGGGTCTTGTACCAGCCGCAGACCACGGCAGGGCAGCGGCCCAACAGCGTCAGGTTTTCCGAGGCATTCGAGAACTCCCCGGCCCCTCCGGCCCCTGGCGTGCAACTACCTTCTTCCGGTTGACTGTCAGCTGCAGGGGCCTGGCCCAGAAGACCCTCTGTGCTCCTCACTTGCCCCCCCAGGGAGTAGAGAGGAGCCCCAGGGCACTGAGGGGTAGGGAGCTCCCGCCTCCCAGCCCCACCCCTCCCCTGCTACCCGCCCTGCGGTACTGGGACCCTTGAGCTGGGCCTGCTGGGCTCCTGCTGCTGGGGACCCGCAGACTCTGCCCAGAGGCTGCTCCTCAGCAGTGGGAGGAGGGAGAAGGGCCTGGGCCTCCCTTTTCATACTGGCAGATTCCAGGCCCTGTCAGTGTCTCTGCCTCGCTTTGCCCTGGGCCACATGAGTCCTCAGAGAGTCCCTTCCCAGCCCCACAGGGCCCCTCCTCCCACGTCTGAACCTGAGCTCCAGGGGACGTCCTCCAGGCGTCCGTTCTTGCAGGTTCTGTCCTTCGCCCGAGGTCGCCTGCAGCCTGCGGGGTGGCAGGTGCCTCTGGCAGCACCGAGGTCCCCGTCCTGAAAAGAGGGGACTGCCCCCCCCCCCAAGCCTGCTTGTCCACATCGCACTCTGACCCCGAGCTGAGCAGCCTGTGAACCCAAGTCACCGCAGAACCAACCACGAGGGACCGTACCTTCTCTGCCTGGAGGGCCCAGGCCCTGGCTGCAACAGAGAAAAAGGCCGCCAGGCCTCCCCCCTCCCCCACCCCGCCTGGCCTCCCCCTCCCCCAGCCTCCCTGGGGCATCCCAGCACAGGCTGGAGCTCAGCCGGTGGGAGAAGTCAAGCCCAAGACAGGAGGTGAGCGGCCAGCAAGCTGTGCTGGGCTTCGTGTGGACGGAGACGCCTGCGAGGCCACGGGCCCAACAGGGGGTCCAGGGTACCAGGGGCCCCAGACAGCCCGCGCCGCGGGGACCGGTGACAGAGAGCTCGGTCAGTGGAGTGGCTTCGCAGTGGCTCTGCCCAGCGTTGTTCTTGCTCACCTGCTGCACTTGTGCGGACCCTGCGGTCACCACCCTTCCTCTCCCCCCCCCCGCCGGGCCGTGCCTCCAAGGGGGCTCCAGGCACACCTGGCTGCGCGGCCTGCACAGGAGGCCCCTCTGGGCCGCCACTGAGGGGCGGTGCTGGGCGTCCCGGTGGCGGCTCCTCCCCTGGGAGTCTCCTTGGTGCTGCCGGGCAGGCCTGGTGGCTCGTCCCTTTGTCTTATTTGGCTGTCCTCCCCGCTCGGCCCCCTCGCCTCCCCACACGGCCGATCACCTGCGGGCCTGCTGGTGCCACGTCCCCGCCGTCCAGCTCCCCTCCACGGCCGCCACTACCATCCGGGGACCGGCAGCCCCTGGACGGCCCGGGAGCCCCCACAGCCAGCTCCCGCCCTTCGCCACCAGCCGACATCGGTGTCCAGCTGTCCGTGAGGACGACACCGCCGACAGGAGAGAGGCGGACAGGCTCTGGATCGATGCACCGTCTCCCTCTCTGCCAGAAACAGGATTTGGACTCCTCTCCACCGTCGCCAAGGCTCCCCGGGCTCCGGTCCACGGAGCTTCGTGCCACGTGACCCCACAGTCCTCCAGATCTGGCCGGCCCTCTGCCTCACCCGGTCTCAGCCCAGATGTTACCTGCTCAGACCTTCCAGGCCCCTGTGCCCCCCCCCCCCCCCCCCCGGCTCCTGCGTTTTCCTTCCCCACAGTAGCCCCGTTCTCCCAGGAGGAAGATGAAGGTGAGATGTGAAGGGGCCTCGCTGTGTCCACGCCGGGCCTCGTCCGCTGTCCTCCCTGGACGGGGGGCGGAGGGGCAGCCGCCCCCCCAGCCCCTCTCCGCCTCCCCCGGCTCTTCTCCGTCTTCGGCGCTTCCTGCAACTGTACCTTAACAGGGGCCTCTTCCCTGCTCACCTCCAGGTGCCCTGAGACCAGACCCAGAGACCACGCTTCGTCCACCTTCTTTCTTCCCTTCCCCGGCACTCGTTCATCACGCGGCAAACGTCGCCGGATGACCGCATGCGCCAGGCACACGGCGCCTCGGGGAGGGGAGGCCCGACACGGCCCTGCCCTCGGGCCGCTCGCTCCCCGGCTTCCTGCGCAGCCCCTTTGTCTGCCTGGACCCTCCTCAGCGACTCGCTCCTTACAGGCGCCCGCGCCGCAGGCCCAGCCAGCTTCCAGCACCTTCCAGCGCCAAGACCTGCTATGCGATTTGCGTGGCCCAGTGCAAGATGAAAACGCCAGGCCCTGTGTTCAAACGTACTGAGGCTTCGAAGGCACCGACAGCAAAGCGTGAGAACGAGAGCGGAGGGGGCACCGCACGCCCAGGGAAGCTCCCTGCCAGCGGCCTCCTGGCCACACCCCTCCTGGCCCCCTCACCTGCAGGACCAGGCCTCCTCCCAGTCCAGAGTCACAGAGTCACCCCACCCTCGCCCTCAGACTCTGCGCACTGAAGGGGCGCTTTGCCTCTAATGGCCCAGCCCTCCCTGTTCTAGGCACATCCATCCGGCCGGTCCACGGGCACCAACCCATATCACCCTCACCACACTCGGATTCCGGGTCTCACATTGCCCTTTCCGTCTGTCCGTCCAGGCCCTTCGTGATTCCGGTTACACAGGAGCTCTCCTGCCCGCCCACGCTGGATGTCTGTCCTCTCTCCTGGGGCCGTGGACATAAGACCCGAGGGAGCCCTGGGACACCTGCCGAGTGACCCCAAGAGGAGCCTGAGAATGGAATGTTCCTAAGAGGGAACGTTGGGGGAAAGGCGGCTTTGGGAGCAGCTGACCTCACAGGATTTTTAGGCAGATGGAGTGACCACGTGTGGCCTGGGGGACAATGGACTCGATATCAAGGGGGTCAGACCTAGAGGGTGGGGGATTCTGGGCAAACACTTGGCAGGACTCTTGAGGACAATGCAGAGATGAGCACGCAAGCCCAGAAGGCGGGGCCTGGCCAAGCAGAGGGTCAGAGCCTGGCCAATGCTCGGTCAGAAAAGACTGTCACGATGGGAGGCAGCTACTGTCACGGGGCTCTGGTCCCCACCACAGCACACCTGCCACCAGGCCTCCTCCGGGATGCCTCCTTGAGGAGGGCTCTCACTCCCAGAGAAAACGGACCTGCGCCAGAGTGAGAGCCGAGGCCTGGTGAAGGGGGCTCCGCTCCGAGGAGGTCCCCCAAGGCGTTTCCACATCAGACGCCTGGTAAAGAATCTTCCAGCCTTACCACCTCGGGGCTGAGAGGGTGGGTCCCTGCATTGGGGTGACAGGAGCAAGGCAGGCGTCACAGGGATCCCTGCTCACCGATGCCCTTGCTAAGGCTGTCCGCTGCCTTAGTACCTGCCTGCTGGTTTGGATCTGATCCCCTGGTCCTTCTAGGTAAGTCTGAAGGAGGGGGTCTCTAAGAGGCGCTGTCCAGGGAAGGCTGTGCTCCTTCAAGGACGGACTCCCTCGTGGGAGTCCCAGCTGCTGAGTTGCCCAGAACCCAGGGCAGCTGTCGCCTGCCAGCTGCACTGCCCACCCTCTCCCCCTGCCGCGGCCCTGGAGGTCCCTCCCTGGGAGTCTGGTGCCACCTCCCTACGTCCAGTACAGAGGCTAAGCCCTCTGCTGACCTCTGGCCATGGGCCTCACAGGGTGCCAGACGTTCTGTTGTAGGGTTCCTCAGAGACCGCTCTGATTTTCCATCCCTCTCCGCGTGGGGGGCCCCCGTGCCGTCCCCTCACCCGCTTCCACTGTGCGCCCTCCCAGCCCCGTGGGTTCAGGTCCCACGGCCTCCGCCCATGCGCCCACATCCTCATGGCCCCGAGCACCTGCTCGGGAACTGGTCTGTTCCTGCACTGCCTGACGTTTCCTGGGCTCCCCTCCTTTAGCACCCCTACCTTGCTTACCATCATCCACAGGACTGCCTGAGGTCTGGTGAGCCCTATTCAAGGTCTGGCACGACCTAGCCCCCTGGTGTCTTCAGTCCCACGCGGGCAAGTATTGTCACAGATTTGTGTGCTTGGTGTAGGGGGTTTCCACTGGGCTCTGCTAGGGGGCCTGAGGCTGGGGGCTACTCCGAGCGGGTCTCCTGGGTCTCCGGCCGGGGCGATCCTATGCCCTGTGCACCATCCCCCACGTCTCCCGCCAGCCTCCAGGAACGCCTGGCCCAGTCCCGTGGTCGTCGTAGCTGTCTCCGGACTTGCCCCACGACCTGGGGCGGAGGTGGGGGTTGGGGGGCGGGGGGAAGGCACAGAAGCTCCCTGGTGGGGAACTGCCACTCTACATCTAAGCAGTGGCTTTTGAGATGTTCTCGGTGGCTGGAAAAGGGCCATTGGAGTCAAGGGAAAGGCTTTTTTTTTTTTTTTTTTCTGGAGAAGGAGTGAAGAAGCAGTCATTCACCAAAGAGTTGTTGAAAGGATCAATGAGCACGTGAATATGTGGATATTCATCTGAATAAAAGTATAACCTTGTGAGATTAAATACTGGGAGCTCCGGCAATCACACTCCTTGGTATTTAAACAAATGACTTGAAGACGTATCTCCATGAGAAAGCCTGCACACAAGTTTACAGCAACTTTATTACAAATTGTCAAAACTTGGAGGTAACCAAGATGTCCCTCAGTAGGCGAGTGGATAAACCGGGGTCCATCCAGACAGTGGAATATTATTCGGCACTAAAAAGAACTGAGCTGTTGAGCCGTGAAAAGACAGAGAGGAATCTTAAATGCGTATTTTTAATTTTATTTTTTTAAGTTTATTTATTTATTTTGAGAGAGAGAGAGAGGACATGATCGGGGAGGGGGCAGAGAGAGACGGAGACAGAGAATCCCAAGCGGGCTCCGTGCTGTCAGCACAGAGCCTGACGTGGGGCTCGAACTTACACATTGTGAGATTGTGACCTGCGCCGTAATGAAGAACAGGACACTTAACCAGCTGAGCCACCCGGGCACCCCAAATGCATATTTTTCAATGATGGAAGCCAATCTGCAAAGGCTACATGTTGCAGGACTCCAACTCTGTGACCTTCTGGACAAGGCAAGACCGCGAAGACAGTAAAGGGGTCAGTGGCTGTCACAGGTTGGGGGAGGGGGGGCTGCGTAGATAGAGCGCAGAGGATCTTGAGGGCAGTGAACCAACTCTGTGTGGTGCTGTAATGACACATACACATCATCCGTACGTGCATGAAAATCTATACAGTGTGCGACACCAGGAGTGGACCCTAACGCTCCCCATGGACGGGGTGTGAGGATGTGTCCGTGCGGGCTCATCAGCTGTAACAGACTTACCACCCGGATGCTGACGATGTCGGAGGCTAAGCACAGTGCGGGGGGCAGGGGCACGCGGGAACCCTGTACCTTCCGCTCTATTTTCCTGTGAACCTAAAGATGCTCTAAAGAGTAAAGTCTATTAAAAAAAAAAAAGAACAAAAAGTTGCAGGCGCTGGAGGTGACAACAGAGAGTCTCCAAGTCAGAAGTGAATTTGGCACGTCGAAGCATCAGAAACCAGCTCAGAGTCTGGAGTGTAGGGAGCGGGAAGCCACTTACTGGAGTTGATTGCTTGGGGGGCAGGGTAGCACCTGCCGATGCCACCAGGGTCTTGGAAACCAGGGTAGATGTGTTTGACACTCTAGGTGCAAGGAGCCGCCATAAAGAGTTTTCAGACACGGGGGTGGCATTCTCGGATTTGTGTGAAAACCTTTGGTTCCAGCTGCCTTCTGGAAATAGACTTGGGAGCCTGGGTGTCGTCTCCCCAGTTGGGAAAGAAGAGTTGGTGCTGGGTAGGTAGGAAGTCAAGGATGTGTTGATTCAATGACGTATGCAGCCTAAAAGAGGTTTACTTTTTTTTGGGAAAAAAAGCACACAACACAAAACTCTCTGGACCCCAGAGTGACAAAGAGCTTTTTTGAAAAGCAGTGTTTTGAGTTTCTAGGTGGTCTTGAGAAGCCACGGGTCTCAAAACTTCCTTATTTCTGAAACTGATGATTCAGATTGTGAGTTGGAATGGTGTTATTCTAAGATCGTGAGCATATAGTACATTCTGTAAATTATCCAGGCAGAAAATTATTGCCAAGAAGGGGGTGGTGGCGAAAGTGTCTTTCATTTAGAATAAGTGTGTAGCAATTGTTTGAATTTTAGATAAAATGATACCAAACATCTTCGGCCAGAAATTTTCCTTTGGGCTCATCTTCAAACCCTGCCATGAAGAAAAATGGTGCTGACTTGAACAGTGCATTCCAGATGTGTAGCGACTGCTCCAAGAGTTGGAGACCATATACCAGAATAAAAAAAAAAAATAGCTTAATGTTCTTTATCGAAAGAAAGATAAGGAAGTATGACCCCCAAATGTCTCTTGGATGCATCCTGTTGAACTTGCGGCTATACCCTGCATTTCTATTTAAGAAGAGATTTCGGATCCAGTAAGGCATTTTATGGTTGATGAGGGGAAAACTTAAATCTCTATTTAAACACCACTCTCTTTCTTCCCTTCTGCAGAGAAGATGGAATTACTTCTCATTTGCATGAAGAATAAACAAATCCATCACGTTGGGCGGGAGCATCGGGTGTCCTCACGGCGGTGCGGAATCTTCCGTGCGCGATGGTGTGTGTAGACCCTGAGCTGGCAAAGGAGTTCCTAGGGCACATTTGGCAGGTGGGCACTCCAAGTCCATTGGACACTCTCGCAAATGTGACTTCCCAGAGGTCCAAGGTTGAGGCGGTGTTTCTGTCATTTTATTCGAACTGCGTCACGCGGAAGTTAGTTTCCAGGAAGCAGCCACCCGCATGGGAAGGCTGCCGGGCAGGGGCCAACAGGGAGCTGTCGCCTTGGCCCGTGGAGCTGGCAGGCAGGACGGAGATGCTGGGTTTCTGCGGCTGCAGCCTGCTCTCTGGGCCCTCACGGCCTGCACCCAGAGGTGGCTTTCTGGTGCCCAGGATGCAGCTAAGGGTGCGTGTTCCCGGGGACGTGGCTAAGGCTGCACGTTCCTAAAGCAGTCTTCCCGCAGCGGCCTCCCCAGGCCTCCCCTTCCTGCCCCGGGTAGGGGACGTAGCTCTACAGAAGGCCTTCCAGACTCATTCTTGGAGCCTGGGGCACGGACCACTCCTCCCTTGGACGCTGATGGCAGCACACAATTCTTTGCAGGAGATCTCTTTCTGCTTAAAATAGCTAGTGGGGCACCTGGGTGGCTCAGTCGGTTAAGGGTCGGGCTTTGCCTCAGGTCGTGATCTCATGGTTGGTGAGTTCGAGCCCCGCGTTGAGCTCTGTGCTGATAGCTCAGCTCCTGGAGCCTGCCTCGGATTCTCTCTCTCTCTATCTCTCTCTCTCTTTCTCAGCCTGTCCCTGCTTACTCTCTGTCTCTTAAAAAGAAACATTAAAGGAGCACCTGGATGGCTCAGTCGGTTGGGCGTCCGACTTCGGCTCAGGTCACGATCTCATGGTCTGTGCGTTCGAGCCCCACGCCGGGCTCTGTGCTGACAGCTGGAGCCTGCTTCGGATTCTGTATCTTCCTCTCTCTCTCTCTCTGCCCCTCCTCTGCTCTCACTCTTTCTCTCTCTCTCTTAAAAATAAATAAACGTTTAAAAAAAATAAAAATAAATAAATACATAAATACATAAATTAAATAAATTAAGTAGCCAGTGATTCCTGCTGCTTGCATGTTGATGTGGCGTGGCTTTGGAGGCAGGAGCACACGCTACTCCCGAACCCGGTCCCCAAGCCGGTTCCCTGCTCACCCACCTGACTTCTGCCAACGACAGCGCATTCTCCCCACCAGCCCACGCTTCCCCTGCTCCCTTCCTCCTGCCTCTGCTTCCCTTCCTTGCACCTCATCACAGCAAGGGTGCACCCCTGCATCAGCTGACCCACAGAGCCCCACACTCCACCTGTTCCACATCCCTCACTGCTCTACACGCCAGTGCTCCTAAAGAGCTTCTTCTTTTTTTTTTTTTAAAGCAAGTCACTGTCTTGGCCTAAATACTGCCACTACAGTAACCTACAAGACAAAGCCCCGCTACCATAGAAGGAGACTCACAGCCTCCTCTCCACCCCTCGCACAGCCTTCTGGAAGCTCTTTGGAAGCTTAATATCAATTAGAACATTAAGTCAACCCTCAAACTCCCAATCATGCCTTGGATGATGTCACCTTTCATTCGAGACGTTTCCCTCCTGCCCATAACTCCATCCAAATGCTGCTGCCTTTGACTCCGTGCCCCAGTCCCCCACCCTGCCGGAGAGGAGAGGGCTGTACCTGGCCCAGAACAGCGCCCTGCCCCATACCTCTGAGCCCTGCGCTACGTGCTTCTTCTTGAGCCACCCCACACTCTTCAACAGGTAGGGCGCGGCCCCTCAGAACCACACAGCAGCACTGTCTTCCCCAGTGCACATCGCAAAGTGACTCCTAAGGCTTTAATCTGTGATGGCGAGAGGGGAGCAGGCACTTGGGGATGATGGATGGAACTATAGCTCCGGCCATCAGACCTGGAAGATGGTGGCAAATACCTTATGTCTAGTACCAACCTGGTTGTGCCTTTCCTGTGTGCTTAGAAATATTTTCTTCGCCCGTGTTTCAGATTTTCCACCCAAGAGGCGGGGGTACGTATATTGTCTCACCGAAAAGGAATCCTGTGAAGTGCAGTGTTATTCATAAAGCACTCTGTTTCTCATTGATAAATAGCAACATGGAGAGGACAGGGTAATCTTCTTTATGAAGTATGTTTAACTCACAGATCTAAAATTTGGGAAAGGCGAAAGGAGTTTGATAAATTTCAAACTTGACAAACATGATCTATTGTCTTTGAACCCAAGTGGTACTAATTTAGCAAAGAAGACCAAAAAAAAAAAAAAAAAAATCTTTGTTCCTGCCAGAGTTTATGTTCTTAATTCACTTATCTAAAAGTCTTTCCTATTCGTTTGGAAGGGAAATTCCCGTTTTGCACCAGGTTTGATGATGCATCTGTATGTTACAGGAGGAGAATGCACAATTTCCTCACACCAGCGTCTCCCCAGCACTAAGGGCTCACGTCAGGGCCTTGCCTTGCCCCCGCTTCGGCTCACTGAACCGTGCAGACTGAGCGTGTGTTCAGGCGGGGCACTGCTCTGGGACGAGGACGTGCTGGAGCTGCTCTCCTGGCCTGGCAGACACCTCCCAAGCCGGGACACTCTGCACTGTGCGTGACACTCGGGGAACAGAGAGACACCGCAGGGTCAGAGGCAGGAATCTCACCGGGTGTCCGGGGATGATTCACAAGAGCGAGGAGTATGAAATTTCGAGGTGGCCATTTAAAAAGGATTTTTCCAAGAACAGAGCCATTCGGTCTAGGGCGCTCCCGGGGGAGGGATGGCTTTGGCAGACGTACTGGCTTCAGGAGGGAAGCTGGAGGGTAGCACAGAGCTAGAAAGAAAGTCGTACTGGGCAGTGAGGATGGGCTCATAAACGTGGGCTGAGGGGCCCCTGGAGTTCCAGAAATACAGTTTGGCCACCAAGGACATCGTATTCTGTGGGAGGTGGGGGAGGAGAGGGGTTTTGTATGACAGTCTGGGCTTCTAAGGAAGGCAGACTCCTTGGGATAGACGTCTTCTCTCTTCAGTGGGACAGAAATAAAGACACACATGGCGTACAATGCGTGATTTATGGCAACACGTGTATTTATAGGTACGCAGTGTGCAATCGCTGCAGAGCGTAAGAGCAGACCTAACAGTGACTTTCCAGAAAGGCCAGGGGGCAGTATGGCATTGTGCAGAGGCTAAGGGTTTAGGGTTTAGCCACTTGCCGTGTGGCCTTGGCGGGATACTCAGCCTCCGGGAGGGTTGTTTTTTTTTTCCTACATCTGTAAGATGCGGCTACGAGAACTTTCTCTGTGCTGAGTTGTTTGCATATGCGATGTACCTGAGCAGCAGGTAGGTGCTTAGCGAGCGAGAGATGTTGAGCTCTGAAGACACACTATGTTCGTAAATTCGGTACTTGTGAATTTCTACTCCTTCGCCACAGGCTGTGCTCTCTCACTGGAAGCAGAACGAGCTACCAGAACACTCCCCTGGTTCTGGATAATAAGGCGAAGGGCTCACGCTTTGTCGACGTTCGAACTCGCCCCAGCGTGCGGCCCCTGGCATGCGCACGCCTGGGTGCAGGCCCTCCGTGGTCAGGTGGCAGGCGGCACGGGTCTGTGGTGGGGCTGCTGCATTTGCCCTTGTCACTTACGGAATGCTCCCCCTTCTGTCTCCAGTTCCACACTTTCCGTCATTTGAACACACCCTTGGAAGTCATTCGGGGTGTGGGTTTGGGAAGTCATGTGGAGAAAATGTTCCGCTCTGACAGCTGCCTTCCTTGCAAACTACACAGGTGACCCCCTCCTGTCCTCACATGCGTCTGACTCTCTCACTTTGTACTTCTGGGTTTCCTACCAAGGACGGACCTCCCAGAGGCGTGCCCCGCTCTAATGTGATTCAGGAATTTGGGGTGGGCTGGTTCTCAGTAAGAACCAACGCATCTATACCCATAACTGACTGCCACCATTAACATCTACTTGCTTTTCCTCTGTCTTAAGCAATCTGGCTTCACCGGTCTAGGTAAGTCTAGCCCAGAAAGATAAAATGTGCAAATAACTTTATTGCTAATATCAGGAACTTCCCCAGTATTAATTTAAATGGGTATCAGGCCACTGAATGTACAACGAACAGCAATGCCCGACGGTGTGCTTTCAGGGCTTGTCACGTCCGCTTCTGCTAAACTACAGGTGACCCTCCAACAACGCAGAGGTCGGGGGCGCCGACCCTCTCTCTGCACGGGCAGAAATCCACGTATAACCTTGACGCTTCAAAACTTCACCACCAACAGCCTACTGTTGACCGCAGCCTTACGGCTAAGGTAAGCACATTGGCACACGTAAATTGGCACGTAGATTGTCACATAAATTGGCACACATTTGTACGTGACAGGTGTTATCTGCCGTGTTCTTACCATAAACGAAGCTAGAGAAAAGAACACGTTGAGAAACTCATAAGGAAGAGAAAATACGTTTACGGTGTTTATTAACAAATGCATTTACCGTATTTATTAAAAATTCCACGCGTTAAGTGAACCTACATGGTTCCGACCCGTGTTGTCCAAAGGTCAACTGGATTATGTCATGGATCGTGACCAGTAACGCAGCTCCATTTCCACTTGAAAGACCGGCCTTGGACCAGAAAGCAGAAACCTCACAACTGTGTCCCCTTTGTCCAAGTCCCTCCCAGACAAATCCAAGACCGTCAGGGCAATGCCTGCCTGCGCCAGGGTGAGCGAGCAGCCCCCTCAGCCCTGCTTGTCCCCAGACGGCACTGGTAGGCTTTTCGGGGAGCCAGCCTTCGGCAGCATGATGCGCACGCACGGGTACTTTTGGTCACCTCCCTGGGGGCTCTGCCCTCTGTGCTGAGCCCGTGGATCTCTGAGGACTGGCCACAGCCATGTGCAGGGCCAAGCGTCAGCTGCAGGAGGCATCTGGGTGGCTCAGTCGGTTAAGCATCGCACTCTTCTGTTTCCGTCCAGGTCAAGATCTCACGGTTCGTGGGTTTGAGCTCCCACTCAGAGCTCAGACTCTGCGCTGACGATGAGGAGCCTGCGTGGGATTCTCTCTCTCCCTCGCTCTCTGCCCCTCCCTTGCTTTCTCTCTCTCTCTCTCTCTTTCTCGCTCTGTCAAATATAAATAAATAAACATTTTTTTTTGAAGCATCGGCTGTGGGTCCAGACCCCCCCCTTACCAACACCTGCTCTCCTGGTGAGCTGAGAAGTCACAACTTCCCCTCCCCGTCAGCTGGTGTGTGCAAAGTGCGGACTTTGCAGATGTGATAGGAGGGTCTTGAGATGGGGGCGGGGGGGCGGGGATTTCCCTTGATTCCCCAGGGGGGGACCCTAAATGTAAACACAGGTATCCTTTCAACAGGGATGCGGAGGGAGGTTTGGGAAAGAGGAGAAGGCCACGTGAAG
Source organism: Panthera uncia (assembly GCF_023721935.1). NCBI lineage: Eukaryota > Metazoa > Chordata > Mammalia > Carnivora > Felidae > Panthera > Panthera uncia. Next base: position 148,605,186 of record NW_026057577.1, read on the forward strand.
GGAGGGAGGCTCTGGGAAGTCAGTGGAAGGAGCCACAAGCCCTTCAGGTGGCCGATGAAATCTGGGGAGGTCGAGGCCGCAAAATCTCTGGTGCCTCCCGAAGGAACCCATCCTGCCCACGCCTCGATTTAGCCTGCTTGTGCACCTGTGCCCCCCAGGCTGCAAGAGGGTAAATTCGTGTGGTTTCAAGCCACCAAGTCTGTGGTGATATGTCACAGCGGCAGCAGGACACAAATAAATGCAGTTTTCTCGTGTTCGAAGTGCACGGCGCAGAAATAGGAGCCAGGGGCTTTTGCAAGGGTTCAATGAGGCGACTCACATAAAGCACTGAGGGCAGAGTCGGACAGTAAACACTCAATGTCATTACTGCAACTATTATGTCTCTGTTTAAAACCAAGTTTCGGGGCACCTGGGTGGCTCAGGCAATGGAGTGTCCGGCGATTTCGGGTCGGGTCATGATCTCACAGTCGTGAGTTGGAACCCCATGTCGAGTCCTTTGCTGAGCGTGGAGCCTGCTTAAGATTCTCTCTCTCTCTCTCTCTCTCTCTCTCTCTCTCTTGCTCTCTCTCCTTCTGCCCCTCTCCCCTGCTCATGCTCTCTCTCTCTCTCTCTCTCAAATAAAAAATAAAATAAATATAAATATAAAAAAATAAAAATAAAAATAAACCAAGTTTCATACCAGATCCGCAAAGCTGCGTGTGGGCAGACGATCTGTAGGTTCCACCTCCAAGACGCTCCAGGCTGGCAGAGTGCCAAGTACACGGAAGAGCCTCTATAATTACTTGTTGACCATCAGGTCCTGAAGATATACAGCTTTCTCCACCACACAAGGTGTTCACCCCTTAAAGTGTTTTGTTAGTGAAAGAAGGCGATCACACGGATGCTTCCAAAGAGTACGATCATGAAACCGTGTGACAGGGCCACCCTGGCGGCTCAGTCGGTTAAACTTCCGACTTCGGCTCAGGGCATGATCTCACGGTTCATGAGTTCGGGCCCCTGCATCAGGCTCTGTGCCGACAGCTCAGAGCCTGGAGCTGCTTCGGATTCTGTGTCTCCCTCTCTCTCTGTCGTTCCCCCACTCATGCTCTGTCTCTCTGTCTCTCTCAAAAATAAATAAACATTAAAAAAAAAGAAACTCTGTATGATAGAGGGTCCTCCAGGAAAACAGGACCAAGAGGAGATTAGATAGATAGATAGATAGATAATAGATAGATAATAGATAGATGGATAGGTAGATGAGATGGATAGATACATAGATAGATAGATACATAGATAATAGACAAATACATAGATGGGTGACATGTATGTACTTACGTACACTGATACATACGTACTCTCCGGAGGGAGGGCAGGAGGAGAGAGATTTTGAGGAGTTGGCTCACACAATTCCAGGACTTGATGTCATAATAACTCTCAACCAGAAGGTGAAAAGAGCAGAGTGAGGCTAATGCTGTCTGGCTAAAAAGCAGCAGTCACCCACATGAGCCAGAGGAGAGGGATGCTCAGTCACGTTTGTGATTTGTGGTTTTGTGGTTTTGATGAGGATGATTTGGGAGGGGTCTTCATTCTGCCCTGCTCCACCATGTCCCCAGAGTGGCCTTCTGTAGTGCTGGTGCTCTGCGACACCGTTTAACCCCACAGGGGCAGGAGCATGGCCAAGGGTGCCGGGGTCTGGCAGCACCTGGAGGCGGCTTTCCTCTTCTGAAAGATTCATAGGTTCTGATCCATCAGTTCTTGGGTAATTAAGGGCTCACTAGTCCCTCAATATAGACACAGCCACAATACTTACAGAAGTTATTTGGCTCATGTGTTCTCAAAGGACAGGGAAGCTCCCACATGTTTTATCTGTTGATTCGTCATAAATCGCCACAAATTTAGTGACTTAAAACAACACGCATTAATTATCTCACACTCTATGCAGGTCAGACATCCTGGCACAGCCCAGCTGGGTCCTCCGCTTTGGGTCTCACCACACTATAGTCAAGCATCAGGTGGGGTCATGGTCTCATCAGAGGCCCAAGTGGGGAAAGATCACCTTCCAAGCCTTCTCATTTTGTTTGGCCGGGCTTACAGGACGGAAGTCCCTGCCTTGCTGCTGTTTGTCACCTGGGACCACTCTCAGCTCCTAGAGGCTGCACAGTTCCCTGTCACATGGCCTTTCTGCAGGCGGTCCCACAAAACGGCAGCTCACTTCTTCAAAGGCAGCAAGGGAGAGTCTCTCTTCCTCAAACTCTTACATCACCTATAACCTTGGATATGACAGCCCGTCACCTCTGCCATATTGTCGTCCAAAAGTAAGTCACAAACCCCGCTCACATTCAAAAGGTGGAGATTATATAGGACACCAATCATTGGACAGGGGGTCGCCCTATGGTATGTCTGCTACATTATCTAAGACTATATTAAATATGTGTATGAATCCTTCCATTTCTTAAGCATTTAGAAATTTCAAAAGGAATAAACAGAAAATGCAGATGACATGAATAAATCCAAAGAAGAAAATAAAATCATTCCTGGCTATTACTATTTCTACCATGAAGAGATGATCACTTACAACACTTGAATGTCGCAGACTGAGGACTCTTCAGAAGTAGTCTGGGACCAAACAGGTTCTTGTAGGGCACAGAGAGGAGGCTCCATCTTGACTGGTGAGAGAGAAGCTTCTGGAGCTCCTTCTTCCCCTGCTAGTGGAGGCCATTGGTCAACTGGGCCAGTAGAGCCCCCGGTGACGTGACATTTTTGAATTTTTGATTATTACACCGTTTGGGATGGAGAAAGTACTACTGGAATTCAGTAGGTGGAGCCTAGGGATACCGAGAAAAATCCCACGACACGCCGAATCGTCCCGGCTCACACATCCATGGTGCCGAGGCTGAGAGCCTGGTCTCGATCCTCACGTGAGAATGTGAAGCTGAAGAGGCTGTGGGGTGGAGGGCAGTATTCACAAAGGTGTTCCTTTCTCTCTCAGTCATACCTCATGGCTCCGCCCAATGGAAGTGAAGAGTAAAAGTGACCTAGTCGCAAAGCACCTACTGAACCATAGCAACCTTGGGGAGACATTCACATGCATTAACAGATGAGGCAACAATTGTAAGTGCTGCAGAGCAGGAGAAGATTTATTGGGCTTCAAGGAATTAAAGGAAAATCATGTTATCAAGTGACAGATCAGGACCAACCAAAGACTAGAGACAGAGCCAGCCTCCTCCGCCGCCTTCTGCCCACGGGAGCAGCGGGGCTGGTCAACCTGGATTTCTACGGCCACATTCTAGAATGTCTTGTAGGGAGACATGTCTTTGGGACACTTGGGGCCTAGCACTTGGAGAGAAGTTTACCTCAGTTCTCCTCCCTGGAGTCTGCGATCATTTGAAAGTAACAGGAGAAAGCGGTCAGGCCAAGGGAAAGATCTCAACAGGGCCATCAACGGTAAGGACGCTAACCATTCATTCATTGCGAAATCGCGGGGACGGCTACATGATGAAGACCTCAGAGGATCTGGGCACTGAAAATACCTGGCCTCTGCCCCCTGGATGCCCCCAGCAGCCCTTTGCAGTGGTGACGACCCACGTTGTCTCCAGATGGGACCAACTGTCCACCAGGGGCAGACTCACCCAAAGTTGAGAACCGTGGATTTAAGTGGTTTTATTTTGTAGGTGTGTTCGCTTACTTGCTTTGTTGATCATTAAACAAAGCTGCCTGAACCTCCCCACAGCCTGCTTTCTGCCTCCATCCAAGTACACCCAGAAGGTACATTGCCAGCTGCTAAATTACTATTGCAGAGAAGCAGCATCCATTGAGAACTCTGATATATTTTTGCCAAATTTCTATCCAAGTATCATTTTTAGAAAGTTAAAAGCACAACTCTGACACAAACATATAGGGAGCCCGTGTCCAAGATTTCTTTGTCTCATTTAGAGAGACAGCTGGCGGGCTGGAAGGCTGGTTCAGGAGGAAGAGGGGACACAGTGCTCAAAAGGGGGTTCCACGATCACACTCACAAGGAAGCTCTGACTGTGCACAGCGTCCTCCGTGAGGCTCCACAGCATTGGTCACTTGCGTTGCGGTCAGTTCTCTGTGTGTCAGTGTGGACTCGTACAGGGTTGTGAGATACACTAGTCAGTGGAAACTAGTAAGTCATGAATGAGAGAGGTCTTAGGGGGTCCTTGCGTTCACCCCCACGTATCCTTGAAAAGACACAGTCATCCTCTTGCCCATTCCTAAGCTTTGATGTTTTCTCTCTTAACGTTGCCATCCTGACATTGTGCACAGAGTTGTCTCCTTCAGTTGCCCCGGCTCCCATAACCACCGTCCACGCAGGATGGACATTCCTTTCTCTTCCTGCCCACCAGACAGGTATCTCGTGTCTCACTGCCCTTTCTGTCACTGCTGGGATGGCCAGTATGTTTCCACACATTTATTGGCCATTTCAGCTCTAATTTATTTTGCCTTTCTGTCCTTTGTCGATTTTCCTTTTAGAGAGTTCTGCGTTTCCTCATTCATTTGCAACCCATCTATGTGTCATTTGTCTCTTACAGATGTTAGAAATGTCTTTCTAAATTTCCCTTTGCCTTTTCATTTAGTTTTTCTCTAATAGAGAAATCGATACAGAATCCAGTTCACCAGTATCTGTCTTCATGGGCTCACATCTGAGATTTTATGTTGAAAAGTCCTTTCTCAGGGCGCCTGGGTGGCTCAGTCGGTTAAGCGGCCGACTTCAGCTCAGGTCATGATCTCGCGGTCCGTGAGGGCTGTGAGTTCGAGCCCCGCGTCGGGGCTCTGTGCTGACAGCTCAGAGCCTGGAGCCTGTTTCAGATTCTGTGTCTCCCTCTCTCTGACCCTCCCCTGTTCATGCTCTGTCTCTCTCTGTCTCAAAAATAAATAAATGTTTAAAAAAAATTAAAAAAAAAAAAAAGAAAAGTCCTTTCTCAGGGCACCTGAGTGGCTCATTCTGTTAAGCATCCAACTCCTGGTTTTGGCTCAGATCATGATCTCACGGTTCGTGGGATCAATCCCCACATCGGGCTCTGTGCTGACAACAGGGAGCCTCCTTGGGATTCTCTCTCTCTCACCTCCTCTTTCTCAAAATAAGTAAATAAACAACAACAAAAAATAAAAGTCCTGTCTCAATCCTGGGATTAAATCTTCACCTATGCTTCCTCCAACTATATTTAGAAGTGGTTATTTTATACTTAAGTTTGTGTTCCATTCGAAGCCCATTTCTAGAAGAAGATGAGAGTTGGAGATACAACTATTTTCCCCCCAAAGAATTATCCAGTTTTCTTGGCTTTGTTGAATAATTCATGTTTTTAAGCCATACTGTTCAGATGTGAAGTCTCTGTACAGAAGAGCCTGTTTCTGGACTGTCTGTTCTATTCCCTTGATCGACCTGCGGTCTTGGCCCCAGGCCACAAAATGTAAATTGCTAGTGATCAATTACCATACTTCTTTATCTGGCAGAGCAGGTCTGATTTTAAATATCACAGCTTTTATTTGCAAATGGGAGAGTGACGATTTGTATAGAATTTACATGAGTAAAAGGGTGTTCTCTCTTTTTCGGTGGACAGTGGTGTTCCATCATCTTATCAAACCAGCTATTTTCCTATTAAAAAGATATTTTCACTTCTTAGTGAATACTTTGAGGGCATGGAATTTCCCTCTGTGGAATGAAAGGCACTGCCACTTACCTTAAATATTCTTACCAGGTGCCCTTTTCCTCTGCCTGAGTGTCTGGGAATGCTTAGGCCCAGAGTCATAGGGGGGTGTCCAGAAATTGGCTGGCGGGGGGGGGGGGAACTGGGCACTTGAGAGGGTGCAGACTCTCATACGCTCATGACACAGCTTGATCAGAGTGCTTGCAATGAAGAGTCAGCTGATCTTTATGTATTTGTTTTAATTTTTTTTAATATTTATTTATTTTGAGAGAGAGAGAGAGAGAGAACGAGACGAGGGTGCAGAGAGAGAAGGGGACAGGATCCAGAGCAGGCTCTGCACTGATAGTACAATGCGGGGCTTGAACTTCCCAACCATGAGATCATGACCTGAGCCGAGGTTGGACGCTTAGCCAACCGAGCCACCCAGGTGGCCCTGTTTGTTTTTATTAACTTCTGAACCAGTTTTCTCACACTGGGCTCCTCAAGTTCCATAAGATTTATCAGAGAAAAGTTCTTTCAAAATAAAGTTAGAAAATACCCTGTTGTACCATGTCGAACAAGGTTCTCTGCAGCAGGACTTCTCAGGGCCTTTAATCTGTTCGTATCCTGTGACTCTCCAAGAGTGTTATTAGACCCTGGCACCCTTCTCCCAGAAACGCTGGTTATTACACCCTGGCACCCTTCTCCTAGAAACAATAGTCAACATCGCAGTCAACACTAGGCTATCTAAGCTCTGAAGCCTGGGAAAGACTATTTCTCCGATACTATGATTTTTCACACAAAACTGAAAAAGACAAAATGTCGCCAACAGAGAAAAAGAAAACAGCCGTAATTAATGATCATCATTGACAAGGAGGCGGCGGTCCACTCTATCTCTGGTGGCGGTTTCAGCTTTCCCAAGTGAGTTCTGTACATTTTCTTGGCGGCCCTCCCTCCTCCCCGGTGCAGAGTGCAGGCGAGGCATTATCATCCCTCTTTGCTGAGAAGGCTGACGTCCTCCGGCCGTGGGATGCCGGAGCCCGCACGAGCAGTGCGCCCGTGGATTGCACGACAGATTTTGTCAGCTTTCCTTTGCTGTGTCAAGTGACAGGACTCAATGGCAGAAAGCAACAGCCATTCGTTAGCTGACAGTCCTCCAGGCCAGAAACACGGCAGAGTGAAGCCGGGTTCTCCTCTCAGGGTCTCACACAGTGAAATCAGGGTTGGCCGGGCTTCCTTCCTTTCTGGAGACTCAGGGGAAGATTCAGCTTCCAACTCATGTGGGTTGTTGGCAGAATTCATTTCCTCACGGTTGTAGGACTGCGGATTCCGGATCCTGGGGCCGTGCACGCTCTTTGCCATGTGAACCCTCATCTTCCAAGCCAGCAACAGGGAGTCCAGGTCTCTTTCTTCAGGAGGAGCTCTGTCCCTTGTATGGGCTCACCTGATTAGGTCAGGCTCACCCAGGGTAGTCTCCCTGCCTAGAAGTCAATTTACTTGCACCTCAATCCCATCTGTAAGATCCAGTCACGGCGGTCCCTTAAGACCCTTACTGGTCCCTATAAGATCCAGTCACGGCGGTTCGTGTGGATCGAACATCTGGGAGACAGTTTGTGTACCGGATGGGGTTGGGGGGAAGCAGTGGGGATCTGGGGAGTTCTGCCAGCCACATTCACGTCTTACTGGGTGGGGCTCCAGGATCGGGCTTGCTTTAGAAACTTTGTGTGCTGCTAAGGTGGTCCATGTGTGTTTGGGGACATAAAAAATGAGTCACAAGAGATTTGATCTCAGTTAGAATTCATAGAACACACGAGGACACCAGAGAAGCTCCCCAGAAGCTGATGCTGACAACCGGGCCACGTTCTTTCCACGTCCAGCAAAACCGCGTTCCTCGCTGCTGCCTGTCCGTGCTGTCCTGGGGCTGGAAAGAATCTGTGCAGCATTCAATGGTTGCCTTTTAGTGACTATTTTAAGAAGATTCTATTTGAAACTCCACTTGTTGTCTGTGGCTGCAATAATGCTCAATGTGCTGGGGGCAATGACATCCTTAGCCACCGTGGCCCGGCTGTTCTTTACGGGATGTTAACATCATTCACGTTTTGTTTGTCGTCGATGATCAATGGCTAGAGACTACGGTTCCCAACCCCCCCCCCACCCGCCAACTGACACTTTGTCACATGAATGTCGCATCCCCAGCTACCACTCACCTCACCATCCGAGTTCCTAATCGCGAGTTTGTAAATGTCACCCTACGTTTTTAGTGAAATCTAGCAGGAAAACACTTAGCCAAACCAGACTCCCTGGGCCCACTGATTGGTGGGTCACAGGTTCCCGCTTTCAGCCACCATTGCGGGGTGGGTTGAACTGGGGAGATGATAAAGGAACAGCGCCCCCTGCCCCCCACCCTTCTGTTTCCCTGCCATACTCCCCCCTGCAGGAACCGTCAGCCTTCCCACCGGCCGGGAAGTGATTTCCTGTTACAACATGAAACAAGTCTCCTCTGGGGGCTGAGTGGACAGGCCCCACCGCACGGGCCCCCTGCTCCAGGGCCGGTCCCTGCGTCCCCCGCACTGCTATCCCCTCCGAGCTCTGATGTCATGGGGACCACAGGCCCAGAGCCTGGGGCCGGGCTCCGTGTCCCAAGCAGGCCACGCTGCTAATATCATTAAGCCGCCTGGTTTTAATTTGCAACCACTTCCCAGCTGTCTACTTAGAAGTGTTTAAAGCCAAGCTCTTTCATTCTTTCCACCATTTACTGGTGATCGGAGAAGTTTAATGATTGTCTTGTGAGGCGGGGGTGGGACACAGGTCAGAGAGTGATGAGAAAGAAGAATTATAAGCTGGAAGAGAAACGCAAGATAATAAAAGTGTAATTTAAGACATCATACTTGCACAATTACCGTTGTGTGTCACACTTAGCAGGGAGTCTAAATTTATCTCACTGCTGATAGTCCACTGTGAGAAATAAAACTGTACAGAAACCTGGGGGGGGGGGTGTTCCAGAATTTCTCAACAACTTTATCTAGCAGTTCAGCGTGTGGGCAGGAGAGTGGGGGAGGCCTCGGGGCCTTCCGCGGTGCTCAGCCCGCAGCGATCGCGCTGTTTCGGGCGGAGCTGGCCACCCCCCTCCCCCCACCAGGGCCCGCGGAGCCCCCACTTCCAGGGCAGAGAGCAAAGAGACGCTGAGGCTCCGCCCCCCGGGCCATGCCCTGTCCCCTCTGAGAACAGGGTGGTGGCTCTGAGATCAGTCATTCCGGACGCCTCCCTCCCTTCCACATGCCCACAGAGATGCCCCGTGGGTGTGGGTGGCGGTCGCCCCGCCCCCGTGTGCCCCACATCTCACCCTTCCCGGTCTGCAGCCCAGCCACCTCTCACGCCTCACTCGGGACGTGCCCCTGGGTTTCTCTCATGTTCTCCGAGCTCAGATCCCATGACGGGATGTCCTCCTGGCCCCGTGTCCCTCCGCCTCCCTCCTCCGGCCAGGCCGCTGGAAAGAATCCCGCCCCAATACCCAGTGTCCCCCTCCACCCAGGTGCCAAGGGAACGGGTTTCAAACCCACATGACGTCCCTTTGTGCTCTCGCTCAAGGCCCTCCAACAGCTTCCCGTTTGGCTTAAAATAAAGTTCAGATACGACAGCGGCCCGCAGCCTGCTTTCTCTGATGCAGCCTCCTCGACCCCCTAGCCTCCAAGAGCCTCCTCGCTTTTCTGTCCACTGTCCTCGCCACGTCCCTTCCCACCTCGGGGCCCGTTCAGGTCCTGACCCCTCTCCCCGGAACCCACTCCCGCCAGATGGTCCCATGCGCATAGTTCTCTGTGCAAATGTCCCGGCTCCAGAGAGCTTCCCTCCCCCACAGGATGGGGCCCAGTGGGACAGGTGTCCCCAAGGCAAGAGGGCATCTGGCTCGCACGGGCCAGCCCCACAGACATTTGGGAAACGAGAAGACAAAGACGTGTAGCTTCCCTGAGATCTCGGAAGATTTAACTATTTAAACTAAGAACCAACATAGATTTTCCTCCTAAGTTCAGTTCATTGCAGGGCTAAATACTCTAATCCAAGCAGTATGGCAGCTTCTGGGTTGTCCAATCTGGTGGCCACTGGCCACATGTGGCTATGGAAGTAGGAACGTAAACTCCTTGACGCAAACCACAGTTAACTCAGTTCCTTAGTCACACGGTGCGCATTTAAGAACTCTGCAGTCACACGTAGCTAGTGGCTGCCTGTTAGGGACTAAATATTTGTGTCCCCTCCACCCCCGCCCATTCACGCTGAGGCCCTCACCCCCAGCGAGACGGCCTCTGGAGGCTGGGCCTTTGGGAGGCGACTAGGGACTAGGGTTAGTTGAAGTCCTGAGGGTGGGGTCCCCGTGATAGGATTGGGGCCCTTACAAGACGAGGGAGAGACCAGACCCCTCTCGTCCGTGCCGTGTGGGGACACAGCCAGGCGGCGGCCATCTGCCAACCGGCAAGTGGGTTCTCAGCAGACGCTAAATCGGATGGCACCTTCATGTTAGACGTCCGGCCTCCAGAACCGTGAAAACGCGTCTGTGTGTTGGGCAGCCCAGCCTGTGACGCTTGCTCATGGCGGCCTGAGCCGACGACACATCACCCCTCCGGCACCCGCTCCCGCGTCCTCGCTGGAAGTCCGAGCGCTCAGAGCTGTGTGCCGCGTGGTAGAAAAGACCCAGTGGCCCTCTCCGGAGGCGTCCGGAGGCGGCTGCCGAAGGATGGACGGGAGAACGGTGTCCGATGAGTCCCGGCAGACGAGCGCACAGGTGCGGAGCGCTTAGCACGGAGATGCTGACTTTGAGCCAGGTTTCCAAGGATGAGCGGGAGCCACCAGGTGAAGCAGAGCGTGACAGGTGAGCGGCTGACCCTACCCAGGGCCCCGAAAATAAATAGAAACGCACCCAGGTGTAAAACCCCAAGCCTGGCAAGATCAGTACAGAGAGAGCGTTCTCGCAGCATGAGTGCTGGGGGGACGGAGCCACGTTACTCGGAGGGGAGGCGGCTTAACTAGCGTCCGTGAGATAGAGAAGAGGTGGCGTGGGATTGGGGGAGGAAACGTATCGTCACGGGGACAAAAGGCTCTTCGGCAAGACCCTGAGGGTCAGTTGGAGCCCACGCCTCCTGCAGACCAAGCACCTTGCGGTGAGCGGCCGATGGCACCTGTAGAACGGGCCCCCCCCACACACCACGCCCCCCCCCGGGGGGGGGGGGCCCCCCCCCCCCCCCCCCCAAACTGGAGACAAGTAATTCAGCCTTCTCTCCGCTCACCCGATGTCACTTTCTTGCCAGGGTAACTGGATATCGCCTGATATCCGGGAGCCTCAAGTACTCATCTGCCTTCCCGCTGTGACTTTGCTTCCTGGTGGCCAAGTTCGGGCAAAGTGTGGGCAAGCATTGGTCTTCCTTTGTCCCCAGCGCCTGGCGGGATGCCCCCGCCCAGGGAGCAGGCACCTGACTGCCTCTGAAACCTGTGAGTGGTAAGTGGACCCCAGCCTTGCTGCTTTTGTGCCGGTTCTCAGCTGGGGGCTGGCCTTGCTCTGGTGGCCCTGAACCCCCTCCACCGGGACGGCGGGGAGCAGGGAGACAAGACTGAGGACTCCGGCTTTCCTGAGAAGCTCCAGAGGGAGCCGGTGGTAACTGAACAAGCAGCTCCAGGGACCTGGGTGAGGATTCGGCCAAGGAGGGAAGGGGGCGGCGATCTGAACGTGTCTCTTGGGGTTGGTTGGCGGAAGGGGAAGGGCACCTGGCACACGGGCCACAGACTCTGTAGCTGCTCACCCAGAGAGCAAGCTCTCCATCCACCTTCCCGACACGTCTGTGCCACTCACGGGAAAGAGGACGGCGACTGCAATACGCTCAACAGATAAGAACGCTTTTCCCTGCCTGCCTGGTCCGCGCGGGCCATCTCTCACGGTTTCTGGAGGCTGTGATTGCCGCCACTAGACTCTGAGTTCGAGAGGATACAGCCAGCTGAGCCTCGTGGTGAGTAAATGCTGGCGGCCACACTAACTTTAAATTGACATGAATGTCACGGTTGCTTTTTATAGTTTTCCTGAAGGCTTTAGCAACAATAGACCAAGGCAAGCCGCATGGTACCTGAACCCGAATCGAGCCCGCATTTTTCTGATGTGTATTTAATTTGGTTTTGGCACAGAATCTCTGTTTTTCTTGGGTTTTACATCATTTATGAGGTTGCATGGATACACTCTAACAAAACATCATCTATAATCAAACGAGGCTCACAGAAGAAAGAAATGTATGCCAATTCCGACTAATCTTAGCCTTTATGGGAATAGTGATTTGCTCGGAATGATTAGCCAAACATCTGTGTCAACACTTTCTGAGCTGGAGAGAGAGATGTTCGTCGCCACATTTACGATATTTCTAGCTCCACAGAGGGGAAATGCTCATCGCAAACAAATGTCTCAGCTAAGCTCTTCTGAGTATAATCGACTCTCCTAATTAATTGCAATAATTAAAGGCACAGATACTTGCAAGGATTGCACGTGTGTGGATTGCATGTGGTTTCAAACTAAACTTTCTAATAAAGTGACCTCCCGTCATCCCCTGGAGGCATTTTAGGAAGAAAGTCATTTTCTTTTCCCCATTGCACAGAGGCATATGGTCTCACGTACCCCTCTAATCCAGGCATCACTCAGCATTTTCTGGGTTGAAACAGAAAAGGCATATAGGCTCGTCAAGGATGGTTTATGTGATTAAGGACGACAAAAAAAAAATGTCAATAATTGAATCCATTGTCAAACATCTCCTACAAGAGACAACATCTGTACCCAGTTGTCCACACACAGGGCAGTCCTCGGTGTTTGTGGCGGAGAACGTATTTCTCCCGGTGACCACAAACACACAGCTGCCAGACGAAGCCGCCCCCGAGAGCACATTTCTGCTGCTTTGGGGGGCTAGGGAGGATGGTGTGGGCCACACCGTGGGCAAGGAACGTCTTCTGTCCTGTGCTAAAGCTTCCCCTCCAGGGACAGGTTGCGCCCTGCTGATGATCTCTTCTGTTCCTTCGTGACATCCGTTTATGTCATCCTTCTGCAGGGCAGACATCGCAGGAAGGAACGCGGTAATGAAACGAGATCTGCACACATGTGGCAGCCGGACCAGCTTCTCAGTCTAGGAAGAGTCATAGATGTAGCTGATGAAAAACCAGGAAAGCAGAACGGCGTTCCTAGCCCGGGGCAAGGCTGATGCTTCTCTGTTTCCCTGCACTGGAGAACTCTGTGTATCTGGGGCATTTCTATCCCATCGGAATCATCCGAAAGTGCCCATTGATGTGGGGGGTAAGCGGTGTCTCTGTTTAATCAGCTGTGTCTTCTGTGGGCACCCGAGGCTTTCTCAAGGCCTCAGAGGAGGCCAGCGTGAAACCTTTGAGTCACGGGATCAACTCTGTAAACCTAGAGACAAATTCCTTGAATTTAATAAAATGAGGTTTTAAATAAAATGAGGTGTTTTTTTTTTTCCTTTCCTAAATGTCTGTCCCTATTGAATTTGGCTCCTTCTTAAGCCCTTGTAGCATGGAGGGGCGAGTGATGGAAATAGAACAGTCTGAGATATTTCAGTCTCCAATTGCGGTGGATTCTTTGAATTAATCACGTCAGTTGGATGGAATCCAATTTCAGGTTTGATCTCACTCTGAACAAGCAGTATTATCTTCTTGTTTCCCGAAGCCTGCCTTTTTGTTTCATAGAGTTGACCTGGGAGGCAAGTTAGCATGCAGCACGACTGGGAAAATCGGCCCAAACATACCTACGTGAACTTGGTAAGGGTTGCAAGTGTCTTTCCAGAGTGCTCTGGCTTACTCGAGAAAATTCTGGCTGTGGACCAAAGTCATCATATTTCCAGGTGGGTTTGCAATCAGCTACCTCACCATCGTAGAGCTTTAGTCTGGCCTTCTGCGTTTTCCCCACTTGGGGTCATTACAAACCCTTACATTGTTATGGTTGTTGAAAATTTAACCGGGAAAACCATCGGCCCACCTTCACCACGGAGCCGAAAGCTGACAGAAGAGAAGTTTGGGTTTTATTTCACTTCGAAGATGGCCATTCGGGAGGCCAGGAGACAGTGTTTCAAGGTTGAGTAAACCCAACCTCCGGTCCGATGGCCATCCAGAACATGGAGGGCGCCCCTGAGCCCTGCACCCCTGCCTCGGAATTCACGTGCTGAGCAGGACCTCGTTCAATACGTCTTCATGGAAGCAGATTTATGTGTCGGCACCAAATCGGCAAGGGGCAAAAACGTAGCTGGAGAGAATGTTCAGGTGTTCAAATGAATTTCACTGGGATGGAAGTCTTTCCTGTTTTTCCAGCACGTTTATCGTCATCACCCAGATCTGCCGAACTCCTCCCCTCAGGCGTATGTGTGACTTCACTGGATGGTAGCTGGGTCTCTTCATAGGATGACAGCCTCCCTAGGGGATGTGTTTAAGGACAGGAATGATTGTTGAGTTGTGCCATGATCTAAATCCACCCATCCCGCCCCCCTCCCCAATCCCTTCCTTGATCTCTCAGAAGATCGGGACCTCAGGTACCCGCATCCCTCTGTCCATTTAGAGTACTACTACTTCCGAATTCCTTGGTTTAGAAAATACCATTTATTGCCAACAGATTTGATCAGTGACCTTCTTATTGTTCCAGCCTTCAGAAAGCTGAACAGCTCACTTTGGCACCTTCTTTGTGAAACAAGTTGCTTTTGAGTCAAATCTAAGCCAGGCCCCCACCTCCCGACACGCTGCTCACCTCTACGGGAACCCCCGGAGGAAGCCCCGGGGCAGGGGAAGACGAGACCACACATCCAGCCAAGGTCACCGTGGGTCTTCTGTGTCCCACCCACCATCACTACGGATGCAGTACTGGCACACAGACAAAGGGGGAAGGCCTCATACTGCTTACTGAACTTATTCATTCGCGTAAAAGATTCCAATTTTACAAGAGTTGGTTTCCAGGCTTTGGACTAAATTTTGGACGTTTTGAACCGGTTAATTGGAGCCATTCAGAAATTATCATAATTTGCTCCATTTCCTCCCCAAATGTCCCCTTTTCATCGATCCAGTTACATGTATTGTTAGAGCAAGTGACAGACCAGCTACTGAATGTACGTGTGCTCTCTTTCTAGTTCAAGTATTTTGTTCTGAGATAAGGAAATCGGTGAAAAAAAGAATCTTTGAAGCTTGTTGTCCAAAAGTTTCTGTTCTTTCTTTTTCTTGGGATACCACTCTGAATTTTTGACTCAAAGGGACAGGCCAAACCTGCTTTCAGTAACACCTTAATGGTTTTGTGAGTGTCCAAAAATAACTGGAAAAGATCAGTAAAAGCGATCGAAGGGTTGAAGAGACTCCTTTGCCATCAGTTGTGGTTTGTTCTGGAAATGTGTGCGGGGGAGAGGAGGCTGTCGGGAGGCTGGGGAAGGGTGGGGAGGAGAGAACACTGGGCCCCCAACAATTGCACGATGACGGAGGGAGCGACCACTGGAATAACTGAGAAGTGCTCTGTGTTCTTGGACTGTGCCCACAGGGCTGGGGCTGGAGCAGGGCAGGTCCTTCTTTTCTGAGGGGGGATGTGGGGGCTGACAGCAGGGGTAAGAGAAGAATAAAGGGAAGGGAGTTGAGGGGAGCATCCCAGCCTGGGAGACAGCATTTGTGTTTGGATCCATTTTGCCTTGGACCCAATGACCATAACCCTCCATCTAGGAAATGACTGGGACCCACCCAGCTCCTTAAGCCCCACAGGCCACCACCCTGTAAACATGCTACGATGATGCCCTGGGCCAGGTTAATTCCACATACTCCCTAATCTCCCCATGTGACGCGGCTGTCCCTCATCATGTCCAGGGTCCCCCCCACCCCCATCGCCCACTGTCACACCCCACGCTCACCATGTGCTATACGCAGCACGAGCCCTGCCACCCCGCCATCTGTCCGCACCTCTATTTTCTCGTGTTGGGTTTCGATGCCTTCCCTGCTGTTGTGTCTCCTGCATCCACCACAGAGCTTAGCATAGAGTAGGTGTTCAGCAAACGTCAACTAAGTGAGTGGAAGAAATGCACACAAGACTGCCTACTCATTAAGTCTCAGGTGATAGAGCAGAGATGTGAGCTTGTCCCCAGGAGGGGGAAAACCCTTATCAAGATGAGGACTCCACATCGCACTAATCCCTTCTTTAAAACAACCAAGTACTTTTCATTTTATTAGTCACTTTCCCGGAAGTGAAGTATAACTCACTTCCTTTGGACAAAAGCAGTCCGTCCCCTTCACTGTGGTTTCTCTCTTCCCTCTGGGCACAGGGGCTCGCCATCTGCTCACATAGCCTTTCCCTGGAATCATAAAGTATATTTCTCTCTCGCGCTCTCTCTCTGTCTGACCTAGCCATTTCCCTCCCCATCCTGTATCCACAAACACGGGCATACCTTTCCACTCCGTTCCGGCTCCCTCTCATACTCCCCATTGCAGCTGGACGGGGCCAGCTCATAGTTTGGGAGATTAGGTCACTGTGGCTTGTCTACACAGCTGTGTTTCTGGCAGGGCCCCGGAACCGCTAATCCCGTCCCTCACGGTGGAGCCGATGGTTTAGTCTCAGGCATGCCCATGCTCCTGGAAACATGACACATTCATAATAAAGTCAAAACACGAGTCCGCTAGCCCCGGAGCCCAGCTTTACTTCCAAACGTCTCCCTGCAGCTTCCCTAACCTTGGTGGGAGCTCTGGACTCATGGAGACTCTCCCAGCTGATGGCGGAGTGGCTGCTGTTAGAACCACCACGGCTGCTGATCATGAGGTCTGAGCACGTGGGCTGTGCGTGGTGGGCGGTCCCTGGGTTGACAGGGGCAGTGGCTGCCCTTCCGTGTAGAGGGGACCGGCATGCTGGCCTCACCCTGGCCACTCCTTGCGATGGTCCTGGACACACCTAATCTGGAATTTGACGGGTGAGACGGGACCCGTAGATTGGGTCCAAACCAGAAGAATGCCAAAGGCATGCCGGAAGGGAGTCGGGAATTAAGTAATACGGAGAGAAAGGGGCTAGCCCACGCCTGGACTCCTGGGGTCTGGAGAGACGATAACTCCTCTGCAGCACCCGAGAAGAGTGAGCAGGAATCCAAGGCACCATCTTCGTGCCCGCCCGATGCTCCCTCAGCTCCTCCTCCTGGGCCACCACTCGCCAGCTCAGAGGCTGTCCTGTGGTTTTACGAGGCTGTCTCCGGGGCCTCTCGACAGATCCAGCGAGGGACACCCAATCCTCGCCAGGAAACGCTGAGCCTCTTCCCCAGGGATTTGAATGGAAATTCCTCAGGGGCGGAAGCCGAACAACGTAAGCCAAGGACACCCTGGGCACCAGGTCCCCTGCTATTTAGAGGGAGGGCTCTGGGCTCACGGTGACCCACAGAGAGGAGCTGAGGTCCTGACGCTGAGAAAGCCTAAGCCTACATCCAGCGGTCAGCAGCCGCTGGGGTTCAGAAACGCTGCTCACGGCCAGGGCTTGGCCGTCTACCCCCTTCCTTGGATTCTGCCAACCCGATTAACTGACGCTTTCCTTGTGCTCATTCACCTCAGGTTTTCTATTTCTTGCCACCAAAGGGGTCCTATCGGACTAGTGGCTTTCCATCCTACAGCTTAATTCCTTAGTAAAGAAAACCCTGTATACAGCATTGAAGTATACTATACAGATATCAAACATTTTATTTTAGGCATAAAAATGGCAGATCCCGGATACGCGATGGAGGAAGTAGAAGATGATCAAGGGACGTCTTATTGTGTCAGAAAGTAAGGAAATACTAAACAGAGAGGGGGAGGGAGAGAGAGAGAGAGAGAGAGAGAGAGAGAGAGAGATGGGGGCTTGTCACAAGGACACAGGAGCCACCAGAAGGAGCTCCCACTGGCCAAATCCGGGAGTATTTGCCTTCCAGTGTATTCAAGGATGACAATGAATTATTGCAAAATATCCAGGGGTCCATGCAATAAATAAATAGATACACAAGCTAACCGGGGGAGAAGGGAGGGCTCTCGCTTGTGGTAGTATTAGAATAGTATTGTAGTGGCATTGTGGTGGCATTTTAGTGGTGTTGCAGTGGGGTTGACGAGTCAGGCCGATAAATAAATGCGGCAGGTGCACTGGGTAGAATGTTGCCGAACAGTGTCCTTCCGGCAGGAATCATCAATGACCGCTCTGTCTTTTTGGGGGCGGGGCCGGATTTTGAGGAGGAACAGGATATTGTCAAATCTTAAAGGGCCTCTCCCCAGATTTCTTTTTTTTTATTTTTTTATTTTTTTTAACGTTTATTTCTTTTTGAGACAGAGAGAGACAGAGCATGAACGGGGGAGGGGCAGAGAGAGAGGGAGACACAGAATCGGAAGCAGGCTCCAGGCTCCGAGCCGTCAACCCAGAGCCCGACGCGGGGCTCGAACTCACAGACCGCGAGATTGTGACCTGAGTTGAAGTCGGATGCTTAACCTTCTGAGCCACCCAGGCGCCCCTCCACAGATTTCTTATTAGAGGCAAGGGTAGAACTGGCAAGCGCGGAGCAGAGAAATCGGACCACAGGGAGGCTGGGCGTTTAGTGCAAAGCACAGCTTGCATAGTGCACATGACACAGTGCAGAGACCAGACCCACGCGAGCAGATGCTTGCTGAGAACATGCTCTGAGAAAGCGAGAAGGGCCGGATTTTGAAATGTTTCGGGGGAAAGGAGATTGAAGTGTGTGACAGCTGAGTGCAGAAAGTGACCCTAGACAGTGCTAGTCCTAGCGGGGAAGTGTCTTAAAGGACATCTTTGCGCCCGTGGCCACACATGGAGTATAGATGGTGGGCCACATCAGAGGGTTGTGTCAATGTGAGACTCACCGTAGGTGTCGACTGGACGGTGGCTAGGTCAGGACATATCTTCCGTCTGGGGGTAAAGAGACGTGATGTATGCAGGCTATTCTCAAAGGGTTCAGAAAATAGTCTATATGGAGAGACACAATGAAGAAGCCGACGGGTCAAAAGGAAACAGTAGTTGATTCTGAGTACAGGCTACACAGGTGTTCTTGTTCTGTTTTACAACTTTCGCTCTAATTTTCTAACACTTTATTTCGCCATAACGTGTTAAAAACAACAGGGAAAGCAGTGCGATGTATTCCTGGAAACCCAGCCCCGCCTGGGGTCACTCGCACTTGGGGGCATCCTTGGCTTGGGCTTTCTGCTGTTTGAACTCGGTAATGGTGCAGCAGATGGGGCGTGAGGCCGCTCGCTTTTCCGCCACGTGTTTGGTGACTTTCTCCTTTCTAGGATGTTGGCTTCAATTAACCTCCAGGTAGCAGAGGGCGGAAAAAACCCAGCTGTGTGCCAACAATGAGACTTGGCTTTCCTGCGGCCTCAGAAAAACTGTAAATAAATCAAAACGCAGGGGATGTCATTTGATCTGGAAAAGGGTTAGCTAAATACTCCAGGATGTTGGAAACAAAAGATATTTTAAATACCACAGGGCGTCCAAGCGTAATTTAGAGGGTGTCGTTCTGCCCAATATTGGCTGACGTCAGTTGAAAGTAAACTATGGCTAAAAACTAAAATCCCAAATGTGAGAGGAAGAATTTTAAAAATCCAGTGTTAGACCCCAATGCTTCGGTGATTCTCATTTTCAGGGTGGGATTTAACAAGCCCTTGGATGATTTCCACGTCCACCAGGGTTTAAGAATCACTGGGCTAGCTCTCTTTTCCCAGTGTTTACTTTCGTCGAAGTACCAACCTCTCAAGGAGATAGGTTTTAATGGATCTCCCGTCACTCCCTGTAGCCCTGGGTAGATCAAGTCAAATCATCTGGCTTACCGTAAAGTCGGGGAATTGGACCAGATGACTTCTCATTTGTCACCTCCTTTCTCTTATTTGGTTTACTCGGAATCACATCACGCTGGATTTATCTGCTTCAAAGGCGTTTTCAACCCTGCTGCAAAATGACATGCCAGAATTTGCTCCTATCTCGACCTCTCGGCAGAGCAGGAGTCATGGAGCACGTCGGATTTCCCTTTGAAGGACACGTGCGGAGACCGGCAAAAGTGGAAGCCCCAGACTCCCCTGCGTCCCCAGGGTCTGGTGGGGACCGTCCTTGGCCAGGGGGCTGTCTGGCTCAGAGCTGTGGTCACGCCTCAGCCCCGAGTGGGGGAGTCTACACACATTTCAGGGAGCACATAGGCACCAGGAGAGCGGCAGGACTGAAGCGGGGTGCCCACCCGCGGACAGCACTGGGCGTGAGCTCTGCAAACATGGGGGCTTGGTGTGGGCAGGTGGGCATAGCCCTGTGCTCTCCAGCACAGGGACATGCTTCCCTTCTTAAAGGGTGCCCTTTGGGAAGCTACAGGGACACTGGGGAATGTGGGATCGGGGTCCACCTTGCCTTTGTCTTTGGCTACCTGTGGGATCACACGTGCCACAGGGACCCACGACAGAGTCCAGTGTGGCCCATCTGGGGAGGCAGAGGCTTCCTTCCTCACTTGACTGAGAGGAAAGGCACGGGGCAAGGGAACTCGCTCGTCTTCTCCCCACGGGACCCCCTCCAGTCCCCTGACCTCTCCCCAGGAACAGTACACCTGTTCAGCCTGCGATGGGCATAGAAAGCTCTTTACAGGAGATGCATCAGAGTCCTTCCTGGCGGCTCCCCTGCCCGCACGTCCCTCTCTCCTGGATGGTGGGCTCCCATGCACGGCCATCTTGCCGTCCTGTTTTGTACCCCAGTGCCTTCATCTCAGGGCACACAGTAGGGGCTCAAAAAATACACCTAATGAATGGACCACTGCACTAGAGGTAAGATGTCATTCTGTCACTTCCATGGGAAAAGCAACGTTTAAGTGTGAAATGAGGTAAAACTTAAGCTATAAACCAGAAATGTCTCCATAGGCATTTTCAGAACTCTTGGCCCTTCTGTGGACACCCCACCCCCTCTCCAAAGTCACAGCGGACAGGGAATGAGAAGGGGACAGTAGAGCCATGGAGGGGGCAGCAGATACACCCTTCAGAAACGCACATGCGGTGGCTCAGGATGCAGCCATACTGGCCGTCAGACACATGCACTGACATAACATGGCGGCAGACGTGGGAACGGCTTTGCAAGGTCTACGGAGCAAGGGCCAAAGTCAAGGTCAGGAAGTAGAAAGCCGGGAGTTTATACAGATCTCTACTCTGGTTGGCGGGAGGTAAACGGAAGTCACTGGCTCCTTATAAAACACGTGTTCATTTACTCCTCAGTCAGTTGTCACCATTGGTTTTCTTCTGTCCTAAATGTACGTGGTGGCTCCCTCGATGGCTTCCAAGCAGGGGTGATGGGAGAACACGTCTGCAGTGGAGACTGGCCAGCCCACAGAAGTTCCAGGGAAGTGAGCAGGCGGGATTTGGGCTTCGGAAGTGGTTCCCACAGGAAAAGGGAAACACATCCTCTGGTAACCTGCAAGCATGGCTCCGGAGACACACAAGAAAATGTGAGATTTTTCTCCAACTAGAGTTAACCCCAGGCTGCACTCCATCTCTCAAAAACAACCGGTTGACGGGGTGCCTGGGGGGCTCAGTCGGTTGAGCGTCCGACTCTTGATTTCGGCTCAGGTCGTGATCTCACGGCTTGTCAGTTCAAGCCCCACGTGGGGCTCTGGACTGATAACACTGAGCCTGCTGGGGATTCTCTCTCCTTGTCTCTCTCCCCTCCCCTGCTCTCACTCTCTCAACATTAATCAATAAGCTTCAACATATACATAACAAGATTACGGAGGGAAAATGCGTATTCATAAAAAAAGGAAGTGGGGGGAATGGATGTGAGCTTGGAAAACAGGAATCTTGGACCTAACCTGGTTCTGAAATAAGTGGAGTTGGGAGCCAGTTGTGTGTGTGAGAGATTGCATGTATGTGTGTGTGTGTGTGTGTGTGCCCGTGAGAGTGTGTGCAGCACATGTGGGTCTGTGTGTGTGCCTGTGACGTGATGTGTGTGTGTGCATGGTGTGTGCATGTGTGTGAGTGCATACACAGGTACATGAGGTATGTGCAAGTGTGTATGTGTAGAAGTGTGTGTGGTTTGTGTGAGTGCATGTGAGTGTGTATGTGCAGGTGTACATGTGTGAGTGTGTGTGTGCTATCCTTGTAACCTTCAAATGCCC